>NC_142413.1:16359314-16695743 GCF_059516105.1 Syngnathus floridae | reverse complement strand
TAACTGGATATATTTTAGAACAAGCGTCTTCCAGACAAAATTCCTAGCAGTGATCCATGTGGACTTCATGCAGAAGAGATGAAGACATCTTGTCAGTCTCATCTCAGTCATTGCTCTGCTTTAAGTCTACTTTAAAGTAGAGCTGTCATTAGCAAACATATTCTGTTGCAACATGTTCCCATCACTGCTTCGATTAAGAAATGGACTGAACAGCATGAAAACAAAAAGTACCATAGATTTCAATGGACAGAAGTTTCTAAGTTGTGGGGGGTTTTTTTGTTCACAATCACTCTCAGCAAACTGCACTGTGCAGTAAAAGGTGTTTTATTAGTTCATTAATTGGTTAACAAGAATGGGAAGTTCTGCCTAAACTCATTGCTGAAATATTGGAACATATTGTCTCAGCAGAATTGTGCCAACCTAAACTCTACCTCTTGGTGGAAAGGTGACTAAATACTTGATAAGAAACCTTCTTAAAATATACTTAGATAATCTTTCGTGACCAATCGTCATTGACTATCATTATTCAAAGTTCAATCGAAATAGAAAGAGAGAGGGAAAACAAAACAAACAAAAATATAAATCATGAGTTTGTTTAATTGTCTGCGGTGTGTATGCTCTACAGGTAACTTGATGGCATGGAAGGGAGGCAAAAGAGATAAGGGCCATTGTGCTTTCACACGGCTGAAGGCTGTGCGAAGGCTCAGGAGTGATATGTATGTAGTGACAGCACAGTGCCATGCTGTTGACACAGCCTGCCTCTCCCGGGTACCGGGGCTCGATTGCCTGCGGCTTGATTATTTACAGGATCGTGTGCTGAATTTTTTTTTTTTTTTTCTATGAGGACATCCTGAGAACCCCTCTTTTGCAAAGCCTTTTAATTGGGTCACAGCTATCATTTATTAATGAGACTGACTATATTCAAGTCTAGCTTTTTCAGTCCCATGATTATTAATGACTGTTGGATCAAAAGACTGATTCGACCTCCATGAAACACTACAGTATGTCAGCCTGAAAGAAAACCATGCAAAAAGACCTGCACAGCAAGGTTTATGACAGAATGTTAATTCAGTCACTTCACTTGATTTAAACCTCTTCTATAGCATACCAATCATTATTTTGTGTGGCCTTGTGCCATCATCTTTTTTTCTTCATAAAACAGGCATATACCTTTTCAACAACCTATAGGCCCACCAACGGAAAAACAAAATTAAATGACCAAAAAGCGTTGTCTTTTTTTTAGCCAATATATACAGTACTTTATTGTACACTACCATTGAAATGTTTGGGGTCATTTAGAAATGGCCTTTTTTTTTTTTTTTTTAAATAAAATTGCTATTTTTTTTTTCAATGAGGATAACATTAATCAGGAACTCACCCTATACATTGTTAATGTGGTAAATTACTATTCTAGTTGCAAGTGTCTCGTTTTTAATGCAATATCTACATAAGTATATAAAGGCCCATTTCCAGCAACCATCCCGCCAGTGTTCTAATGGATGATTAGAAAACACTTGAAAACCCTTGTGAAATTATGCTAGTTTTCATGGGAAAAAGTTGTCTGGGTGACCACAAACCTTCGAATGGTAGTGTATATGTTAATATTTAACCGTGGTCTTTTCTCAAGGTTTCTCATTTCCCCAAGCTGGAGTTTTGAGTTTTTCCTTGCCCTCTTGGGAGTTTAAGATCAGGGGATGTTTGAGAATATCTTTCGTTCTTCACATGTCCTGAGTGTTGTTGTTAGTCACCTAAATGTTGAACAGAGGCTGTGATTTACCGAAGTCAAATTCCTTGTTTGGCACGCTCAAACATGGTGAATAAAAAACTCTTGAACTCTTGAACTCTTGATTTAGACAATTCAATTTGAATACTGTATTTTCTGTCTTATTCTAACTCACAAACACATAGCCTTTTCTGGTCCTGCTTATTTTCTACATGGCTCACTGTGGTCAATGGTCTTCAGACACCAGCTCAGTGACGCTGCGGTATATAAACTCCATACTTGAAACAATTGGGTTCCAATCTTGCTGTTAAGCACTTGGGGTGACAAGCTTGGACCTAACAGTCTACAAGAGGGAGTGTTTCTGTGTGGAAGTGACATCGTGGGTCCACACAACAATTGAGAAAATAGAGGGGGGAAAGCGTGCTTTGCTACTTGAGGAGAGAAGTGCCTCTTCGACAATCCATCCATTGGCTCAAGGCCGATGGCAACTTTCCTACTCCCCGCAGGACGATGCTCAAGGTGCAAGTAACACCAAAATGAATATGATGGATTGTTTGAAGACAAAAGTTGGCAGGATAATCTCTTAATCAGCATCATCACATTTGAAGCATCCTAAGTATATATTGTGCTTTTGTGTGCTTTCAAAAAATGTTGCTTATGTTTATTTCCCCAGATGACTTTTTTTTGTTGTTGTTTATTTCGAACATTAAAGAAATATAAGAAAAAAGTAAAATACGGAAAAAAATGATACCTCCATAGCACAATAGAAAAAGAAAGAAAGAAAAAGAAAAAAATGACATTGCGTTATAATTTTCCCTTTATCGTAAAATCATATTTGTTCAAAAGGGAGTAGAAGGAAGCCTAAGCTTATCTGGCTCTACCCATGTGACTACATATTTGTTTGATTCTGTCAAAGTTTGTCCATAGTCAGATATATTAAAGAGGAAAGAAAAAAATAAAAAAATAAAATAAAATATGTATATATATATATACACACATTTCCTTTAGATAAATACAAAAGGCACTTAAACAACTTCACTGCATGTTACGGATTATGGGATTATGGCATAGTACCTAGACACTAAACACACCTACAGTACCACCAAAATCTTCACCACTGGTGAGCCAGTAATATTCATTTTGTTATATCGTTGTAATTATGTAATGTATGAGTTATGAAATATACACGTTGAGTTCTTTATTAGTTGACGGATTCCGTTTCAGGGTTTATGCCTATGTACTGTAATGCTGTCTGTCGTAATACTTACGAGAGGGTGTCGCACAGGACGTAATTCAAGACAATTGACTTGAAGTGACAGTGTTGCACCGATAACATACAGTACCTATAGGGTCATCACCAAGTTGGAGCAAAGTAAGTAGGCTATTGTCTGGAGGGTAACAATAATAATTCAGCCCCCTAAACCCCCCACACCCCCACCAACACACACACACACACACACACACACACACACACACACACACACAGAGGCCCCCATCCCCTATCTAGTTCATGCGCTACCCGTAAGACTGAGGTCTGGCAACATGTATGCCTTGGACCTAGAAAGAACCTGTCAGAAATATGAACAAGCATCTCACTAATTGGTCAAAGCTCACTTACATTTTTGTACTGCCAGATCTCAAGGCCAAATATGCAAAAACACGTTGTCTTTACTACCACAAGGGTCCTATAATGTCATGTCAGTGTAATTCATTGTCATGGCTGGATTCAAATTAATGTGCTCCTTGTGGAAGAAAATATGCAGCAGTTGTCTTGTTTGTAATATTTGATAGATGCTTCTGATTAGTCCAATATGCTTCAGGGTGTATGCAAATCCTTACAAATAGGTTGTGGAATTGGGTTTGTGGTTGGGTGTTTATTATCCAGACTAGGGTGCATTCGAGCTGTTCTAAATTGTGACACAATGGTATGAACATGTCTAGAGCGAAACATTTTTGTTTGGCTGTGCAGGGCTATCAGTGCTACTCGGTGGATGTAGAAAACCCACTGTAAGGAAGTTGTCCTGGAATATTAGTTTGTGTGCGGCATCTCTACGCAGATATTTTAAACATGGGACATGTCTACGGGTGGGCTGAGCTGGGCTTTGCCCACCTAGAAGAATAATCTGCCTATCCAATGAAAACTCTAGAAAAATCACAGTTATTTAAAAAAACATTTTGGAGCGTATATAGCTTTTATGTCGATGGGAATCAATTATTGCATCGCTTACTAATTGGCCAGTATGAAGGCGTTGACATTCTTAGTGCTGTTTCACCGTTGTGTTTTGAAGGCTGCGAGTTTCTTTAAGTTACCAGCTCACTTGATTTAACATTGGTAATTCGCCATCTTCTGTCTACCTGTGGCGCATTTGTTGCTAGTCACTGGAATTGGCTTGTTGGGTATAAAATAATTTTATGAAAGGCTAACACGATTTTTTTTTTTCATGGGGTAACGACCCCTGACCACCCTACAGAAATTGGTTGCCGTAATTGTAATCTCTCTAACCCCTGTTCTCAAAATTAAACCGCAGCTTGTTTATATACTGTGACAAACGAGGTTGGACAACCAAGAGCGGCATGATGCAGATTTTATTGCCCACCCAAAGATGACATACTAGAACACCCCTGTTTTAAAGTGTTAAGTGACTAATGTAAGGGGAAACAGAAGAATTCACAAATTCGGCTCTGTAAAATAGCGCATGCTTAAAAGAGACTTCCAACCGTATGCCGCTGGTATCCCCATGTTTTGGACTTGTCATTTTGGCTCAGCAACACCCAAATGAGACGTGACATTCTCTTGACTGCTTACTCCTTGAAATTAATTATTTATAACCTGGCTGGAAAAGTGTGTCAGAGGGAAATTTAATTGTCAAAGTCTCATTATGCTAAAGGTCAGTTAGTTGTCACTCACTGGACTAAACGTTCCCATCCACAGTACCATCGTGATCTTATTAAAGTTTCATGATTCAAAAACTATGGTGGACAAAGTAATTTTATGTTATTGTGTTGCACAGCTCAAATTTCAGAGCACACACTAGAAATGCAACAAAATGCTTCCATATGTTCTAGACTGGCCATAGACCAAAGTTGTGGAGTGGGGAATGCATCACTGTCAGATAGGGAGCAACAAGGTGACAGCTTCCAGCCATGAGCTGTCCCTATTAGTTAAAAATGAAAAGTGAATTGAGACTGCCACAAGCCCTCTTTTAGAATGCCACAGAGGATAATAACACCACACATCAATCATTTCATGGAATAAGCATTACAGTGACAGACATCTGATGATAGGACAGTGCAAACAAAGAATACATCACATTTGGTAACTCGTGATGTATCAATGTATTGCCACATCACGTTCCACTGTCAGTATATTTTTTGCACTATTGTCCTGCGGCCAACCTTTTGTCACCAAACACAAGTCTGACACAAACAGGCCTATTTATCCCGAACTGTTCTATACCACTTTCTGCTGCAAAGCCTGACAGATTTCTTTGAAGCCCAAAGTTCAGCCTGATTGTTTGATGTGTCACATGTGAGAAGAGGAGTGGGTGGACCTGACTGATGTTGAGCTCCCAGCACTGTGCTGTGTGATCGAGACGAGAATAACAGCCAAAAGAACATGTACTCCTTTTGCCTGATGTGCTTTGTCTGGGCACCGTTGTTAGGCGCAAACAGTTTATATGCACCTGTTTTTAGATAAGACAAAACTAACCTTTTGAGTTTACTGCATGTAGTTGGTATTGCATAAAGGTCTGATGCTATTTCCTTGCTATTCTTGCGTGTTGTGCACACATATGAACATTAAAACGTACATGAGATTGTCTAACCTAACAGACTATATACACATTGCTATTGCTCTCTCTTCACTATTGATAAACTGTAGCTATGATAGGATATACTGTAGGTTCACCGTGAAAATGAGAAAATACATTTCCCACTTTTCTTGAGCTAAAACACCTAAGAAGGGCATTCATTTAGGAACATTATTTTGGATGGATACTATCATAACTGCTAGTGCATCTTGGTGAATAGGATTGCAACCCGTTGTGAAGATAAAATTAAAAAAAATAAAATAAAAAAAAAAAAAAAAGGAAATAGTTGTCCATAACAGTGTGACTGCTTGACTCTCAGCATTCAGAAATGAGAGGCCAGAATCTCAAGGACAACACTAACACACACTGACTGGAGGTCCTCAGTGTGCCGTGGCCTTAATGTGCTAATGAGTTCAAACATGCAGTTTAACACAAGACTGTTAATCAAGCCTTTGGCATTTTGGCATCTGATACCGACAGTCAGGTCATTTCTTCCTCTGAGGGTGAGGGGAACTTTGTTCACATTAAAATTGCTCACAGATTGTCTTTAACCTTAAATTTAAAAGCCATTAAGACACAAAGCAACCTCTCATTTACTTTTAACTACAGTACACAGTACAGTTTCTTTTGTCAGTACGTGGTTGTTGTCCTGTCCAAATAAAAGCTTACATGAAGTCAGTGATCAATCATGATCAGGCATTTCTAGAAAGAGGCAATAGTTGTGGAAGATCGTGGGAACTGGCCCAAGTAATGTCAAAAAGGTTTCCACATTCTTCGGCAGCTCTTGCTTGCCTTGGTGTCTCTAGATATAAAATCTTAATTAACATATTTCAGTCGTCGAGACTTACATGACCAGCAGGCCACTCAATAATATAAAACATATTTCACTATCTATGCATAGGCACGCTGCAATAAATGTAATGAAAAGGAAGCTAATAGAAAAGGAAGCTAACAGTCTGCTAATAGTCCCATCTGGAATGAAGATGGTCTTGAGATTGCTGTTGAACTAGATCGCACCACCATTATGCTGCAGATGGTGATTGAGAGAATGTTAGAGGAAAAAAACATTTAGAAAGAGGAGTAAAGGAGAAACTGAGGATGAGAGTTGGGAAATAATATCCTCGCCTTCAAAACTATTGTACATACAATTACATTGACAAGAATTGCCAAATACCTGCTTGAGTCGCAGTACTTGACTCACTTCTCTAACACCCCCCCAATCCCCCTAGAATAGCCCTTGAAAGCGAGTGAACTGGTGCATAAAGTCTTCCATGGCTGAGACGTGACAGCCGCATATGCCAAAAAATCCATCTTCCAATGCAATTTAGCACAGAGGGAGCTGAGAAGATGGGAAATTATACAGGACTCCAGTCAGACTTTGTGAAATGATGGCTGCTTACAAAAATCAGGAAAGTCAAAAGCTGCCCCCTCTTAAAATACAGTTGTGGTCAGTTGAGTACCTGTTATGACAAATTAAGAACTGGCATGGTATTTATTAAAACATGAGGTGACTGAGTTTGATTATAAATATCTATCTATCTATCTATCTATCTATCTATCTATCTATCTATCTATCTATCTATCTATCTATCTATCTATCTATCTATCTATCTATCTATCTATCTATCTATCTATCTATCTATCTATCTATCTGTCTGTCTGTCTCTGTCTATCTGTCTATCTGTGTCTATCTGTCTATATTTGTACATGATTACCTTGTAAATAGTAAATCACATACATGGATGTGAGCCCACATGCACAAACATCACTGTAAATAAGCCAACATTTGTAAATAAGTTGTCATATGTGAAAATGTTGCTGTTTATGTATGTAAATAAATGTTTTTGCCATCAAATACAAATTTCATTATTTTTGTTCGTGTTTTATAGAAAGGAAGGGCAGTTGAGACTTTTGAGACGTCACTAAACCCCAAAAATTGTGTCAAAGTCACACTAGTACAGAATTCCTTTCTGTGATTGCTGATTTGAGTGAAACCATGCTTTCAAATAGTGATAACTATAGAAAAAAATTAGGTACAATCATACTTTCTTTTCTAATGAAAGAACAGAGTCTAATCTTTCATTTGGCCCCACCCATGTTTATAAAGCCATAGTATACAATATTCTGTCGGCCTTGAAAATAAGTGAAAATCGGCTGGGATTTTAGTGCTTGTCATTTCTAATAGCACTTTGCATTGAAAGAGTTAAGAGCTGATCTAATGTAAATGAAATTAAAATCAAAAAGTATTATTAAGTAATATTCCTAATATTATTTAATTAAATAATAATGTTAGTAATATTAATCGAGATGATAGCTAAAGTAACCTTTATCACCTCAGATTCTCTGTATTATCCAGATGTTACAACCGGCTTACCGACAACTATACTATACTGCTCACACTGTCCCCTTGAAAAGCCTGCACCTGTGGCTGCTCCTCTACCTGCTGGCTGGCTGATGCTTCAGTTGTTCAGCTGTTCAACCTGCTGTCGCAAAAGCATTGCTGTCATGGGAATGGAGCTTACCGAAGCCCTTCCTGCACATTTTGCAGCATCTCAGAAGACATTCTTCAATTTATTTGCACTCTTTTTCATTTATGGTCCATATTGCTACACACGTTGGCTGCTCTGATCTCACTCGATTGTAAAACTCTCAACGGAAGTGACATTGACAGCTTTAGTACTATCCAGATTATATTGGTAGAGCTTTGGTAGTTTTCAAAGGCTACTATTTCTTGACTGGTTCATTATACTTTAGACAGGTCGACGGGTTGCACGGTCTAAATTGTAGGCCGGTTTCTTGCGGGAATAAAATCCACAGCTTTACATTGACCCCAGTGGAAGGACTCCTGGCCCACTAGGCGTTTGTCCCTTGCGATTGCCAGACGAGTCCTGGGCAGAAAAAGCAGACACGCATCACCCAAGCCTGAAAATAGAAACAAGATAGAGCGTACGGTGGTCCCTACCTATAGTCTGCACAGAAATATTCAATGTTTTTCACCCCCAAAATATTGTCTCATTCCACAAAGAGTGACCACTAACAAATTATTTTGCCACTATTCATCTGACATAAAAAGGGAGAATTTACATTTAAAAAATTGGAACTGAATAGGTATTGTTGATTATAGATGAAATATTTTGAATGAACTACTAACTAATAACTAACTAACGAACTAAAGTTATCTGGATTCTTGAATATTGCCCAGGAATATTGTCTATGGTCACAACACTTTTAATTCATGGGGTCTTTTTTTCTTATTTGTCTCCTTTGACATTTGTCTAATCTTTGTTTATTAACCAAACAATTAAAAATAAATTTTTAATGGAGAACTTTTGCTTTAATCACTCATTTTCAGAATAGTCACAGAGGAGACTGTTCTTTCAGCCCTATTCAGAGAGGCAGCAGCTACAATATCTGTGCGCCCAGGGGCTGGCCAGGCCATCATGCCCTTGTATGTGCTCACGTAACCAAGACACCAGTCAAGGTCCACAATGTACAAAAACAAAGAACAAATGTTAGGGGTTGTGAGACATGTTGTCATTTTTTTGTTCAAGGTTCACAAATATACTGGATTTCCCCTTCGTCTGAAGAGTTGTTTATTGTTGTTTTTTCTAAAATAAATGGGCAAATGATCGTACAAAAGATAAACTGTCAACCAGAGACAATAATTTAACAAGCGGAAAACAATTTTCCAATGCCAAATACATGCACTTTGTAGAACTTTTAAGATCTTCTCTGTATCTTTTCTACCCCCATTAGACTGTGCTGCTTTGCAGATGTACATATACAAATAATCATCTATGCAGTATTAATGAATAGATTTATTTTATTGATTTTTTTTTTTGCTAAAACAAAATAACTTTGTCAATGTTCAAAGTCAAAGTCAAAGTCAGCTTTATTGTCAATTTCTCCACATGCCAAAGACACCCAAAGAAACCGAAATTTCGTTCCCCCCTATCCCACGGTGACAAGACATGGCTCACAACAGACAAACAGTAAACAAGTATAACAAAAGCGTGCTGAATAAATAATGAATAAATAACACAACAATAAATAAATAAATAATTAATTAAGAGGAGCGTAAAAACGCGTACAGCAGACATTCCCGAAATTAGCGCAACAGTGCCGCACGCTACGCAGAAGGGGGTAGCGAGTTCAGGGCCCTAACAGCCTGGAGAAAGAAGCTGTTGGCGAGTCTGGTGGTGCGGGAGCGCAGGCTCCTGTACCTCTTCCCAGAGGGCAGAAGGTCAAACAAGGAGTGAGCCGGGTGACTCACATCTCTGGCAATCGAGGTTGCCTTGCGGGCGAGGTGGGAGGTGTAAATGTCCTTCAGGGAGGGAAGCGAAGCACCAATAATCTTACCAGCCGTATTCACTATGCGCTGCAGGGCCTTCAAGTTCTGTTCAGTGCAGTTACCACCCCAGACAGCGATGCAACTGGTGAGGACGCTCTCAATGGTGCCACGGTAGAATGTAGACAGGACTGCCTGAGGAGCACATGCACGCCTGAGCTTCCGCAGGAAATACAGGCGGCGCTGAGCTTTCTTTGCCAGTGACGAGGTGTTCGCGGACCAGGAGAGGTCCTCAGTGATGTGCACCCCCAGGAACTTGGTGCAGCTCACCCTCTCCACCACAGCACCGTCGATGATCAGCGGCAGGTGTGTCGTGTGACCCTTCCGGAAGTCCACAATGATTTCCTTGGTCTTACTGACGTTCAGCAGGAGGTTGTTGTCCCTGCACCACGTGGTCAGAAGGTCAACTTCCGACCTGTACCGAGTCTCGTCGCCCTTCGTGATGAGACCCACCAGAGTCGTGTCGTCAGCAAACTTCACTATGCGGTTGTCGCTGTAGGTCGCAGTGCAGTCATGCGTCAGCAGGGTGAAGAGCAATGGACTGAGCACGCAGCCCTGGGGGGCCCCCGTGCTCAGCGTGATGCTGGCGGAGATTTTGTCGCCAACACGTTCAATATTATGACTTGCTGTTATGCCAATACAAAATACGGCATAGAGAAAAGGTATGTCAACAGTGTGAAATGACCTGATTTGCTGCATAATCTGGCCATGAAATGTGATCAGATGTCATCATTAGCAAATGTTTCTTCAATAAATATGGCAGAAAACCTATGTTTCGAATTGTTGTTGAACGCAAAGTGATGATACTACAACATCTCAATTAGGTGAAGGTCATAAATGGGCCACTGTAGGATGCTTGATGAAACCATTCTGTTAAAAATGTTTAGTTCTGTTCTATACGTCGTCCTTATTATTATTATTATTATTATTATTATTAGTAGTAGTAGTAGTAGTAGTAGTAGTAGTATTATTTATAGTCTATCTGCAGCTCTTGGGCTATTACTACTAACCTGTTTATGGTCTCTGGGGCAGAGTAACTCGTGTTTTTGATTTTTGAAAAATAATGATAATGATTAGGTTGTTTACTGTTTGACTCAATTTGACTCAGCATCTCAAAGTCCAACTAACACGTTAGCAAAAAGAGCAGACATTTATGTAAAAAGAAAAAGCACAAGCATACTGTTCCATCCGCACATCATGGAAGAGACAAAAGTGATAACCACTGATAGCCTGCTCCTTTTACAGAGGCGTTTCACCTTTGAAATATTAGGTTGCAGTAAAATGTTGCCCTTCAAATATGGAATGGTCATGAAAGTCCGTTGTATAAATATAAATAAATAGAGGGAGTGGGAAAGCGAGAAAGAGAGAGAGCGAGTGAGAGAGCCAGAGAGAGAAAGCCAGAGAGAGCCAGAGAGAGAAAGCCAGAGAGCGAGAGACAGAGAGAGAATTTGCTCTGCCTGCCTTTTTAGTCAGTCATTTCCGATGAAGTGTGACTATATGTGGGCATTTCAATGACTGCTCGTGTTTGGACTTGTCACCTGTCAATCATAATTGCATCACTGCTGATTAGTTCCAATATGTCTCAGTAAGTCATTACTGATGTATCCTGCCTGATCTGGACTCGATCACTTCATTGTCGCTACACGTGGGTGAATGAGTTGGACATAAATTATTCGATAATATTATAGTATACGTTAGGAGGACTGCTGTACATCCCTGAAATGAAAATAATTAAAAAACAATGCACAGGAATATAAGTGTGATTGGTTAGGCCTGCCAGTAGGTATAAAGGACAACAGTGCAGTGATAGAAAAAACGTGTGACACGCAGATTGGCTTGGCTTGACTGGGGACAAAAAGTTATTATAGGCTATGATGACAATTACGTGCTTTTTATGCCACTACTTTCTTGTCTCTTGATCTCAAACATGCAAATTATTCTTTCACGCTATTAAAGTTAAGAGGAGACGATGAGCAAAAAGCAAGGGATTTGGCCTGTCATGGTTGAGCGGCTGAGTGAAAAAGGCAGACATAGTGACAAGGAGGGAATACAAACAAGATGCTTATGTTTCCAACGTGATGGCCAGCAAGTAATGGTTGTTAGTATTTGTGTCGACCGGCTCCGCGCCGCCTCAACCTAATGGAAATTGGCTGAGCACAGACGCACAGTGACAAATTAAATGGGCCATCAAAAATGGTGCTCGTGTTAGAAAGGCAGAGCAAGCATTTCCACACAGAATTAAAATCACTGCACTTAGTCTTAATCTTTAACTCCCTCTTAAACAGCAATTGTTGTTGGAAAACAATTTCGGAATGAGCAATGTGGGTGGACTGCAGATTCATTCAGAGGCCATTTTATTCGATACATCTTTCTAATACGAGTTAATTTAGCTGATTTAGCATTGAAAATCGGTAATTAGACAAGAAGCCAAGAACATTCTGCAGAGATATTCACCCGTGTTGACATGATGACATCACATTGTTGATGCTCTCTATACTGAGGTGGAGGAAAAGGCAGATTAATCCTCTAACAGGCTGTGTAAAATAATTTATTGAGGGCATTTTATTACACTGAAGTAACTAGTAGGTTTGAGAATAGCTGGGCTTTGTGAGATGGACTGTGGTCTCGGTGAAAGTCGGCATCAGAAGATGATGCGTTGGAGTCAGAGTTGAATATGAAGAGCTCACTTTAACTGACAACTTGAGATGCTTCCGTGTGAAAACACCAGTACATCAGCAGTTTCTGAAAAATTAAGTCCACCACAGCTGGCACCTACAATCAGGTTCTGTTTAAAGTCACTTAAATCACCTTTGTACCATTTAAATAAGTGGTTCCTCCATGGCTTGCTGTCAAGCAAACCTTCAGATGCTCTTTTTTGGCAGGCTAACATTTGCATGGCAGCCCCGTTGTGCCAATAAAGACATTAATCTGAGAATCTGCTAAATCTTGCTTACCCCAGGAAGTTTTTTTGACCATTTATGTTGCCATGCTTTAAATTTATGTGTTCCTTCACGCCAATAAAATCTCCTAAACAATCTTTGGGGATTGTAGTATATGTTCTTTAAGGATCAGGTCCGTCCCAGCGACCCTCCGGAGTTGTCACAGGGCAAGGCTGGATGAGGATGGAAAATGTTTTTTTACACAGCCATTCTTGTGAGATAAATCAAGTTTCATGTCAAGTCAAGTTTTTTTTATATAGCCCTACATCACAAGCAAGTCTCAAAGGGCTTCACGTGTATAAACATTGACAATTATTCTCAAACTTCCCCTGATCTTAAACTAGATAACGGTTTTATTCCATTCATATGCTGATATCAAAGAAGTTTCTCCAAAACAAATTGTGTGTGCGTGCGTTTTGCGTTCATCCTCCCCTCTTCTGCGTGTGTATGTATTCTTATCAGGAACAGTCGGAATATTCTAATTTATGAATCACATATGCATGTTTATCAACAAAACACCCCAGTCTTTGATCTACCTCAAAGGCCTGTGGAATCATTCACTAGTGTTTCTCTTAAAACCAAATGGTCAAACCATGATGCAATCACCTTCGTCTCCCGGAGCTGAGAACACCTGTTGACCGACCCTAAACATTTTAAAATGGTCAGTGGAATGCAACCCTGTGTTTCTACACTTACAAGATAGCATTGAGTTATATCAGAGTTTTCTAATTATTCCTATGTCAAAGTGTGTATACTATATTCTAATATTCCACAGGATACTAAAAATTGTGTTTTTCTCTTGCATTCACATTTCTTCTCAAGTCCACTTAGGCTGTGGTGATTAAATTGGGCAGACATTAAATCAAACAAAAACTAGATTCAGCTAATCAAACAAATGATTGACTCCACAGACTTGCATTTACTATGGATTTATAGCTAACTGAGATGTCTACATGACATTGAGCATCCTTGGAAGAAAAGACACACTCAAGCCCATGGCAATATGCAAGTTGAATGTAAAGGCTGCATAGGCGATAAACATGCTATATGTTCACACAATGACTTTCAACCCCTGCTCACCCAGAGCAAGAGGGACAAACTCGGAAAAATAATGTAGGTAATGGAACTCTGGAGAGCTTCAGGCCAGTACATGTTGAAATGGAGGGAATCACATTGGAAAGCTCTGTGAGATTTTTTCAGATATGATTTACAACTGAGACCATTTCAGTCATAGACCAAATCTCAGTCAGTTGTCCACCTTATTTATTATCCCTCATTTAACAGGTTTTTATTTGAAGTGACATCAATAAGAGGGTCCCTGTATATCCCTGTATATGACCTTTTACACATGTACGATATACACCAGTCGCAACCAGTTCAGGCTGTAGTCTGCCAAAAGTATAGTCTGTATGAGGAGGATTTTATTGTGTAGAAATATACAAGATTTGTTGAAAAGACTTGGTGTTAAGTATCCCTAGTATCGCACTATTAGGACGGGCAGGTGCTACACAGCGTTTGCAGCGGGACACATCATCAGTTGTGTACCTGAGCGTCATGTTATGTGATGTTATGTTATCTGCGAAGGGAAACCAGCTACTAAATAGTCATCAGACTGCAACATCCCCCTGGGGACTCATTTTGTAAGGCCCAAAAATGAGATTTGTGTGGTATTAAGTAATGGTATCATGACTTCTAAGGATGTATGGGGAGAGACATAGATCATCGAGTGATTTGGATTTAGTAGTGTCTTAAAATACGATTCAATCATGCAGGACCACACAGACTTACGTTTTACAGCCATCTCTGTTGTCACACACTGTGTGCCATAACCTATAAATTTCCCATCTTAACAGAGTAAGAGCGGATTGATGTGTCTTTTTTAATGCTATAGTGTATGGTTGAATGGATGGTTGGAAAAGATGGATTGGTGGGTGGACAGTTGCGATGGCGCACTACACTTCACCACTTACTCTTATTTTGCTATTTTTGCAGAGTGGTGTGTCAAGAAAGTGAAAGGTTAAAAAATATAACGATAGCATCAGATATCAACCCACCGCTCTTCCAGTATATGTTTTCTGAACAATGACTGAAACTGAAAAATATTGGCGTTGACAGCTTAGAAATGACCTCTCAAATCAAATTTCTGGGGATGCGGCAGCCTACTTATCAGCCATGAGCCAGCCCTAACCAAGCACCACCTTTACATAAGTAACTGCAGTGAATGCAAACTATCTCATTCTTCCTTTCAGAAGAGATGGACATAATGCACTGAGCAGGATCCCTCACTGGTGGTCCTGGAGTAACGAAATCCAACGAGGGGACTTCAAATGAAGATGTTAAGGGCTGTTGTCCACTGACAGCAGCTTTTAGCTTAATCAGATAGCATAAGCACCATAAAAATGGACTGCAAATAACCTTGGTGGTAATAAATTATTGATGTCTGGACTTGACATGTAAACAGCGCAATAACTCATATGCTCAACAAAGTGCTGACAGGACTCCACATCTCACAGCTATGTGTCACCGACTTTATACATTCAAGTCTACTTATTACTTAATATAAACTGCAACTCCAATGAAATTGGAACAATGTGTGAGAGAATTCAATGATTTACAAATCCTTTCATTTTAATACACTACTAAGAGACAATATATGACAATACCGTGGAATTAGGAATGTCCATTTACAAGATCAATTCGGGTTCCTCAAAATTTTCGCATAAAAAAATGACTTCTATTTTTTCATACTAATGGTCTTGGCATGGATGAGTGGATCTATGTTATGTTTTTTCTTGCACTGTGTAATCACGATTGTTAGTGTGCAGTAAACTGAAAAGTAGTTGCAGGCGTCTGTGCCTGAAAGCAATACACTACTCTAAATTCATTGTCTTTCATTCTATTAGGCAGTGTGGGTGAACATTATTAGTGAAAATATCAATGGCATCTGATTCTGAAAAAGTATGGTTAGGAGAGCTATCTAACTTGTGGCAGTACTTGGAGATGCCATACAACATTTTCAATGCATAAATTACCAGGAAACAATTCCAAATTAGCAGCAGCGTATGAGAGCACACATGATGACTCATCGATTATTTGAACGTCAAATATGTCAGTGTACAGGGTTCTTATATTATGGGTTAGGGTTAGGGTTAGGGTGGGTGGTTAGGGTTAGGGTTTGGATGGATGGATGGATGGATGGATGGATGGATGGATGGATGGATGGATGGATGGATGGATGGATGGATGGATGGATAGACGGACGGACGGACGGACGGACGGACAGACGGCCGGGTGGACGGACGGCCAGCCGGATGGATGAAATTCCTTCAACAAATTCTTGATTCAAGTTAGGAAAGAACACTGCTGTTATTCGTAAATCCTTGGTGTTCATCATGAGGCACTTTGATTGCTGTAAAACCATTGCTGTATATCTCAAACCAGAAGGTTTGAGATGAGTTCAGATGAACATTGAAATACCACAAAACATTTTTTAGCACACTCCTTCCTCATTATATATTTAGAGTGCCAGGACTTTCATTACATCATGGCCAGAGGCACACACAGCAAGGTACGAAACAGCTTTCTTATTTTATGTCCTTCAAGCAATTTCACCGTAGGATTGGCTTTTTCTCCCTGCTGCCTTCCATTTTATCACTAAGAATAAATAATTTATCAATGCATCGGCTCGTTATCTCAACGGAATCATTACAGTGATGAATTACATACCATGTGACTACTTGTGCACAATAGCTGTGTCAAGGTTTGACCATGTAAGACAAGACAAGAGTGTTGTCATTTCTTAAAGCTGCCAAGGAAAAACAAAAAATGACAATAATTATTTAAAATAGTGATAGCTGCGCATATTTTGCATAGGACAGGTTTCTAGATATTAATCTGATTTTAGGGGTGAGGCTGGGTTGTGAGTGCCTGGTCATGCACTCATGTGGCATAGATAGGCACAGCCAGAAGAGCTCAGCACTTGTGGGAGGGGACCGAACATGACCAAGAGTGGGAACCTAGGTGATGCAAACCCAATTTTTAGAGAAAAATGGAACATCACCTGTTTGTCAGCAAAGTAACTAGAGTTGCTGTTTGAGGTGGAAGCATGCTGACTAGTATAGTTGGGGTCATCCCAAGGAACAGTTTGGGCCCAAAAACTTGGGGTTAGACCAGGGCTCTCAAACTCCAGTCCTCGAGGAGGACACCTGATTCAAATGATCAGTTCATCCTCACGTTCTGCAGGAGCCTGATAATTGAATCAGGTGTGTTTAACGAGGGAAACTTGGAAAATATGTAGGAATGCGGCCCTTGAGGACTGGAATTTGAGACCCCTGGGTTAGACTTTCTTCCACTCTTGAGTTGCCTTTGGTGCTTATTGACACCTGGCTTGGCGCCCTCTCCATCACCATGCTCACATGTGCACTTGGCTCTAAGACATCTAAGGCTTCAGTGTGCCGATCAACTTTGTGCTCATGTCATCAGAACCGTGACCACTTGTCCTAGACACTGGGGTGAAATGAGGGTTTGAATCTGCAACTGCTCACTCACTACCTGGCTGGTGCCTGACATTGTAAGAATCTATGGACATGTTGGTGGTGGTGAGGGTTGTCAATTTAAAAAAAAGGGGGAAACATGTCTACATGTGCTTTATTGACTTGGAGAAAGCTTTTGATATTTTCCCTCAAACATTCCTGGATCCAGTCCGCCAAATATTCAATGTTCAATCCCTGGAAAACTGGTATAAGAATCTATCCAACATTGACAGCAGATTCATTCATTTCCAGTAAATGTTGGACTCCACCACATGAGTATGTTCGCATAATTTATGGACATAATTTTTAGGCACAGCCAGAGCAATGAGAAGGCTTAGTTTGGTTGTCCTAGATGGTGTGCTTCTGTTGGCTTCATTCAGCCATGAACTTCAACTTGCACTAGAATTGTTTAAACATTTTAATGAGAGTCTGTACCCCAAAACTGAGACCAGGATTCCCTGTTCCAAATGTATGAAGGATGCCTTCTCTTGGTCAGGGATGAGATGCTGCCTAACTGGAAGAAGGAACTGAATAGTGTAATACAGTGCTATACACACTCTATACAGTGCTATATTCTTTAAACAGCATGAACGTCCATTTATTGCAAAGAAGGGCCACAGGAAGACGCCTCCAGGGAACTGATTCACCTCAGGACTTTTCCCGATCGGTCGATGTGGAGTCCTTCACAGCAAAACCACCAGGGAAGAAGTCCTCAGTTCTTGTACTGCTTGGTCGATGCAAAACCCTCCATAGCAACAGTCTCAGTGCACTCGATGTCAATTTAGTGCATATAGCCTGCATCCTACATTCATACATTTACAGTAATAATGTCTATTTTCAAATGGCCCATATCAGATAGCTTTGTGTTAGCTTTTAAATAACAATGTGGACAGTCGTAATGTGAATGCATAAACTGCCAGGGTTGGTATGCTCTATCCATGGGTAATGAAAGAACTAGACTCAGGTAATACTAACTTGAAATATCCCATTTAATTAGGCTGGAATTACTACTTACTACTAAGGTCAAGGTTTATTGATAAATAGAATGCATTTCCCTTACATTGTCAAGTCTGGCTTATTTTTCAGAATAAACTGCACAAAGTGAATCGAGGAAGACTTCTATACCCTGACCCCCAGGGACCATTCAGGGGGTACTACACAAACATTTAATGAAAAAAAAATCTCCGTTTTACTTCTTTTCTGGAAATTAACAACAAATACTGCATAATCTTTAAGGAAACCAATTGCTTTTCAGATACAATATGTATTCAGGGAATCCAATAAAAACACAACATTCCTCTCAGAGTGCACTTTTCTCTTTAGGAAAGAAAAAAACAAAACACCAATACCAACTTGTGAAAACACAACAAATTAAGTGCAAACAATTAATCCCCCAAAGTCCTTTGTTTAAAAAAAACAAGCCACCCTGTGCAGTACAAATGTTTTGGTACAAGTTTTTGTAAATTGGTTGTCCTCTGAGTGCAGTTGTTGAAACTGCAGGAGTGCATACAAGAACCAAACAGAAACTGCTATATGAATCTCGGTATGCTTGTACCGATCCAATAGTAATACTGAATTGTTAGGAATAATATCGATGCTTGGATTGATCCTCCCACCAATCTCTTTCAAAATAACACATTATTACTTGGGTAACTTAAATTAACTGAGATTTAATTGCTGAAGATCACGCACTCTTGTTATACTGCTTGAAGTGTACATCACCCATTTGATTTGCATGCTAATAAACTATCCTCAAATTATTCCACTAAATGTCTACAGCACTTATTGGAAGTATGCTTTTCCTCAAAGAAAATCTACAACACATCAGTGTCAGAAAATTAGAGGATGCAGAATTTCCCTTTTTTTTTCCTGTCACCACCACCCAAAGAAAAAACAAACTACAGTTGAATTGCCTCACTTTATTACAAAGCATGCCCTTCCTCTAAACTCTCACTGAATGCCTGATTTTTCCTGGATAAGACCAACACGAGAGATCTACAATAGCTCAAAGCGCAGCAATCCCAGCTTGGCCTGAATGCACAGGAAGCCATGCCACCATGAGTCTGGTCCGTGCAACTCGATTCAAATAACTACAGCCATGTCTCCTGAGTGATGACTCAAATGAGCCTGTTAGCCTTTGAACGAGTCGGCGAGGGAAACAGGACATGTCAACCAGGGAGAGCGCAACAAGGCAGAAAAAGCAAGGAGCATTTGTTCTGCCTTGGGCAGTTGCACTGCACTCGCTACTTTTATGGTCTCTCTGCTGCACTGATTTGACAGTCAATGCTTATCCTCCCAAAACTTTTACTTTTAATGAATGAATGGAAACTTTACTTAGTTTCATGTCAAATTCGTCAAATGGTTTTGAACTTTTTTTGTGCTCAGTTACACTTCTCCGACAACACACATGGAAATGTAGTGAAAAGCCACAGAGTGTTGCATTAGAATCATGTGCTGTTCACTAAGGAAACACAGGAGAGGTGTAAATAAAACAAAGTTAAACCACTTCACAGTTTTGTGTTTCCATCTGTTTTGGTACACTGTGCCACGAGTGGTGTGATAAAAAACACCCACTGAATAAAAACAATTTGTGTTTCAGATTCACAGTGCCCACTGAGTCTGTTATGAAGCTTGTTTCTTGGCAAAAGTCGCAGAAAGAAGGCTGTTTTGCTGGCTTGTCTCCTAACCACAATCTGTTTGAATGGTTTAAGATCACTTGAGGTGTTGTCACCACTCAGTGAACAGATTTTAGAAAAATCAAACACATGAAACTCATCTGCTCACAGCAAAGAAATGCAGCACCAAAATAAACTGTCAACATTTTCAGCCAGTCTTTCTCCACTGTAAATCAAAACACTTTTTACACTATTGAACTTGTGAGCTGTTGATAATAATAATAATAATAATAATAATAATAATAATAATAATAATAATAATAATAATAATAATGATATACTAATACTAATAATAATGATAATAACATTGATACTATACTAACAATAATAATTAATAATAATGAACAGCTGCATTAATATTATTAAATTGTAACCTGGTGATTTATATAATAATAATAATTATTATTATTAACACCACTACTACTGCTAATGATGATAATAATAATAATAATAAACAGCTGCATTTTTATTATTATTATTAGCAGTAGTAGTGGTATTAATAATAATCATAATATTTATTATTATTATATAAACCACCTGGTTACAATAATAATAGTAATATTACTATAATAATGATTATTATTATCATTATTATTAATTTTCATGTTTATTTATTTATTTATTTATTTATTTATTTATTTATTCGCCAATGAGACACAACTATTAGTTGGAACATTATATCAACTTGAAATTCCTACTCGCGAGCTCATGATAGGTCAGTGGCTTGACTGACAAAAGTAGATGAAAAAAGTCACACAATGGTTCACAATATAAAAATCAATAAAACACAATATCTGAAAATATATGCATACATCACATGTTCTCCATAATGATAAATGTAATACGTGAAAACAAGCATTTGAAGTTTTAGGATTGGAAAATATTTCATATGAAAGATTTTACAATGTTTGGAAGTTGAGCCTGGTAAAGCACCAATAAAAAGAGCTGTACCCTCTGAAGTCTCGTCACATTGGAAATGTGTTTACAGTTGTGTTTACAGTTCTAATGAAGGCTACTACAGTAGTGAGGTGGCATGGTTCTGGGTGATAGAGTGGTCGTCACCCAACCCAAAGGCTTTGTGTTGGATCCTTTGCTATTGTGACCATGTGTAGCTGTCCTTGAGAAAGATACTGAACCCTTAATTGCTCTTGGTGCTCTGTTATCAGTAGGTGTATGAGAAAATGATCTTAAAGCACTTTGGGTACCTGGTAGGTAGAAGCACTATCCTGGAAAAGTCAAAGTCTATTTACCATTTACCATACTGATTGATTTGCATCTCACCACTTAACATGATGACATGCTCATATGTAAAGCAAGAATTGGTTATTTATATTCAACATTTAAATAGGCAGTGGATATACCTTTTTGTTGCGCTGCCCCCTGTTTTTCTTTAATCACAAATTGTTACAAAACATTTTTCCTCTTGATAGCATTATTATGAAAATCATCACAGCACGTTAGTAATTCCCCTTATTACTGAAATGTCTTCCAATACCCTTTGCTACAATTGCTGTAAAGTCATAGACACAAACAGAGGAGCGCGCCCAAAGAAATGCAAAGCACAGAACCACATACTCTTTTTGGAACAAACAGCATTTTGGGGGAAATAAATGTTGACGTGTAAAATACCACGTGCAAAGGCAAGCCGGAGCATTACTTCCCCTCCATGCTGCCACACGCACTCTCACAATATAGATTGTGACACTTAACAAGCCTTTATTCTGGGGACTGCATGTATAGTAAACTCTTCAGCCCAAGCCACACATCTCCTTTCCACTTCAGTACAGCAACTTGGCTACTGCTTCAGTATGTGTTATTCTGTTATGATTCATATACCGATTAACAGCATTGCATATGTTTGCATGTATTAGCATGAAATCGTTTGGCGGATGAACAAGTGATCAATTCATTAGGGAGCCAAGACTGGCATTGTTATATTTCCACTTAGTATATGATGCGTTATATTTTCAAATCTTAATGAGAAGATATGATGTAACCTTTGCTCTTAAAAGTAGTTTAATTGACACAGTCATTTGTGTAACTTCACTAACAAGAGGCATGCTTCAGGCAAAAAAGTACTCAAGATCTTGGGTATTATGCAGAATCTATGGATATATCTTTTTCCCCCAATCCTGGGCTGCCACGGATCAAAATGAGGCCCCAGGCAAAATTTGCGTGTGTGTGTGTGTGTGTGTGTGTGTGTGTGTGTGTGTGTGTGTGCGTGTGTGTGTGTGTGTGCATCCGTGCGCGCGTGCGTGTACACGTCAATTTCCAAAGGCACAATGTGTGTGCGTGTGGTTTTTCTTCTTTTTTTAATGTCTGTATATATGTGAGCTTAGCATTAGGGTTAAGAATTAGGGTTGAACACATATTGGTTTTTAAGATTTATATTTTATCCAAGACATCTGAAAGAATTGGTGCTTTTGCAAATATAACATTAGTCCTCCTCTGTTTAGCGGATTTTTTTGTCACTTTGAGTGCCTAGTATGAAATTTAGGGAACATGTTCCCTCCATCTCCAGTGCCATCTGCGCCTATGATTGAGTAGCAGTTGAATACAGGGTCAGTGGCAAAGTTTTTTGAGATATAAGCATTTTTCGGGCGACTATTTATTCTGACTTGAGAGCAAACATTTGAAACATGAGCGCTTTGGATAGTCACCAATTCAACTAACTTCACAACAAAAAGTTGTTTGGCAGATAGGTTAGTGAACTTTCTCCAAGGGGCTGAAAGCTGTTTATTTCCATTCAACGTTTATTGTTAAGCTATGTATTGAACAGCAAAAATGATACATGCATTTACAAAAATCTGTGCTAGATAATTTAGTTTAGTAGAAAAAACGACTGCAGCTCTTCCTCTCAAAACATATATTAGGTGCTATGAAGACAGTGAGATTCAGTCACATCCTCAATGAACAATCCTTAGATTTAGCACTATATGTACACGGGTATTAGAGTAAAGGTGTGGGGTCACTTTTAATGTCTTCCAACAACAACAAAAAAACATCCCTGAAGGTCTGCTTTTGAAGTCACTTGAGCACTATAACAGGGGGAAAAATCCTTTATATGTCAAGAGGGTTGGACTGATTGAATTTCGTTGCCTATCAGTGAATGGATCAACTAAGAAAGAGGAGCGGATTTGTGCTTGTGATAAACTGCAGCCTCTGCTGAGCTAAGGATTTACTGCAGGACATGTTGATGAAATCCACTCCTCCGGGATGCACTGCAGCACTTCTAACAATCGTGCTTAATCCAGATGCAAAAACTGACAAGCTGCAATAGTACTATGTAATGGAAAGAATAGAAGAAAGTTAATTTAAAACTGTCACAGTACACAAGAAGATGGCAACGTAATCTTATTGTATTGAGTGAATTAGATCTTATCAAACTTTAATTTATCAATTTTCTTTACCATGTTTTCAGGGTGAGTGAAAAGATTTAGCCTATCCTAGCTGACTCAGGGTTAGAGAGCATGGACTGCTCACCAGCCATCATAGGATGGACACCTCAAGGAATAAAAGTAACTTCACTGCCACTCAATTTAACAAAGTCCTTTACTAATGAGCATAAGAGTCACTCGCGTTCTCAATGGGAGTAAACCCCCTTTAGAACAATAGGATCCCTCCCTTGGTAGACCAGAAGAAGGGTAAGGTAATAACAATTTAGGCACAGGACAAATATTGTGCGTGTGTATATTTACTACAGTCCCCGTTTGATTTAACAAGATTCTTGAAAATGGAATGAAGGAAATTTTATTCATTTTAATAGGGAGAGATTATTTGAGCCATTGAGTTACAACTGTGGTCAATGGAGATTACTGCGAACCTGTATCTCAAGGTAGAAATTAATATTGAAATGTTGCTGTGGCTTTAATGCACAGTGGTCTAATGTTATGTGTGTAACATAATTAAACCGAGACCACATCTAGTGAACTGGATGGAAAATAACTATGTATGGCACTTAATATAAGAGTGAGATGTTCATCCTCTGTTACCAGCCCTCAAAATCTCTCATATTTGGCATTTGCTTACATTAAATAGATGTGCATGAACATTTGTTTGTGGGTTAAAATGCTGTATTACTGTTTCTATTGATTGCTTTGACCTGTTTGAAGAAACTGGGAACCTCTCGTGCTTCATCATCACCATTTTAGCTGAGCAGATGACACCTCATGCAAATGTGTTAACATATTCTCATTAGATTGACACAAATGTTAACACAGATGTAATTCAAGAAATCCAAACTCCATTGTTTTAGCTGTGGTTACAGAACAGAAACCATATGCTGACTCCGTGATCAGTATGCAATAACTAAAAGCACCTGTCCGACACTTCACAAAATTTTTCAATTTGCAATCAGTCTTCAGAACTGTGTTGTTTTTTGCAAGCATAGATCGAGGAGGTCTAAGGCAGATGAGAAGTAAAGTGAGAGGGTAAGAGGTAGAGGGGTCAGACGAAGATGAGTCCGTATGCGAGGTGGAGGTATAGCTGGAAGGGCTCGGAAGAAGAGACAGAAGAGTATCACTTGTCACTATCTCATAGTATAGGCCGACTCAATTTTTGTTCTTTACTGTTTTTTTTTTATTTCCCTAATTTGTCACACACTCATTGATTTTATTTTTATTTCCACATATTCTTTGTGTGAATGTGTCATTTTTTCCACCACAGTCTGACAAAAGTATGTAATCAATAAAATTTGCATTAAAGCTTATCTGATTCTGGATGCATTTTTTTTTGCAAGAGAGCAAATTTGACTACAAACGGCACTGGCATGTAAGCTACGTACAGTCGTAGGCTGCAGTGACAAGCAATGGTACACTGATTCAAACGAGTGCTGTATATTTTGTTGCCCATTGTGTAATGATTGATGGGAGGTGCTCAGATTTTTGTCAAAGTTGAGTTGTTTGAAGGCAAAATGTGCTTTGTCTCCATAGTTTGAATGTTTCGGCACAGGTGTTGCCTTTTGCAAACAAAGTGTGTGTTTTGACCACTCTGGCATGTGTATAGCCCTCTGTGTTAACTGTTTTTAAAATGTCGATTTTGGGTTGACGGCTACGTCAAAACAATCAGTAAAAACGGTAACCTCCTACCTACCCAACCACCTCAACAATTTCTGAATAGTACAGACAGTATAAATCATCATTTTCAGGATCATATATGGTTTCATTTGTGTGCAATCTTGGCTCTTCATTCAATGAACGAAGATTTATTTTTTATCCTATAGTCAAAGGCTCCAACCATGATTCAGATAGGCATTCATAACATACAAAACATATTGAACATATTCTTTAGTCAATGTCACATGCATCAATAGGAACTTTTCTTGATTCTCTTTTGAATCAAAACACATATTGCACCAAAGAGGGGCCCGGCACCTCAGGAGGGGGAAACAGCGCACCGTTAACACTGTTTACAGTGGAGACGGTGTGCTGCTGACCTCGACTCGGGATGTTGTGAGTCGGTGGGGCAAATATTTCAAACACCTCCTCAATTCCACCGCCACGCCTTCCATTGCGGAAGCAGGGCCTGGAGAATCTGTGGTGGACTCTACAATCTCTGGGGTCAAAATCTCAGAGGTAGTTAAAAAGCTCCTCGGAGGCAAGTCCCCGGGGGTGGATGAGATTCTCCCCGGAGTTCTTAAAGGCTCTGGATGTTGTGCAGCTGTCCTAGCTGACACCCCTCTACAGCATTGTGTGGACATCGGGAACAGTGCCTCTGGATTGGCAGACTTGGGTGGTGGTCCCCCTTTTTAAGAAGGGGGACCGGAGGCTGTGTTACAACTATAGAGGAATCACACTCCTCAGCCTCCCTGGTAAAGTCTTCTCAGTGGTGCTGGAGAAGAGGGTCCATCAGAAGGTCGGATCACGGAGGAGCAGTGTGGTTTTTGTCCTGGCCGTGGAACAATGGACCAGGTTTATACTCTCAGCAGGATCCTCAAGGGTACGTTGGAGTTCGCTCAACCAGTCCACATGTGTTTTGTGGACCTGGAGAAGGCATTTGACCATGTCCCTCGGGGAGTTCTGTGGGGGCTGCTTAGGGCGTACGGGGTGCCGAACCAACTGATAAGGGCAGTTCGGTCCCTATATCATCAAGTTTGGTCTACATTTCCGGCAGTATGTCGGATTCGTTCTCAGTGTGGGTTGGACTCCGCCAAGGCTGCCATTTGTCACCGATTCTGTTCATACCTTTTATGGACAAAATTTCTTAGTGTCCGGTTTGGTGACCTCAGCATCTCTGCTTTTTGCAGACGATGTGGTGCTGTTGGCTTCTTCAAGCGGTGATCTCCAGCTCTCACTGGAGCGTTTCACAGCTGAGATGAAAGTCGGCACCTCCAAATCTGAAACCATGGTCCTCAGTCACAAAAAGGTTGAATGCACTCTCCTGATTGGGGATGAGATCCTGCCCCAAGTGGAGGAGTTCAAGTATCTTGAGATCTTGTACACGAGTGAGGGCAGGATGGAGCGTGAGATCGACAGGCGGATCAGTGCAGCGTCTGCTGTGATGCGGACTCTGTACTGGTCCATCATGGTGAGGAGGGAAAACTGGACGCCTCCCCAAGGAGGAGTTCCAGGCATGTCCCAACGCCAGGAGACCCAGAGGACAACCCAGGACACGCTAGAGAGACTGTCTCTCGGCTGGCCTAGGAACGCCTTGGGATCCCCCGGGTTGAGCTGGACGAAGTGGTTGGGGAGAGGGAAGTCACGGCATCCTTCCTAAAGCTGCTAACCCCCAAGTCCTGACCTCGGATAAGCGGAAGAAGATGGATGGATGGATGGATGGATGGATGGATGGATGGATGGATGGATGGATGGATGGATGGATGGATGGATGGATGGATGGATGGACGGACGGACAGACAGATGGATTTCTTGCACTCAAAACACTGTTGTCCTGTATGTTACTCCAAATACACACGATTGGTGAAGAATAAAAAAAAGGATAACATCCCATAGGCTATAAAATAATATAATTTTATATCAATTGAAAAATATGGACATTCATTACTCTTGCTAGATATGAAGTGAGTATGAAAATCCCAGGAAAGTATAATCAAAGGTCATTTCGAAAATTGTATACATTACAAATTAAGGGAAACACACGAGTGATTCCTCTCAACTTTGCGGCAGATGTGCTAACTGCAATTTCACTATTCTGCTCATTTAACAGTCCCATTGGAAGAACTAGATATGAGCAAACTACATTATACTGTAGCATTACTTTTGCAATATTGACACCAATTCGAGTTATGGTCAGCGCCAAACTGCACCACCATTTAATGCAATATGTCCACCACCAATGGCCCTGTTGCAAATTGTACATGGTTCACATGTACCTACATATCCCCTTTGCACAAGCTCATTTGTAAAATGTATCATAGCAGCAAACGGCGTGTTCGGGTCGAGCATATCTGGAAAAAAAGAGACGACGATTGAAAGATGCACAACCTCGTATTGCTGAGACTTCCCTCTTTGGGAAATTTATTAATGGTACAGAAATTATTCTAGAGATTTTTTTTTTAAACAGCAGGCTGCCGCCCATTGGCAGCTACAATCCATGAGTTGTGCAAGTACACTCTTTGATCATTCGACCTAAACAGTGAGCAAATCCTTCGCACTTCCAAGTTTATCTAAGGCTTTAGATGTTTCATTTTGAGAAGGTTTAGAACAATTCCCAAAATGTACAGTTAACCAATGACCATCAAAAGCATTCCAAAATGTTTCTATCATTTTGCAACGTGTGATGCACATATGTATATGGATTGATTTACATTGATTTTGGATCTTTTGTTTCTTGAGACATAACACATACTGTAAAGTAGGTTGGTTTATTTTCTGTGCATCCCAATGCTAATTTCATGATTTTCTTTCGATATGCATTTTTTGTGCCACAGGCTTAAATTAAACTTTGGAATTAATTAGAAAGTCATAACATCATTCTTATATAAATTGTCAATTTCTGTGTTCAGCAACTTTGAAAATGGGATAAAGATTAAGAGTTGTGCACGTTTATGGCCATCTCTGGCAACTTTTAACATCAGCGAACTGGTTTGGCTGTGTCAAGTAGATGCTCATTTATAGGAAAAAAAATGTGGTTTATGGCTGTCAAGTTGTCCTGATTTTCCCATTTCTTTGCCCCAACTTAAAAAAGGGCCTTGGTCCTTAGAACGCAGATCTTCCTCTGTTTCATTTTTAAACAAAGAATACATTGCATTATTTTAACTAACTTCAGTAATTGCATACATATATAAAAATATGAAACATATGAAAATATGAAGCATAAGTAATGAAGTAAAAGTAAATAAGCAACTAAACTCAATGTTTAAGCATAAGCTTATGCCAAACAGAATCATCCACTTTGCCTTTGTGAATACTTCAAATTGATTGAGCAACTCAAAGTTCAGATAAACACAGCCCGTAGCTCAAACCAAACATTTCAAACCAAGCATTAACCAAACTTAGAACGATTGCATCAAAGTCCATTTCTTACCAGTTGTGTGTGAGCAGGGAGTGAGGAGTCTCTTTGTTTCTTTCTTTTCTTTTCTTCTCTTTTCTTTTCCTGTCTAAGCTTTTTTTTTCTTTCACTAACAGGCTTTCCCTTGTTTGTTCCCCAAGTCCCCATGCTGGTCTGTAGGCACTATGGCCGTCCCTCAAATCTGACAGAAAGTTGGATTATTTTGGCTTTTCTTTCTGCCCCCTTCAGGTCTGGAGGGGAACTAGTAGATATTTTGACTAAATGAGCTCTGCCTTTTGTCAGTTGACGTGACAATGTCGTTGGCAGCAGGCAGGGACAAAACCATCATTTAGAATGAATTCCGATTGACTAGAATACAGTACGTTTGGTGGTGAGGAAATTCATGTCCGGTACAAATCATAAATGCAAGACGCCCATCTCCCAGTGCAGAAGTTTCGAGTTCAATTCTGTCTCCGACCTTTCTGTGTGGAGTTTGCATGTTCTCCCCCTTCTCTCAGTTTCCTTTCACACTCCCAAAATATGCATGGTAGTCCGATTGAGCACTCCAAATTGTGTGTGGGTGTGATTGTGAGCGTGAATGATTGGTCATCTCTTTTGCCCTGCAACTGCCTGGCAACCAGTTTAGGGTGTCCCCCGGCTGCTGTCAGAAGTCAGCTGGCATTGGCTCTTGCATGCCCGCAACCCTTGTAAGAAGGAGCGGTTCAGAAAATGGATGGCTGGATGTACATCATAAATGTGACAGTGATTTTGCATGTACGCTGAACAGAGTAAGAACATTTTTATGCATTTATTAGCAAATGAGGCCCTTTTTGGTAGAAACAGCAGCTGTTCATCTGTTAATAACCCAAAACACATCTGCTATGAAGAATTGTTTACACATATTTTGTTTAAAATGTTATATTGGCATTAAAAATAGAAGTAATCCATAATGTCTTCCATTTATGTAGATGATTAAAGAGACGTGTGGAACCAAGCACATCCGTGTCTATTGCAACCTCTAACTCAAGCCTTTATTGGGACCATTTATTCCCCCATTGCCTTTGCTGATGGTATTGAGCAGTAACTGTCCTGGATTTATAATGGCTGCCCTGCACTCTCTTTCCGTCCTTTGCTTATGTTCTCACAAGGAAGAAAGAGATTAATAGCACGCTATTATTTATTATTATCATTTTTTTATCTGTGTGAGCCTTCCAAACGTTTTGCGACAGCAGCCATAAAGATACACGAGTTCTGAATCATTTGCAATGGTTGTTACGAAGACTTCAACATTTAAACATTTTATAGTCACAGTATGTCTAAATACTAACAGACCCATAATTTTAACTAACATATAACAACTGTGGTTGAATCAATTAACATATTCAGGCTGTGCAAAATAAATCAAAGTTATGTGTCCTCAAACCTCATCGGAAAAGTTTTTATTTCTAAACGGTATGTGGTGCGGTATATGAGGTAAGGGTTTTAATATGGCTTGTTTTTGAATGTCATTGGTGAAAATGCCACACATTATGTCCTGCAAACTGTCATTATGTTCAATTACCGTTGCCATAAATGTGCAATACACAAACAAACACGGATGACCAATAATATCCTCGTGACATTTAGAAACATCTCACAGAAAAGGGACGAAATTGCTTTGAAATTACATTGGCATATAATTTTACAGTGTCCCTTTTAGTCGAGCACATTAATCAGATTTATGATGTCTCAAATGCATTGTCATTCAGAAAGCCACAAATAACTCTTTTAGCCTCTGCCAGATGGTTGCTGTGTTCCAACACTGCTTGTTTATTTATGACCAACGATGCACACAAAAAAAAAGTCTTGTCACTTCTGGGCATTGTTTAATCATATTCTTTTATGATTTAAGTCCTGAAGTCTTAAGAGTACTGCATCTAAATCTGATTTTCTGGTCCTGCTCTATATTTGTGTTTGTTAGATTAAAAAATGGCCACAGAATAACAATTCAGGGGACCTAAGATAGAAAAGATACATATAATAAAATCTTAAAATTGAATTGCTTTAGATGTCTAGACAATGAATAATGTGTTATTCCATTGTAGGTGGTGGCTGAGCATACTGCTGGGCTTTGGTCTAGATTACAAGCTATTTTAGTGTCTTAATGTCTGAACTTAATGTTCTCCCAAATAAACAAAGGTTAATTGCTGAGAATATGAAAAAAAGGATGTTTGTTGCAGATGATGATACTACCCTCATCTTCTCTTATTTGATGCAAACATATAAGACAATTACAACAAAGCATGCTGTCAGTTATGTAAATTGGAGGACACTTATTAAAATCCCTTGAGGGGAAATTCTACTCACGCTCACACTTGTGTTTGCACACAACACTGAACCATATCACACACATGTAAGCAAGCAAGTAAGGAGAGACCTCAAAAGGGTGTTCAAATAGCACTGCTTCTGTTGAGTGAGTGGGTAGGTTCAGTGCCTTGCTCAAAAGCATTTTGGCACAGTTGAGAAGCAAATTGGTTGTATTTATTTATTTATTTATTTGTTTATTTATTTTTTTGTGATTGGCTACATGTTTAAAAAAAGACGAAGCGGGCCAAAAATGCTTTGTTCTTATTCACAACTGTCCCTAAAGTAAAAACATGTTCCAGTTGACCTCTCTCAATATTAAATCTATGTCTCTAGATATATTTTCATGTCCTTAAAGGATGCAGATTGGCTTATAATTTTATAAATGCAACTTCCTCATTGTATTTCAATGAATGGATAAAGCAAGAAAAAAGTGTTGAACCCATGTTCAGATTTAGACACATCTTCAAATGAATGGTTACTTACCCCACTGAAAAATTCAGCAAGGACACTAAGGCAACCAATCTGGATATTTCCTGTTCAGAAGAAGTGTGCGACCTTAAAAATAACAAAACCTTGCATCTTTTGGCACCCAGAAAATGCACCGTATAAATTGACGTTACTATAAAATGAATGTTACCTTTTGTTCGTACATGCAGTATGGATATCTACCGTGGGCACTCCAGTTCAACTGGCGGACAATTCACTGATGCATTATTGAGTAATGTTACATTCTCTTCATGTAACATAGAATAATATGAGGCTCAAGGGAAGGTCTAAGAGATGAAGGACTTCCATCAGCATTTATGTCTGAAAACATTAGTCCGTCTTCTGCGCTGATGATTCACTACATTGTTGAGAAAATAAAGTTGCGAGAGCATCCCTGGTGGCAACGCGCTTGTTTCTTCAGAACATTTCTGCAGGCTTCGAGAATGCTGGAACATCTGCATTGCCTGAAAACTCCTCAAAAGAACTGAGTATTGTCTCAGAGCAATACAGTATCACAACGCACAATCAGAGGCTCAGGCTTTTTTCAGACCCGGAGTGATGCACAGTGTGCCAGACGTGCGGCCTTGTCTCTGAGCTCATAGGAATCCATGTCACACGCAGTCCGACCCGATATCCTCAAAGCTCTAATTGGGACATGGAGAAATTAATTTTACAAGAATGACCTGTCGAGAATTTGCAACCCAGAGAAAATGACAACAGTCCTCATTACGTAAAGAAATGCTCTCCTCTTTCTTATCACAGAGAGGCATTGCCACAAAGAACCCATTTCCTTTTCATTTCAACTATCTATTATTTAATTGCTATCATTTATTCCGATTGAATGAATATGCAGGACATGCAACAGCCCCTCTTCAACATATGACTTTCGATGAGTCGCCGTTATGAATTCCGTCTTATCAGTGAATAGATGATGAAGACGACGGAACGCTGTAAACTACACCCAAAATAGCTCTTTCCTCTTTTTCCGAGTATCATCAAAGTGTAACTGTAAAAACTAGAGACATCGCAAGGCTCTCGCACGTTTCCCTCTCGGTCTATCATACTTACACAATACTGTTGGCAGATAATGAGTCATTACATTGTAATTTCCGTCTGCCATAATGTCATTGTCAGGGAGCTCACATGGTGTTTGCAGGGACTTGATTCATGATAGCCTCCATATAACAGCAGCCAGTCTCTGCTCCTCTTTCGCCTTTATCTGACACCATAAAGCAACAGAGTAAAAATCCAACAGAGAAGCATTAAATATAAATCAACTGGGGCGCATTCTGGAGGATTTCGTCTTACTGCTTTTCTTTCTTTTCTCATTTCCCTTCGTAACATTCATCCTGGCGGAGGCTTAGCCATGGAGAGGTATTATTTATGAAATCCACACAAACAACACACCCTTTCCTGCAGCTGCGCAGGACTCACTGTCATCAAATTAACAGGAGCATGAGACAGTGAACTAAAAATGCTTGCTGCCAGGGACTATCATAGTCACTGGCTGTAAATGTACTAGGCGCTGCCATGCAGATAATCAGCCCTCTGCTGCAGGGAATCAGACGCCTACATGGTGGCCACTGTGATGGGGTGAGTGGGGGCCCTCTGTAACAAGAGTAACCTGGAGCCTACGTCCCCTCCCCCTATTGTCCACGCGCAGAGATCATCATCTGAAAACGACATCTCAAAGGCAGGGTTCAGTGCCACTGGAGGGGGCATGAGTGAGAACAGGTCATTAATGCCCACCACAGAAAGGGCCTCTTACGGCTTTCTTCACTTGATCATGGTGAGGACGGAAAGGTCTTGTCGTCAAACTATTAAACCCCAGAAACCTTTTTCATTACATCTTAAATGCGAATGACTCTCACAGTCGTATACTGTATAATAAATAATATGGGAGAGACATTATTTGCTTGCGATGAAAATGAAGCTGAGTCTGTTTGCCTTAGTGACACCACCCATTTTCCATTTTAAACATGTATTCAAAGAGCTGCAAAAGTATTTTTGAAAATTCCATCAACCCTGCCCCCTTCTTTTTATCTTCTCCCCTTCTTTATGGAAGCATGAAGTTGGCTGAATTTGTCAGTAATGGTTAATTACTAATTTATTGGTACTCTCCCTTTTTTTCAGAACTCAGTCGTTTGCATCTTATTTGCCTCTTTGGATGTTTTCACTTTTGATATCTTTTATATTTTAGTCTGGTTGAAAAACATAAAAAAAAAAAAAAACACATGCACACATATATCATATATCACACACGCACACGCACACACACACACGCACACACACACACACACACACACACACACACACACACACACACACACACACAATACAGATGTCATGAAACCTGAGCTAGAGGTGCAGAGATGTTTTTATTTAATAACTCTGACAACAATGGAAGATGATATCCAATTCTTTAGACAATCTAAAATATGTGTATGGACAAAGCAATAATTTGATCAAATAAAAAAAAAAAAAAGTTAAACATTGGGCCTCACACAGCTGAAAATCAATATCAAACCCATGTTGTGTTATGTCAAACAGACTGGATTAGGCATCCTTTCACAGCAGGAAATATCCATCCATCCATCCATCCATCCATCCATCCATCCATCCATCCATCCATCCATCCATCCATCCATCCATCCATCCATCCATCCATCCATCCATCCATCCATCCATCCATCCATCCATCCATTTTCTATGCCACGTGTCCTATTCAGGTTCACAGGGCACTATGCCTATCAGCTGACAGAGAGACTTCACCCTGGAGTGGTCGCCAGTTAATCACAGGGCGCATACTGTGTGAAGACAGACAATCATTCACATCTGCTGAATGAACAATTGCACCATCAGTATCCTCAATGCGAAATAATAATATTAGAATATATCTGTAGTTTGAATTTTTATTGAGTTATTTCTGTATTTTATACTAAGTCTGCCACCAAGTGTGAAAGCAGAGATCGCTTGCTTCATTCCATAGCTAGATTACTTGAAAACATTTGCTTGCAGCACCTGCCTTTTTGTCTGTAAAGCCTTAATTGTAGAATGTTTTACCAGCAGCAGTGGCTGCTGCAAAAAAATTATGATAGACAATTTAAATTGTAGAGAGACATGAATTTCTAAATCAGTGCTAATGTGTATGAAGCAATGTGCAATAAACTATTGCCCTCTGTTGGGCACCGGCGCAATCTGCATTGGTCCTGCAGCGGCAACAAGAGGTTATCAGCTGAGACAGACTCCGAATGTTCTTTGTCAACCTGAAGGGCAATATTTTTGCTCTTAGGATCAGGGGGAAAAAAGTGAGCTGTAAGCATTAACCGTGCATATTTGGTGATTTTTCTGTTGAAAGCATCTAATGTTGCAAGGACTCCATACCTTCCGCCTACTTAATGTAGTTTAGGTGGATAATTGGATAACACAGGTTTATCCTCAGCAAGCACTTTGTATGAGCAATCCAATTTCACATCCTCCTGAAGGGAAACCATTATTCTTAACCAGGGCTTGATACTCCCGTCACCTTTGTGCAGAAGCACGGCACAGGGTTCTCCTCAAATCCTATCAGCTTTTAACCTTGTTACCAGCCAATCTGTATTATTGTGCTATAATTCCATATTTCGCCCCCTCCTCACCCTGGCACTGGCATTGGAAAAGATAAAGTGTTTGCTGTGGTTTTGTTGACAACAATGCCGTCGTGGTCTGTTTGTCTTCTATCTGTGGACATTGGCACGTTTAATCTCACTGTTCAAACCAACATCTCGGGTGAACGTTTAACCCTTTCATTGGCGGTTTCCTAAAAAAAAACTTGCAAGCACAGCTCCAGTGAAATGATCTTTGTACAGATCATAAAATATTCTACATACACCACATTCTATTATATTTAACTACAATTTGAATTTACTTTTCAAGCTGTATTCTGTGTTACCCATTTAAAGTACATATAAAATATAAGAAATGTTTCCCCCAAGCCGTTGAATGATAGCCAACACCGGTAATGCTTTCCATCATGGCAAAGAATGCAAGCCAAGAGCAGCATTTTCAAAAGCTCAGTAATTGTTCAGCTAATAAATCCTGTTTGTTAAGTGTCTGAGCACAATATAAATGAAAACTTCTCTTGGGAGTGGTTACGTCATGTAATGTTGGTATTTTGCGGTGATCCCTTTTTAACAGTGCATGCACGGCTGAATGGGGATTTATTTGTACACTGAATGAATGCTTCTTTTCAATTTGATTTAATTTATGTTCATTCATTCAAAACGACAACACATTTAAGGAGTTTTTTTACTGAGTCCCATGCATGGTCGGACTGGCCATGGGGCACATTGGGCAAATTCCTGGTGGGGCTCCATCTTCAGAGGCCGATGCTGTGCAATTATTATTATTTTAACAGTTAATTAGTGTTTATGAACTTATTTTCTTCCGGTTTCCGGTAATGTCCGTCTTGATCTCGTTCTGTCTCTTCTTTGTGTGAATTACACGGCACTATTTGCCTGGCGGATGTACATGCGATCAACACACCACTTTTCTCCCCAGTGACTGTGTCACATATCCCTCTGCCCAGCAAAGTGGCGCCGCACAACAGCGGTCCACAGCCTTTTTACGAGTGTATAAAAGTGATCAAGTCATCACAAAAATCATGGAAAAAAAATCCTATATAAGCCGCACCGGACTATGAGCAGCAGGGTTCAAAATTTCAGAAGTCGCGGCTTATAGTCCGAAATTTACGGTACATATATATATACGACTACTATACATATATATATATATATATATATATATATATATATAGTCGTATGCAAAAGTTTGGGCACCCCTGATCATTTTCAAGATTTTCCTTTATAAATCATTGGTTGTTCGGGTCAGCAATTTCAGTTAATATGATTTACAGAAAGTGTGCAAGTGTACACACACGCGCGCACACGCACGCACACACACACACACACACACACACACACACACAATCTATATGAAGGTTAGGCTGAATATGAAACTGCAAACACGAAGCTTAGTTCATGAGGTCCCTTAGGCCTTCATTTCCACAATGTCTCTGGAACTCTCAGGGATCACAGCTCAGACAAACCAGGCAATTCCTTAAGCAACACTGCATTAACATATAAAACAACGACTTCTACCTTTACAGAGGAAGAAGTAACAAGGCTCAGTGCAGTTCATGAAAGACTGGAGACATCTGCGCCCCTCTGAGATTTCAATATGTGCTGCAAAGCCTTTTATATTTAGACCCGCAGCTCCCAGTGGGGGTTGTAAACATGTAATACTTTGTTTTTGTATACCTGCGACTAAATAACTCACTGTCAAGTACAAGCACTCTGCACTTGAGCAGAATAAACCTCACATCTAATTTTATATATTTTTAAAAACATTCTCCTCCCACGTTTAGGCAAAGGCGGATTCCCTGAGGACTTGCTACACTGCTTTCTCGTCACAATATGTTGGGAAAATTAAGGCATTTCAAAGAACAAACCGCCATGATTTGTTTACAAGTTGCATTGTCCTATACGTGTAGTACAAACAAATCCAACCATATGTGGAACACTGCCTCGTTCCATCGATCCAGTTTAAAAAGGGTTGTTTCCATTTAAGGAAGTCGCAAAGTAGAAATTATTATAGTGTTGTTTCAACAGTAAAGATGAGAGCTTTTGCTTGGGTAGTGAATTTATGTGTTTCATAAATCTTTGACAATAGGTGACACGTGCATCAAAACGACCCATTGACATTTAGTGCACATTGAAATAAAAATTTGAGTATAGGTATTTGTTTTTTCTTTTTGCCATAATTGTTTATCTTTTAGGAAAAATAATAACTATGACTTCAGATTACTGAGTTGATAAGAGTAGTTGTGGCAGTTTTCTTTATTTACATCTGCATGACTGTATTATATTGCCCCCTCATGGAGAAGTCATGCAATTAAATTTACGGTAGTTTTGGTTTATGTTCTGTTGTTTTTATGTGATCCTTGATCATGTGTTGTCAGGTCGTCACCTTATCAGCCATGTTCCTTGTGTTTGCCAGTCAGTTCTCTCAAGCAACCCGTGCCAAAAATCTTTTCGGTTTGCTTGTATTTAGTGACCAGCTTTCTTTTCTTTCAGTCGGTCGGTTTGTTGTTCTAAGTCATATTTCCCTAGTTTTGTCATGATTCCAGCCTTGTTACAATTTGTTTCCTTGTGTTCATTGTTGATTTTTTTTTTTGCATCGTTAGTATTTAGATATTTTTTCATTAAGTGTTTGAGCTATGCACATGGTCACAAAATGCATCACCGCTGTATGTTTTCACCGCAACACCTTGTAATTTTTTTTACATTTTGATGAAGCATTGCATGAAAAAGTGGATGACATTTTTTTCATCAGCTTTTTGTGCGTTTATCATTCATATGGTCAATTGCATGAGTCGAATATAGATTCCACACAGACACAATTCACTGACATATAACCTTGAAAATATATGATCTTTAAATTGCTTCCACACATACATTACACATAGTTTTTTTTTTTACAATACTGCTGCATATAGTCATCAATTTGGAGAAAGATATATGATTGGGAAAACTGATGACAACCTCATCAATAAATCGCATTAAAACTCCAGTCAGAAATTCACACAATTATACATGCTGAAAAATCCTTTGCAGAGATAACGCTACTATTCTACCACAGCATCAATATAGCATGGTTTTCATAATAACACACAACTATCTCAGGTTGGCATTTTGAGAACAAAATGTAAAGGTCCAAACTATCCAACAAAGTGTGTATGTGTGTGTGTGTGTGTGTGTGTGTGTGTATATATTCACACACACATATATATATATATATATATATATATATATATATATATACATACACACACACAAAGATTGTATATATATACTATATATATGTAGTCTGGAGTCACTGCTTTGCTGAGGACCTTGCAATGAAATGAAATGGTTTTACAGAGGAATGAGGCATTTTCAACATTATGAATAGATATTTTCGTTTTTAATCCGGCCTACTTTTTGTGCTTTCTCAGTGAGTGTTGCTTGACAGAATGTTGCACTGGTTTATTAGACCACTGCTGACCTGTGAACACCACACACCATTTTTGTACTTTACTGTGTGTCCTCAAACTTTGGCATGAAAATACGAAACACATAGCAATGCATGTTTTTCTTTGGGCAGTGGCAAAAGCCTGACTGAGAAGTAAATTAAAAAAAATTCTGATGAAGAGCTTGAATCATAAATGAAGATTCATTTAAAGGAAAAGTGGTGGAGAGAGAATAAGCTACTATTAATTTGGGTTCATGTACTCTAGATGTCACGGAACTGCATTTTGTTTTTGTATGCTCTGACCAAGCTCCTATCAAAATGACAAGCACAATGCAAAATTGAGTCATATGAAAATATTAAAATGTATTTTTTTTATCCTGCTGAGAACTGTTATTGTTTCATGATATTCCTTGTGTGCTCCCTTTATATAGTCATACATTATTTCTGATGCGTAGAGTCAGTGTGATTGTGTCACACCATCTCTTACAGAGATGCCTCACTCGAACAAATTTCACGCACATTCTGCTCCAATTAATATCCTGCAAAGCTGCAGCCGTTCTCATATCTGATGAAAACTTGGGGTGGTTACCAATTAGTCTGCTGTTAATTATCTCCTTTTCCTTTTGATCTGCATGATGACTGCTCCATCAGACGCTCTCTTTTATTCATCGCTCCCACTCGGTAGCTGGACCTTTCCGGAGATTGCACAGATTGATGTGCATTAAAAATGGCTTCAGAAGCAAGCTTGAGTCTTGGGAGAATTCAAACGTAGTGGTTGCACTTTCTTTGTACTATGTCGGTACGGCTTCTTACAGCTGCAGTTCCCTGCTGTGTAAAAACCCACATCATCAGATGATTGTTTATACTTTAATGCCTTTGACTGGTGTTACTTTGAAATAATACTTAAATGACAGTAATATATCAAATTAAGGCACTCAGAAAATTAAATGGCCATGTATACACAATCATTTTAATTTGGACTCTGCAACATCAGACTAAGAGGGTATAACACACCCGTATAGTGATTGGCCAGTGACTAATTGTACAACATCAGCACAATTTGATCTGATTTCAGATGTGTTTTTTAAACAAAATAAAAATAGATCACAACCTAGTAAGCAGGCAAATTTGCAATTCATTATGAGTTGACGACATCACACGCTCCAGCATCCTCCTGGTCCCTTTCACTGCTATCTAAATGAATAGGCATATAGGATTAGAGTTAAATAAAAACATTTGAATTCTATTTCGGGGGGAAGCTTTTCCTAATGTGTTCCACTTTGATCACTAATAAAAATCTCATCCAGGTTTGATGAGTTTACTGTGTGAGCCTAATTAAAAGAAAATTAATTCAGGAGATCGTTCCACATTGTCAAGCATGTCACAATTTTCTTGCATTATAGGGGAAAAGGAAGCTCTTCCCGATGATGAAAAGCGTGAAATTGTCCAATGCCTCTTGAAACTTGGAAATACTACATATTTCAAGAAAGCAGCAATACAATCATCTTGTTGTTAAACAATTTGTGTGTGGCATGGAAAGTAAACAAGTTTGTCCGGATTTGCTGGGATAAGCTTCAGCTCACCCATGATGACAAGTGATGTAGTAAATGCATGAAAATATTTCATTACTGACCTTCCCCGACTCCTAGCATAAATGACAAAATAGTAACCATTAAATCGGTGTCATCAAATATTCTAATTGTGGACTGTGGACAGATAGACATCCATTGTTTGATCAGATTATGTTTTCTTAAAACACCACTTGTTCACAGTGTGGAAGCGCTTATTGCGAAGCACTACGGCATAGCTTGCAGTTGGCATTGATATTCTTGCTTTTACTAACTTGAATTTCTCCTTACAGCAAACTGGCGGACAGCCTGAAACTCTCACTGGCACAGACCCAAACAAGTATGAGGATGAGCTATGGTTCGTTCATTCAGAGCTGTTTGAATCAGGATGAAGAATCCGTATTTTGTATAAATCTATCACATACTGGAGTTGCATACCATGTGAAAAAATTCAGACCCATACGTGCTTTTTAGCACTATCGCTGAAAGTAGACTATTGGCTGACAGTAAAGCCCTTTTAACACTGCACTTGGATTTGATGGTATTCCCCTGGGCAAAGGTGCAAGATGGCAATGTTTAAGCGTGTCCTTATTACGAAGCTACCCCCTGGAAGCTTTTCCTGTTTGTTTGGATGTAAAGTATTAACTTTGTCAAACTCCCTTGCTGTTGTAACTCTGAAACTACTCCGCTGCCACCTCTCCCATTGGCTGCAACATTTTTTTTTTTTTGCCACAGGGCGCCACTGTCAAAATAAAAGAAATCTGTCGTTGCTGCACCATGGCAGCAAACTCTCTCATGAGGACGCGCTAGCTACTACGTATATTTTGCTTCACTATTTCCCTCCGGACACCTCATTGGGCGATTTAGTAGTTTGTGTTTCAGAGGTAATTTTGAGAGCATTTTAGAAGTGTGTATCAGTAAAATAAATTCAGTAGAGTGTATGAGAGTGTTGCCGTAGGAAGAGGGTGTTTCAGCTGTGTGTATGAGAGTGTTTCACTCGTGTTTTGGACAGCATTTCACAAGTATTTATGTGCAAATGAAATTCCTCATTGTGTGTCATATCATTTCAGTTATGCGAATGCAAGCTTTTTAATTTCAAGTGTGAGGCAATCCTCCCTGACACCGCTTACCTAAAAGTGTGGCAATTAAGCCTCATCTTTGAGTCCCTCTAGTAACAAAGCCACTCGGGGCGGGGGTGAGGGGCTTTGTTAGGTCATATCTAAATAAACATGTTTTAATAGCTTTGCTGAAACGATTCATTTCAAATTTAAGAAGCCCAGTGAGGAATGACTATTTGCAAAACTAGCATATTTAATTCGAAATGGTGTCTCATATAAGAAAATGAACTCAAATAAATTAATGGTTAAAATGACACTAAGCTATATTCCTTTGTGTTGTGTTTTCCTCCAGTGAAACAATTAGTGTTTGCTTTTGAGTCCTATTGCTCTGTTAAATTGCTTGGCAAATCATGGCAAATTTTACCATGGTAATGATTAACACCCTTTCAATGTTTTAGTTGTTGTTTAAAGCAGACACTCCTGTACTAACATTAGGGGCTGACAAGCAAAACTGACAAGGTTTACAGAATGTCATTGTATTGACCAGTTAGGTTATAATGCGTATTTTAAAGAGACGGCTTGCTGTGCTCTGCAAAGAATGTCATTTCTAATGTGTGGTCTCAAATAAGCAGACCCACCATACATCCTCCTGGGACAGGACTAATTATGTGTTCAGCATCTGCAGCATGGCTCTCTGGGCTTTTATGCCTCTGTGACTTCCCATCCACTCAATTGGATTGGATATATCCCAAGAACAACCTACAGCCTCAATTCTCTTGGAAAAAAAAAGGTCACAGTAAGTTCGCTGGGTGTGGATCCAGAATGTAAAATGGACAAAATGTGTTTCACTACCACCCTGAAGAAGCAGATCATGTTGGGTAATATGGCGTTCCCACCTGTCAGACATTAGCCTTTTGCAAGCCTGGATGATGAACACTGTACTTCTGATAAGACTAGGCTGTTACAAAACATCCTTTCTCAGGGTTTCCTCAAAACAGAGACACAGTATTATGGAAATAGTGGAGGAAATAGTGAAGCAGCGGAAATATAGTGGCTAGTGGGTCTTCATGAGAGAGTTGGCTTCCGTGGTGCAGCAACGACAGATTTTCTTTACAGTGGCGCCCAGTGGCAAAAAAAGAAATGGCGCAGCCAATGGGAAAGATGGTGGCGGAGCGATTCCAGTTACAACAGCAAGGGAGTTTGACAAAGTTAATACTTTACATCCAAACAAACAGGAAAAGCTTCCAGGGGGTAGCTTTGTAATAAGGGCCAAATAAGGAGACGCTAAAACATTGCCATCTTTCACCTTTGCCCAGGGGAATACCATCAAATCCAAGTGCAGTGCGAAAAGGGCTTTACTGTCAGTTCCCTCCAATAGTCTACTTTCAGCGTAGTACTCAAACCAAATATGGGTTGAATCTAATCTCATTTACATGAGAATGGTCAAACCAGAATTAAAGAATATCAATCTATATGAGACTTTTGCGCAATCCTCTTGGGCCCCTAGACAAAATGAAAGCTACTTTTTCCCATGTAGAGTATTTCATTCCTTTCATTTTCAAAAGTAAACTATAGTCCTAAAGAAAGAAAAAACAAGGCCACTGACAACCTCCCAAAACCCATGGGATGCACTTGAACGCATGCTTGGGTTGTTGGATTCACATGTAGACCTTCCCAATTCCCTTGTCTATGTGTGTCTCTGTCTTCTGTCGAAGGGGCAGTGGATCAGAACCCCCTTTTACATACACTACACACTTAGCAGGTCATTCTTCTGCAGCCCTACATCACTGTCAGTGAGCTGGATATGCCAAATTTATCATGGGCTGTGAATTTTTCGTGTTTTAGGCTTGTGAGGGTGAAAGTGGATACCTCGTTCTGAGTGACAAGCTGCTTTATGGACGGAAATTCCAACTGGACCGTTCCATATTCATGAGCTGCTTTAAATTCTGGCACTGTACACTGTTCTTGCGATGTATCAGGGAAGACAGTCTGTGTATCTGTGTATCCTGTTCCAATCTCATACAGCTGTCTGAGCTTAACATTGTAGTGTTAAACTGAGGAACAAGTGTGCTCAAGCTACATTTCTTTTACAAAAAAAAATATTTGATTTCTTTACACATTTTGGCACATTTTTAGTACATTGAACTTTAAACTGTGTTGTAAAATGTCATTTAAACGTCCCGTTTTTTTCTTCTTCTTGGTAGTTTGATTTTAAATCGCGTGCCAGAAATACAGACCTTTACCATGCTGAGAAACAGCCAGCCATTTAGTAAAATAATGGTCCTAACCATGGCACATACATACATTTTGAAATTTTGAACTTAACTTGATCTTAACTGAGAAACCTTAGAGATAACAATGAAAAACTGTACTCTTATACCGTGTGCTCTACTTGCGAAGACCAACTCAGAACAACACATACATAACAAACATCATCATCAAAAATAAGATTTCAACCCCTAAATCAGATGTATGCTATAGTACCATGACTGACCTGTGAAAGCTTGCTTGGTGCCATAGCTGGTCATTAAAACTAGCGGGTTGGGCATCAAAACCGGGAATCGAGTGGAACTGGGACCATCATTCCCGTTGTACCGGAATCGTTCAGATTTTAGAATGTTGGTGCTTAATTTCGATTTCCAGTTAGCTGCCTGGAAGAAGCACAAATAAAAAAGGATTGCTAAAACACATATGGACAGCATGGAGCCCCTCCTGCTGCAGGAGATTCCTTTAGTGGTGTCAATTTTAGTGCTGATGTCATTTTTACATATAGACCTATCATATAAATGCCAATGTTTAGTCCAGTTTAGTGTCCCGTTAATGTTAAATAGATGTTTAATGTCAAGAAGTGACTCAGTCACTCGTATTTGTTTCCAGAATTTTTTGACATGCTACGGAATGCTTTAAAAACATGAAAGGATCCTGTTTGCTATATTATTAAAGGTTCAAGTTAAACTATGTTTCTTTTGCCAAACATACCGTACCAATTGTTACAAGCCAGGGGTCATGTACTGTCCGTGATGTGCAGTCAGGGCCAATAAAACGCCTCCTCTGCTGACCTAAACACAATCCGAAGCACTGAACTATATTCTGCTGGCGTCATGTACAATTCTCGTACCTTCAATCTTCAAAATCACTTTTCACAAGAAAAGTCACCAAGAAAAATGGCATGTTTGTTCAACCATTAACACTGCATCGTCAAAGACAGCAAGCTATTTTTAACATTACATTAATCTATCATTTGTATAAGTAACACACACACGCACACTCACACACGCACATGCACACATGGATGAATCAAGATATTATATTCGTAAAACAAATAAATAAATTGCTTAATTTTGACATAGAAGGTTTTGGCCCAACACCATCCATATCCAATTTAGATGGAATTGTATTTCAAGCATTCTAATATCTTTATTTCACAGCGTATGTCTTTCAGTCAGATTTTAGCTTCTATGAGTTGCCATGCCACTGTAATTTGCCTGGGGCCTTGAGAAGCCAAAATACAGGTTTAGGCCCAGATAGATAATCTTTTATGTTATTTCTTTTCTTTGTTTTTTGTTTGTTTGTTTTGTTATTTTTTAATTAATCAATTTTTAGATTCACCTCTGTTATACCTTTGCTCAGGCTCAGATTGACATCAGCAATTTTCTACCTTCGAATTAATTGAGCTAGTATATGCTTTCTGATTAGGTCAGCATGCATAGTTATTTTGTGTTTTTGTGTATTATTTTGCTACATCTTAGTGGTGTAGTAAGAGGTGGATTAGGTCACTCAAGTCCCTACTGAAGGCACATGTCCCAAATGTGGGTAATGGATAAAAAAATAGGCATAAAAAATGTTGCGGTTGTGATTCAATGCGTAATGGAGATCACTTCCAATTCTTAACTAAAGGATGATATGTCATTGCTAAAAAGGGTTATGCCCAAAGTTTGACAGTCAATGTTTACTCAAGCATTTGTTCAACATGTTGTACAGTGTGTTGCTAAAGCCAGAGGAGCAATAATCAGAGCACAGACCTGTTGTTTGTATGTTTTATTGACTTGCTCCGGAGGCTTCAGCCAGTTCACCCTCCGGCTTCCGCAGGGCTAATTGCCAACTGCTCCCAAGCTTGTAAGACAGGAGCACACAGTGCCACATCATAAACAAGTTCAAAGCATACGTAGCTCTCTTTGAAAGATGAGCACGGCACTTCCTGAGGCCAAAGACTGTGCAGCCGCAAAGGTTTCATTACACCCAGCGAGGTGTGATGCATCTCTGTGCTATGTGGATTTATTCAGTGGTCAAATGCAGAGCAAGCTTGTTTTTTTTTTCTGCACGTCAAAAACAAAGCCTTGTCATATTCTTGTGAAATAAGCCAATGATTTAAGTGGAGATAGTGGAACTCATACAATGTCACATACCGATAGCCACGGAATATGTGCACATTTATTGCATACTCCAAGTAAAGTGCAGTGAAAATGTCAAAACACTCAAGAACGAATGAGGCAATAATGAAGGCCTCATTGGCTTTCTGTCAAATCTATAGCATCAAACTGAAACCCAAGCCACACTACACAAAGAGAAAAAAAACAACAGTAATCAGACTGAATGCTGTTGCATCATTTAAAAAACAAATTTTAATCAAAGTGAAAATGGCGCCAATGTAATGTGATTACATACAAAGTTAAGTCAGGTCAAGTTTATTTATAAAATAAACTTAGATTAATATTAGATTAACATCTATGTACGTCTCTGTCAATAAAACCTTGAGATTAATAATAAATACAAGCTTTGAAAGCCCTCCAAAAAGCATAAGACCAACATATGTAGCTAAAGTATACACACTGTAAACATGTGTTAGAACGCTTTTATTATTCCAACAACTTTTTTATAACAAGGTACAAGTGTAAATACTGTAAATATGTTTTTAGAACTCTTTTATTATTATACATGTTTTATAAGAAGGTACAATACTGTAAATATGTTTTTCGAACTCTTATTATAACAACTTATTTGTATAAAAAGGTACAAGTGTACATACCGCAATTGTGTGGACAATCCCTGCCTTCTACTGGCGTGTGGGCAACTTTCATGCCATAATTCCTCAATTTTGAAGTTTTAGTTTTGGAAAAAAATATGCGATGTACTGAAGTCGCGATAAACAAACCGCGATGTAGCGAGGGATTACTGTAATGCTGATCTCTATATACAGGAACGTGAATTTAATCTCAAGAAGTTGTTTTCCTTTTTTTCTTGCCAGACTGCTCACTGACATACAGAGGAACGAAAAGGTCAAAATGTGGTAGGGTGCTGTGACTAGATCATTCGCTTTAAAACTCGCGTGATCTTGCATAATAAGACCATTTAAAATCTGACATGCAATAATGAATACCAGCAGACATATTGCCCTGAAAGATAAACTTTAATCAAGCTTTCTTTGATTTCCTTCTGTTTGAGCATGGCTTGGCATATGCTGTTGTATTCACCACACCAAAGGTAAATAGCGAAAGGGAAGTTATTTAAGATTGTTCATTTAAATGTGAGTGCTTCTGCTAATATAATCACCCATGAAAGTGGCAAAGGGTGACCCTCCAATCAATCTTTGTTTGATTTATTTTAACCATAATCTGATTCCCTATTAAGTGAAGCACAGGTGCCACATTTATAAACTAAATGGATTACTATATTCTATATTATTTAATTACAGGGTGAAGACAAGGAAAATCCATATATATATATATAAAACGTATATATATATATATATATATATATATATATATATATATATATATATATATATATATATATATATATATATATATATATATATATATATACCTGTAATAGTGGGCTTCTCTTTTGAGTGACAGGGTTTAAACTGTTAAAAGAGTAACATAAAACATATAGCACGTACTGTATATACTAAAGTTGTACTTCCATTTCTGTTTGAAGACTTAGTGCGCAAAGCAAAGGCCTCTCTTTGTTGCAACCTTTTCAAATGCAAAAAAAGACACCAACCCCTAGTTTTTAATATTACAGAAAATTGATGTAACCTTGGTAAACAAGTAATTGCCTTAAGTAATGTAAAAAAAGTAAAAGGATACACGTGCACATATGTATAGTTCAAACTAACACTCCTAAACTATTATTCTGTCTGCAGAGGACATGTATCTCTAAACTAAAGAATGCTTTTCAATCAAGTCAGCCAATTCTCTGGAGAGCTCAATTCATTTGTCTTTTTAATAATGCAAAATGTAATAATGGATATAATTTGCTTCTTCTCGGTGGCCTCTGGGATTCTGAGGATGCAGAATGCCATCCTGGCATCTAAATGTCTTCCATACAAGATTAACAATTGACAAAAGGGTTGTGGGTTGCGGGGTGATTATTGGCTGAAGGCACAGATTAAAGCAAAGCACAAATGCGACTGACAGTTTGGTTATCTGTTTTGGACTAAATGAAAAGCATGGCCTGAATCCATCAAAGGAGATTAGGAAAATGTGAGCCCATTACTGACGTCCTCTCAAGTTGGCGTGTCTGTAAACATCCATCTTATTCCTTCTTTTTTTCCTGGCTTTGATTGAAAGCTGAATCTTTCACTTCACCCCATCACTCAGAAGAGACATCTTCAAATTTTGTTTGCAATCCAATTTCTGTAGTCACTCAAAAGGTATTATTCTAATTCTCATCCTTATGCAGATTTTGATTTAAAATAAAATGTTCTCGTTGATGACATACAACAGTGGTATAAAGGGAATCAGATACACATATGTTGTGTATTAACCCAGTTGATGAAAAGCTGAAAATAGAATTATCAGGAGACTTTATCCAAGTAGTCTTAGAGCACCACTAAGTATTTTGCCCGTCGAGTGACAAAATCACGGCTGACATCGTAACTGTCAAGGGCACATTTTCCTCAACTCAAGGGGAGATCCACAGGGAGAAACAACTAAGGATGTCAGGAAACGTGACAGTACTTCGTGACTTTATTGGCCATGCACATTTTTCAGTCATAGTCATTACCCTTTGCCACGCGCCGTCCTCGACGCACGCTGGAAAAGAGATGGGCCTGTGATTTGTGTTATATGTGCAACCTATGGTCTTCAGGCAAAACAAGGAAAACCTTTTGTCAAAACCCATTTTTTATCACATTGGGTTGCCAATAACTCATAAATTCAGCTCAGGTACAGCTTGGAATTGATTTAAAAACATGTCAGGACAAATTATTCAAGGATTGTCATTTGTATGGGTCATATAAACAAAAAAACATAGGGCACTTAATTAAAGTACTACATCTGTACTTTTAAGTAAAGAATCATGCTAAAAGATCTATATCATAGACATATAGTGCAGATAAAGTGTACTACTAATAAAGTACATTTAAAATATGCACAGCATAATATATGAATATATATTGTATAAAGCGCGGGTATTTAATAGGTGGTCTCTGGGCCAACCATGCACCTATTTGTGGCCCCTGAATTGTTATGGCCCTTTCCAAGATCCAAGTGGGCACTCTCATAGCACTAGTATGGTTGTAAACCAATTTTCATTTCACACAGCACTGTGGACTAACGTATTTAGTGTTTACTGTATGTGAGGCGATCAGTGCACCAGGTTGGCGCCTGACATGTGGCAGGCGCACAGAATTAAAAGTGTTTTCATTCACTGTTTTGTAGTTTGGGCAGCACGTGTAGACTGGTACCTGCGTCGATGCAAGCAATACACAGACAGACTCTATAATAGGCCCCCAAAACACTGGTCGTTATCGAAAATATGTTGATCTCTATTCTTCATGTAACTTAAGCATTCTTTTTCTTGTACATTTGTTATTCAAGCAGTCCAGTTCATGTGGTTTATGGTCATTGATGATAGTACAGTGACTGGAAGCAGAGGTTGCGACTCAGTCTGCAATGTGTGCACTGCATTATGAATTTTGCTTGGCTGTGTGCATAAATCACAAAGTAAGACGCGACACTTTAAGTGCCGTTAGCCGTGACTGTGCGTTGATTGCAAAGTCAGCATTTTCTAGTCGACTACCGGAAAGTCTTTGACTTTCAGAATAGGAGTGGAATACAGGAAGTGCTATGTTAACAGCCTGATACAGCCATCCACATCATTTTGTGTGGCCCGCGAAGACAACATTATGTCGACTTCATGTGTCGATACTAAAATATCTTCACTTAAGACACACAGATATTGCTATCAATTTTTATTACCATCCAGCTTTTTAAAATATTTCAACAGTTTTTACTAGTCTCTGATTTCAAAACGATTTATCAGTTTGTTGTGTAGCCCATACTTTGAATAATACAAGGCGTTGACAGTCATAATGGCAGTGTCCTTCGCGGATATCATTTGTAAGTGTACTCATTAGATTACTGTTATTATCAATCTTTGTTTATGTACAATTACCATTCTGTATGTGATTATTCTTTCTCTCTTGAAGCCAACCCAAATGTACGTCATGGAGTGTGAGCCACCGACTTAATTACATAAGCCTCTCAAGGAGTCATGGAAAGCTTGAGATGCACCAGTTGGATATATTCCAGCCACTGGAGGCTTTCAGCTGATAAATTTTCATAGCTCAAACATGTAGGTGTAAGATCAGTGTTGACAGCAGTGACGGCTCGAGTTCTTTTTTTCTCTCTCTCTCTCTCTCCTGGGCCTAAGTCTTGACCAAGATATAGGGGGGCTGAGAAAATAATTAATGAATATACGTATTTTAGAATATCAAATGCTGGGGACACTTAACTGTTAATGCTTAGTCACTACCCTCCATAGTAGCACGTTTATAACATTTCCAACCATGTGAGATCAGGGAAATAATAAGGGGCTTCCCACAAAGCAACATATGGGCATGTGGAAGCACTCAGACAGCTTCTTGGTAGCATGCTGATATGCTCCATCTACCTCCACCCAGGTGCTACAACTACCAACCTGCAGTGATGACAAACACTGGACTCATTAATGACAGTAAGCACACTTGTTATCAAGGTACCCTCCGAGGCCAGACCTCACAATTACTTGTGTAAAATAAAGAAGAGAAGAAAGCACTTAGCTAGAATAAACAAAGAACACAGGAGGCAAAAATAAGTAAGACAATGAAAATATCTTTGTGTAGCGTGTTTCTGGACTTACTAATAAAAACATCACATCAAGCACCATCACATCCTACACTCTACAGAGATCAATGATAAAATATTAAATTCAATATTATCTGTGCCTTATTATATTATCATTAGAATTAGACTGTTAAATCAACAGAAAGCCTATATACTACTTTGGGTGTACTACTTGATGGCCAAATATGGCCTGTTGTCATTATAATTTAATAAAGTTTTATCCTGCATGAAAAATGCTCAACCCTTGCTTCTAACCTTGGCTACAATACAGAGTGGGACCCGTGTTAATGTAAGTCATCGTAAACTTAAAACTTTTTGCTGTTATTGCGTGAATTTTGACAGCTTGTCTGCGACTAACGGACGTGCGACGTGACATAACCCTAACCCTATGTCCGCCTGAAGAAGCTTTCGGAGGAGGAAGGCGGGAGCGAGCGGGTATGAACTAGGAGTGGATAAGAACGAATGAGAGAATATTGAGTCGGGTGTAAGAAGCAAGAGGAAAAAAAATGGCAATAAACTAGGACCACAATGCGACCCCTGTCTCCCTGTGACGAGTACGTTGTTGGGCCGCTGGGCTTCCCCTGTTGATGACCTCCGACAACCGCGAACCTGTCGGCAACTGCAGCCTTGGAGAAATGTCTCCCCTGTGTCCCTTGACTACGGTTAGGCGGTGAGGCTTTGTAAAGCTCTTTCACAGCTACTAAATAGTGTACATATTCTGATATATGCACTTCACCATTTTAATCAAATAGGGTTACTCATCTGTTGGACTATGACTTTTTGTACATGTGTGTTGACAATCGATGGAGGGGTGGACAGATGACCAAATCATTTTTAAAATGACGAGGACAAATGGACAGGGGGGTGATTACGTACATTGTGAATAAGCATGGACGGATGAGGTTGGAAGAGCGCCCAGGTCGCAAATGACGGAGGACGGACGAGCAATATTTTTTTAAGTTCCCACCTGTGGAAACGAAATCAGCAAAACGTACCTGTATTCAAAAGTTAGTCAAGTGTTTTCATAAATGAGTGCTTATGAGTGCTTATGAGTGTATCCACCACCTACCTACAATAAGCATTCATGAAAAACAGACGGTATTTCTACAACACAGCACGCTGTCGACCCTTTTATTTTACGATGGACGCAGACATATAAGGTACAATTTTTCTGATTGATGGATATGGGTACAAATCATGGGGTTAAATTATCCATTAACCTTTTAATTATGTAGATCAATTCATCCATGTTCTACCACTTATCTCATGCAGGGTCATGAGTGAGCTGGAGCTGACTTTATGTGGGCCCTGGGCTGCCAGTAAACCAAAGGGCACATATACACATACAGTACAAACAAATGCCAATAAATTAACCTAACCTGCACAATTTCGAATGAGGGAGGAAGCCAGAGTACACAAAAACAATCCGTACCCATGCAGAGACCATTGCAAATGCAAGATTCAAACCCAGCTGGCAGACCCCATGGCCCACGATGCTACCTTTATAATGACTTCAATGTGAATGATTAATGATGACAGCGTTAGCTTTGTGAAAACATGTATTGGTAGAGTGATATCTATTGTCATGAGATGCAAGTGACATAAACAAAAGCTCGAAACTATGATTTTGAAACCCATTTTATGAGAGTAAATTACACACTGAAATTGTTGTCAACATTTTAAAAGTGAAGATTGAAATAACAGAGCCCTAATTAAATTGTGGATTCCTACCTGAGAGAAGATCAGAATTTATTACTCCAGTCCTAACGCCTTTATGCTGGCTCCCGGTCAGCTGTCCAATTGACTTTAGGATTCTTTAACAAGTCAGGTCGATTAGTGCAGCCCAGGTTTCAAAGCAAACATGGTGAAGCGGCATTTAGTCGTTATGCTGCACGCAAACGAAATACATTGCCAACAGAAGAGAAGTCAGCCCCATGTATAAATGCTTTTAAATCCATGTTAAAAATTATGCCTTTTACCCCACAGTGCTTTGATTTACATTTTGTAAACGTTTTAAAAATGGCTTTCACTATACAGTCTGACAGTTATGTCAGAAAGCTAGGTTTTTATTGTTATTTTTTTGCTTTTAAATGTCAAATAGATTGTTTGTAAATGTGTAATCTTTGTCAATGTACATTCTTTTAATAATTTTAATAATATAGTATATTGTGAGCGGCACGGTGACGCACGGGTTAGCACGTCCGCCTCAGAGTTCAGAGGATGCGGGTTCGATTCCACCTCCGACACTTACTGTGTGGCGTTTGCATGTTCTCCCCGAGCCTGCGTGCGTTTCCTCCCACATCCCCAAAACAGACTGATTGAGAACTCCAAATTGCCCTTAGGTGTGACTGCGAGTGCAGATGGTTGTTCGTCTCTATGTGATTGGCTGGCCCCCTGCCTACTGCCCGATGACTGCTGGGATAGGCTCCAGCACGCCCGCCACCCCCGTGGGGAAAAGCGGTAGAGAAAATGGATGGATGGATATACCTTTGTATTCTTTGCTATGCCTTCAGCCGTTCTGTTTGTAAATACTTTTACATGTTGACCTTTTGGTTATGTCAAGCATATTGAGTTAGCTGCCTTGTGTATCAAATGTGCTATATGGTAAATGAATTTGCCTTTCCTAAATTTGTGATGTGTCCAATATAACTTTTCTTATTGGGCGTTTTTCTTAAATAATTTGCTGCATACAATGAAACAGAGAGAAACATTATACCAAGTCGTACTATTAAATGTGAAGTATGACAGAAGTGTACTGTGCAAGATATTGAGAAAACAAGGACTGAACAATAAAAAGCCCCTGTGTGCAAAATGGGTGAAGTCTTGTAGTCTATGAAAATGAAGCCAATGAAAATGTGCTTAGGTGATGTACCTCTGCAATTCCCTCAAACTGTAGGGGTCTGAAATAATGGGTCCTTGGCAGTTTGCACTCCATCTTTGTTCTCCAGCAGATCGACACATAAATGCCATTGGACAGCTCATACTTATTATGCTCAGATGGTTTTGGAAATGAGACCCTGGCTGTTTTCTCAATTTGGAGCCCTAAGGCAGTGATTTAAAGAGATAAAAGGGGCTAAATTCTGGCACAAAAGCATAGTCCAATTTATCATTGACATGACCTTGACTCACTCAGGAGACATGCATCTTGAGAAGCTGATGATATAAAGGTGGAGTGCTACAGGTCCACCATTTCATTCAAGGTATCCTTAGTAATAACCAGGCAATCTTAAGGTTAACAGGGCCACTCTCACTTACATGTCAATGTTTAGACACCTCAAATGGAGACCTGTCAAACGCACCCAGCTAGTCTTGAATATTTAAGATGAAGACAATTATATCAGACAAAACCCACCATTAAGCATAACTGCAAAGATGTATGGTGCGCCGGTACTGCATTAACACTGTCACTTACTGTACAGTACGTATATTAATTTTGAGCAATGAAAATTCTGACGTCACATAAATAACTTATTTACGTCTTGAGCTCCACCTTGATGTTCCTCCTGTTCCAAAATATTTTATTCCACTGATTGAACGTGCCGAATTTACTTTGTCATTCATATGCACACTGCAAACTTATACAGTGGAAAGTTGGGGGGAAAAGTAGTCCAACCCCTCAAAAGGAGACGGCTACCAGAGTCAAAACTGTATGCCGAGGCGAACTTGATTTCATGAAGTCAAAAAATTCAAAGTAAAAAAGTAAATGCAAGGGGACAGTTACGTTGATTCAAATAAACCAATTGAAGTTACATCAATAAATGATGATTATATCAAGTACTAAGGTGGTGAAAAAAAATCCACCCCCTACTCAAGACTTTCTTTAAGCGAGCAAAAAAAATATTTTTTATTCAGCCCTACAAAATGTTGACATAGGCCTTTGAGGTTTTATATACCTTCTTCTTTTTGGCCTCTGTGTCCCAGACAGCTGTCCTTTCCTTGACATCGGTGAAAGCCATCTAATCTCACTATGATCTGATTAGACAGCGTGTGCCAAATTAAAGAGCAACAACCTTGGGCGGGCTGTCAGGCAAACATGCTGCAAGACGCTTTTAGATAGATATTATAATGTGCTCCAAATCAGGTTAAAATACAATCTGCAAAAAGTCCCGTCTTTTTTGGCCTGTGTTTATGCAGTGGGGCCCTGAAGACAAATGTCCCTAACGTTTGACAATTCTCAAATCAAACAACATCTGAGGGACGAATTGGGCTCTACAGTTATAGGTCCCATTTATCAAATACAGCACAGTAAAACACTTTCCATTTTATAGCATTTTTGTCCTTGGGTATAGTATAGCTGTTTTGAGGCTCCTATGTTGCCACTATTCAAAGAAGATGCAAAGAGGAGAACAACTTGCAACTGGCCTCCTTAAATACCCGTAACTGGAGATGTTTTGTAAAGAAGAATGCTCAAAATACCTTCAACTAGAATCCAGACTCTTATTGGAAGCTATAGGAAATGTTTAGAGGCTGTTATTTCTGCAAAAGGAGGATCTTTCTGTTGGGGTACCCAAATTTATGCACCTGCCTACTTTTGTTTAGGTAATGATTGCATACTTTCCGTAAATCATATACACCTCATTTTACTTCTCAAATATCACTGCTTTTGTCTTTTGTTTTAACTGAAAGTGCTGATCCGAACAACCAATGATTTATAAAGGAAAATCTTGAAAATGATCAGGGGTGCCCAAACGTTTGCATACGACTGTGTATATATATGTACATATTAGAACTAAAAATAAGCACTGGCGTGTATTTGAAGCCAGAAAAGACAGCCTCTTGCTCAGTCTGCTTGTCGATATGTCAGCCAAGTAACGTTTGCACAACTTGGCCAAACAGTGAAACCTGCCCTTGTTGTGGGCTCACTTTTGTTGGTGTTTTCTGTTGGTGATTTGCGATGTTTGCAATCATAGACCTCTTCATGTGCAGTGTAATAAAGACCCACATATATATATGTGTATATATACAAATATATATATATATATATATATATATATATATATATATATATATATATATATATATATATATATATATATATATATATATATATATATATATATATATATATATATATATATATATATATACATGTATGTATTTCAAGGTTTCACCGCTAATTAGATGTGACTTCTGGGAAGCATGTGAAAGAATTATACAACTGATCGTGAAAGTTTCATTTTTAATTTTTTTATTTTAGTTTTTAAATTGAAGTCCGAAAATAGGCACCCTGATATTTTAATGAATGACTCCTTCATGAACTCGCCATCGGTGAATAGTTTTTCGCGCCTTATTATCTCCCGTGCTGCAACAAAACTTGCAGCAGTAGTAGAGTTTGAAGATGCAATCCACTTCTTGAAACTGTTTTTTTCGGTCCTCAAATGTCTCCACCAGCACTGCGATTGCACCTTTCCTCTCAGTTGCAACTGGGTGATCGACAGCAAATTTAGCATGCTTTAGTTGAAAATGTCACTCCAAATTCCTCTTGTTATTTGACAACTTCTCATTGATAATCAAACATGCAAGCAATGCTTCAGCATTGGCAATGAAAGCAAAAGGTACAGTCCATTATTTCTTAAAGCCTCTGTTCTCATCAGCAATCTTTCGCTATTTGCCTTTTGAATCCATGGCCCATCACTCATACGCTTGTTTGTTTACAACTCACCTGTGCTGTATCGCAGGCCATGACGCAATTTTGCTATTTGGCGTCATTCTTAAATTCTGTATTTTTAATATATTTACAACTACATACATTTTTAAAGCATAAGAATTCTTGTGTCATGATAACCATCTAAAAAACAGATTTAAAAAAACAACAACATAAAACTTATTTTTGCATTTTCACACATTTTTGCAAAAACTCCAGGGAGCCGCTAGGGGCGTGCTAAAGAGACGCATGCGGCTCTAGAGCCGCGGGTTGTCGACCCCTGTGCTTACCAGTTTGACACCGTGCCACACTGGAGGTGAATAATCTCAATGAAATAAATATCCTCGATGACAAACAAGTGAACAATTTGAAATTTAGAGATCTCATTATTTTAAGGAGTGGTAGTAAACCTCTGAAGAAATATGATGATTACCATCAACGGTCCAGTTCTGTATGTTTGTAATGTTAAAATAAAAAAGGATCAAGAAAAACAATGCTGAGAAAATGCTCCAAAAATGTTCTCAATATAGAACTCTCAACCACGAGATGGCCATGGACCGACCCCGGTGGAAGAAAGCCATATTGAGAATCCAGTCCAACCCAGCGGCAGTCTGGAAAGTGGACTTTAAACCGATGATGATGATGATGATGATGATGATGATGATAATGATGATGATGAGAAAAGATGACTCATTGACTCCTCATCATTAAACAGAGAGAGAAAAGTAAAATACAATTCACAGCGATGTAAATACTTCACATCACAGGTGTACAATATCAATAGCGATCAAGCACACTCGCTATTGTATGTCGGCATAAGTAGTTTATTGTTTTCTTGCATTTTTTGATTGTTTCAATCCTTATGAACCATCGCTAAAAAAAAATCTGTTGGAGTTACCATGCCAACTCCTTTCAGAGGTTTCAATTATGGTGACTTCCGTTTTCCCCCATCACATTTCAAAAGCTGAAATAGACATGGAATATGTGATTATGTCCTCGGAAAAAGTGACCTGCCTCTTCATAATCGCTTACACTGATACTCATTGCCCAGGATAAGGACATTCATGGATCAATGTTGAAAGTAAAGTAAGTACAACAGTGGAACAACCTTTGACTCAAAAGATTTGAGTACTTCAGCAGCAACATTCTGTTAGGAGTGTGTACTTTGTGATTCAACAGCAGTTGTGTGGTCAACACGAGTTGGTCGACTCTATTACAAAAATTGGTCCCTGAAGCTACAATGTTTGGAAACTCCATGCATGAAGAATGTGCACACTACAGCTCACTTGGCTGAAAGCCCGTAGTCGTGGCGGTCTAACTGGAGCATGAGCAAATGTGAGCTAGCCTCCTCCACTACATGACGAGAGGATAAAAAAATTGAGGATGCATTAAAGGAGTTAGGCTTGAATAGATGTTACATAATGTTCAACTTTCTATGACAAATCAGTTTACATTGTTATTCAGTACAGTGCAGTGATTGTTTAAATACTGTCTATGATTTTGTCATTGTATCTGTTAATTGCTAATTGATACTGTACTTTGCACTGTGTTGCTCAAAGTCAGCTGGAATATGCTCCAGCTCACTTGTTACACTAATTGCTAATGAAATTGGATGAATGAGTGGTACTTTGCATAACTGCCAATTTATACCAAATCCACAATAGTTATCCATCTATAGCTAAAAAGGCTTTTAGATTTAAAACACTTTGTTTTTTATTGTTTCATTGTCAATTCTTGTTTATTAATTCAGACAAGCTTGTTATCTAGAGGCTTGCCTTAATCTTGGTTCAAGTCCAACCCAAAGTTGTTTGTTACGGCGCCCACATTCATCCGTACGAAGCACATTCACAAAATTGTTTTCACTGTTGTTCCAAAGGTCTTACACCATCCTTGAAATAAATGACTAAGAGCTATGTCTAATTGTGTCCTAATAGTTTGTCAGAGTGAGAAAGGCTGTAAAATAGGGTGCGTTTAGCTCTACTGTATTTTCATGCAGTGGGAGGCGGTGCAACTCCCCTGTCCAGACATAATAAATAACCCATGCACTTGAGTTGAAAAGTGATATCATCAAACAACATGAATCAGCATTACCCCATAGAGTGCCCAGCTCATCCACTATTAAAACATCAGCAAATACAAAGTCATACATTCGAGGCATTGTTTAACTTCTATCGCATAAGCAATTTGGTGTGGTGCGTTTGAGGTAATTAGTTTCAGTTCACATGAATCTTTATTCGCCTTGAACATTCCAAAAATTAAATGATTTGGTTATTGGTTCTGGGTAGAAATTTACCCTAGCTACAACAACCAATGACGGTAAATGTATCAGATATACTGGGTCAGGCAGTTAATTGACCTCAAGGGCAAGAAGCTTCATTAAAAGTGTTGCTAATTTCCCGGAAATGAACTTGAGATGAAAAAGCTGGTGTGAGCCAATATCTTGACACCAGAGTGCAGGGAGGGTCAGGAACCGAACTGTGAGCTACACGACACCAACGCACTTAACATCACTATACTAATGTTCTAAGACCGAAGGTAATGTGAAAGATGTGTAAGTTGGTTAATTTTTAATGTTACTTTGAACACAATTCTGAAATTATCTTCATCATCACCATCAAACTCTGGCACTTTGCTCCATTAGGCTCTTTGCAAGGTCATTTGAGATTTCTTGATATTAATGATGGCATCTCACTCAACTGCTATCCCCCATCACATATTTCACAAATCCTGAAAAACAAAGGGTATTAATACAAAACACCAAAGAGAATCAGATGAAGTCAAGACAAGCCAAGTTTATCTGCATAGCATTTAATCACAAACGAGTCTCCAAAAGCTTCACAAGCCCAAACTCAACAAATATTAGTGGCATTCTCTGATCTCAAGCTCCCAACTGGGCGAGGATAAATTCCAAACCCTGAATTGGAAGAAGAAAAAAAAAGAAGAAACCTTAAAAAAGGACCCTAGCTCTCCCTAGTAACGTGGTCCATTGCAGAATCGGTGCAGAATCCATACTGCAACTGTATCAGATTTAGTCATTGTTACGTAGCACATTTGACTGAGTCTAATTTCCACAGGTATGGAACCCAGAGTACTGGAGCCCAGGTAGAGAGTGAATTAGAACCTGTAGACTTTTTTTGCCTCTTCAAACAAAAGGGGGGTCTCCATTTCAGGGCTTGGTCCATACCCCCAGAAAAAAACAGGAATTCATTTGACAACCAAAACATAATGAACTATTTAACAAACTTTATCACAAACAACAGATTGAGTTTTTCTTTGAGGCAGTTATTATATCAATGCTATATTGCGAAAGTACCATGGGAAAAAACCCTGCATTGGTTATTTTTGGCCTGCAATCTTAAAGAGGGATAATATTATTTGAAAGCACAAACAATTCTAGTGGGCTAGGTATGCCCACACATGAAGTTGTACATGCACTCTGAGCTATGTAGCCCAAGAGCACGGCAAAAAGCGACAAACCTATAAATAAGGCTACAATTGGTGCATAAACAGGATATTTTAAAAATATGGATCATTGTTATGAACAACCAAGAGGTGCAGAACGATTGGTGATTGGTGGAGAGTGTTGCCCGCATCCAATGATCCATTAGACTATTTTGCTTAGCAACGATACGAGAGCCTTTAAACACCGCGGAGCAGTCACGGGTAAATTAGGGAAATCAGCAGCCGCAGATTTCCATTCTATGAGTTCAGCCGAACAAATTGAAAACTAGGAAAATACCCTGGGCCATAGCAAGACAATGTTTGCTTGCTTTCCAGCATAAAACAATGTCAACGGGATATCCCACATTTAAAATGTCTCACATTAAAGCTATATTTTCTTTTAATAACAGTTCTCAATTGGATGTTCCTATATCACCCCTTACATTATGGTTTACCATATAAATCCTCCTTTGAAGACTGAAAAGTGAGCACTGTGCCTCTTGCTGCTTCAAGCTTATACTCTGTTGCTGGAGCCTCTAAACCTCTGGCGTAATCTTTATGTGTTTTGTGTGCGTTTGCATGAAGAAAACCTTAAGAGATAAATGTCAGTCAAATAACATATATATATATCATATATAGGATTTTTTATTTATTTCTAATGGTGCTTTTTTTGGTGTTGCCATACCAACCTATTGTGGTCCGACTTGGGTCTGTTCTGGTCTGATTTAGCAATGCTCTCATTAGAGAAAAAGCTGACCCGTGTGCTTGCTCGAGTTTCAGCAATGAAGTAAATGAATATTCAAGGCCTTTGTAATAAATTTATTTTAATTTTCTTTACACAACTCATTTGCTCTGTACATAATTTCTGACAAATGAAGAGAGAGATGCATTTGAATAATTTTTGCTGCAATAACTGCAGTATAAAAAAAACTGAAATCACATAAATCTCAATGTCAGCTCAATGAAGCAATTGGCATGATTCTTCATTAAATAAAGTTGAAACACAGCATATTCTTCAATATATCTACTTAGTGCTTTGGATGTTTGTTTGTTTTTCTTTTGAAGAGCATCTTACCCCTTATTTACTGTAATATTTGGCCTAATGACAGCAACATAATATTTGCTGGCCATCAAATTTATAACCCCAAATTTACGATGCCCAAAATGTTAAAAGTGGTATAAAAAAGCTTATGCTGATCCATGCTCATTAACTTTATTTCAATTAATCAATAATTCAGTCAGATGACTTTTCACATTGTTGCATCAGAAATCTAGTAATAGAGAAAATCCTTGAAGTAGAAATAACTATGCATAAATATTTCACTGGATTCTGGGCACTATAAGGTTCCATATTCAGGCAGACTTGCCATGGACATTAGGGAGGGTCTATGTCTCACTCTAATATCAAACTCTAAAAATATTTTAATAATAGAAGAAACAGTGCTTAGCTTTCAAATCGTCAGAGTGAGTTTCTATCAAAGGGGAAGCCAGAGAAAGCCCTTAAGTGTGAGGGAGATGGACAACTTTGGTCAGTGTCTACCCTGCCAGGCTGACATTTCCATTCTCGTTTACTTGACAGACACCTATTGTTAGTGGCGCATCTCGTTGTTTAATTCACAGCGTTCCACTAGAAAAACAGAGCATTATCTTGATTTTTATATCAGTCAAAGTCATTTAGCGTTCTAAAGTCAAATCCGTATTCAGACACGCTGATTGTGTCCCGTGTTCAGAGCCAGCTGGCCTGCAGAGCAGAAAATTTGAATTTGGAGATCCACCGTCAGCCGTGCAGTGGGAATAAAAGTGGAAATGTGGACACCGCTCTCATCTTTTTTCCACATTCAAGAGTGCAAAATACTCGATGTAAGTGGCAAAAGGTAGAATGGAAAAGGATAGCTAATGGAAACACTGTTTCTTCACGTATTCATCTTTAAAAAGCGAGATTGGCCATGTAGGCTAAAGCACTGCAGCGACACAGCCATCATGCCGTCTGAAATCCCTTACAATAAGGTTACATTTAAACAGATTATTTATTAATCTGACACTGAAAGGTGCAAGAAGCCCTGGTGGAAAAGACACTGTCTTCTAGAAGTAGAGGATGTGAAGGTATAAACCTGAAAAAACTCTTTTCACCATGAATCTATTCAGGTTGGTTTTCATTGTTGCCTCTGTCAAAAGCTCTCATACCCGAAACACTTCTGACAACAGTATTCTCCAGATATGTACCCTCTCTGGTCTTGGACTTTTACAGATGAGAAACAGATGGTATGTCTTCGCTATAAGACATGAAGGGATATTTTTCTACTTGCTTCAGTTGCTTTTGAAAAGTGTTTATCTGCATGAGTGTTTATTGTGGGTGGGGTAAACGGATAAATGAGCAAGAGCTCACATTTACGTGGCTCTGGGGAGCTTTGACACCAAATTGTTAGGATTTGCAGCGATTGACAACAAACAGACGTTTTAAGATGCAATTTATTTGACAAAAGTCTTACTTTTATTTGGGAAAATATGCAATGCAGTACGCAGTACACAGCATTAATTCAAATATAGTGCTCAAGCAAAGAAGCAGCACCGTGGAGCAGCCAAAGTGGAACAATTTTTTGCTGACTTGTGCTTCTTAAATCATTCTTAATCTTAACTAATAAAATGGCCGAAATCACAGTGACCAAATATGATTTTGTTTCTAGGTAATAAGATTTTTTTTAAAGGAGTTGTGGGCGAGAAGGTTAAAGATTTTCAGCAATGGTATTCCTAATGGCCTGTTTCTGCTCTGATCAGCAATTGTGGTGTGAATTTGGCTTTTAATTATTAGCAAATCATTGACCGTTAGCCTGACCCACTCTGTGTAATTAATGCACCATATTAAAAAGTGACAAACTAATAAATCACCCTGCCAGTAAACTGTTAAATTATCTGATTATTAACAGGAACTGCATGTACACACGCACAAACACATACGCAGACACACACACACATGCAAATATAAAACCAAACATTTTTCTTGTGAGAAGTTTAAAAATCGTTAAGATAAACACATGGAGTAGGCCAACAATCTAAAAATAAGTATATTCACTATGGAGAATGTGCATGTGGCCGTAGATAAAAGCAGATAAGAACGCTACTCTCCAAGATGTTCTTGGTCAACAACTGTTTCTTTGCACATACTCTCTGCGGTTGGGATGTTGACAAAAGTCAAATCATTTGCCTTTCTTAAAGAAAGCACACACACACACACACACACACACACACACACACACACACACACACACACACACACACACGTACACGCACACACACGGATAGCACGCGTAGTAGAGATAAAAGACTTCCAGCCATGTGGCAAATGTTTTTAATCATTGGCATTCTGGAACAAATTCCGCAATTTACATATCCTGTGCTTCTCTCTGAGCTATAAGGCAAATATTACACGTGATGAGCAGCCACGGCGTCGACGGAATTAATAGACTTCTGCTGTTGTCACTTGTGTTGCATTTCCACCAGCCTATGCGGCTTGTGAGGGAAGCCGAAGCAGATTAAATTTGATAGAGGAAAGAAAGGGAATAATATGCACACGGAGGCACAAAGAGAAATTATCTGCAGCCGAGTTGTCAGCAAATGGAATCACTGTATGTTGCTCAAAGTGATTTTGTTTCAAGTAATCTGAGAAATGCAGAGAAGCTCGCTGGGCTTTGATATGACCGGATGTGTTCATATAGCGTATGCCTGTGTTATGAATTTTGATATTCATGTATTTTGTAAAAACAGGGTGTGAACAGCGGCTAGCCTGCTTTCACTGTCTAATGTGTTTTGTCTATTTGTAGAAATGCTCCCTCTCCTCTGTGCCCCATTTGTCAGTGAATCAGGATTCTCCCAGAGATCCAATAAATAACACCAGTCCATCATTGAACAGATTAGGTGTCAGCTAACTTCCGCTCCGCCCCACGTGCCGTGTAGAAGCCTCAGGGGGCCTGTGTCCCCAGAATGATGGGTAATAAAAATGAATCATAGATGAAGGCCAGAGACAGGGTGCTACAGGAGGAGTCTTGATGCATTAAACAGGAACAGTCGATATGTCCTCTTGTGATAATAGAGCATACAGGAGCTGCCGCCAAGCTATTTAACGCTTGTCAATCTAAACAGTAAAGGGTGGCGAGCTTTCAACGGCAACACTGAAAATGGTTCATTTGGGAAGCTGGGAATGAAAGTTGTACACTGTAAATCTAAAAGTCAACTGAAAGTGTCAAAAGTTGTTTGTTGTTTGCTCAGCTTTCTCTAGGAAACAAGTAATGACATTGGATCTAGTATTGTTTGGCCCTTGACATCACTGACAAAGAAATTTTCTTGTTAGTGCTGTAGCTAAAAAAAACACTACGTAACGAAGTGCTACATGATAAATTATGCTGCCTCGACTTAACCCATCTTTGGAATAAATTGCCTCAGCGCTCATTGGCGGCGGTCATCACTGTAAGGAGCGCTTTTGATAAGCGTTCCACCTCTGTTAGGCATAATTACGTTCCACATACACTGTAACAATCTGCAAAGGCTGTTCATTCGTGAGGCTTTTTTTGTAGAATGTCACTTGAAGCGTGTTACATTGGTTCTCAGTGATGACATCTTTTGCAAAATGTCTCTCTTCTGCTGGAGTAAAATAAAATTGGTTATTTCAATCAAGAGTGTCAGATCCTGGTGGTTTGGCATCATAATAGTAACATGCCGCATACTCGTTCAATCTTGCACCAAGAATCTGGGGCTGATGAAACAGGGAGACAGTCCATACTCATCACTGTCAGAGAAAGTTGGCCTAACTAATAAATAGTGACATGTGAACGCCAAATGCCCTCTGCCATACTTGCGCCCAGAAACAATTATTGACGTGCCGCAATAAAAAATATGCTGCGTAAGTGTCAAATACATCCACGAAGAAACCGCGAGAGCCAAGTATAAGTGAGCTCCAGGCTCCATTTTCAGACAAACATTCAATATTAAGATTTCCATCCGTCATTTTAGGGTTTGAAATTCTTCTAGTTTGAAAAACTAAACTGCGTAATAAAGGACTGATAATGATAGTTATCGGTGCAATAAGACATATGGACAGTGCTAAGCACACCTCAGCAAAAAATAGAAAACAAACCCTGGAAAGGTGCCAAATTTTGCATTTTGAGGATATTAGAATGTTGAACGTTCATTTGTCCTACACTTGTCCTGCTGTTTCCTCATTGTAATAATTAAAAGGAATTTATCTCAGAAAAGCCATTTATTAAAAGAAAATCAAATGGGAGCAAACAATTTTGAGACAGGTGGAATCAATTATGTCTGGTAATGAATTTGAATTGCTGGGTTACATGCTGACACGATTTGGTATTCTTGCTGGACAGTGTGATGCCAATGTAAAGTCTTGACAATCACAATGACAATATTCACGTTACAGAAACACAGAGCAAACAAAGTTTAAAGGTACGATTATGAAACAAATGTAGATTTTCTAATGGTACATATACTAGGTTGTCACTTTTGACTTGCTCACACAGTTCCAAGAAACTTGTTAGGATGAGTGTTCTTGTTGGACTTTTGCTTCTGCTACAGTGCCAATAACTGACCTTGGAACATGTTATTCTCTTTACTTCCTTGTGTCTGTTGCCTGCCTCCCCCTGGGCTGCACCTGTGTCAACTCTTTGTCCGCTTGTATTTCCCTGCTCCCCGTTTCCTCCATTCATTTTTTACCAATCTACAATGCAGCGGTGGGTATAAGAGAAAATTCTTATTTTTCATTCTCAGTGTTTACCATATGTTTCCTGTTTGTTTGCTCCTGCAACATACCCAGGTACAACTTCTATCTGTTAAAATTAGAGATTGATCTGGTATTCAGAATCCTCTCGCTTCTTAATCATGTTACTCTCTTTTGGTAAATACTTTTGATGCATTACTGCCAGTGGCAACTTGGCAGCTATGCACCAAAAATATTTGCCAACCACCAAAAGAAGAATACATGTGATGTATACAGTATCTATGTTTTTGTTTTTTTTCTTCATCATGATCCACTTTCAGACTGGTGAGACTTGTACTCCGGACCAACCTATAATTCAATAAATATGGTAAATATGTTGGTTTTTTTTTTGCAGTCAACCTCTAGGCCTTGACATATGTTGATTGTCATTTTTGCATCTGTCGCTCATGCTCCTGGTGAGACAAATTTTGTCAACACTTTAAAATGTCATTTTGGTCTTGGTTCTCAAGCACTGTTGTTTGCTATTCATTCTGTTAATAAATCTTTTCAGTTTACAGCCTGTGCTTCCTGACTTGCATGCTTGCCAGCACTTGTGTGGCTTTGCTTTTATCCACCATGCTCGATTCTGACAGGTAATCTATCTTTATTGTTTATTGTTATCTGTTCAAAGCTGGTTGTCTCCACTATGTTTATTAAAACAATGTGATGACACACGGCCCCCATCGACAGCGTGTTATACGTTGTTGAGCTTCTCAAAGTTAAGGAGAAGGGGTGGTGTAAAGCATTTCTTTTTAATAATGTACAGGCTTTGAAGTGTTTCCTCTCAACACTCAGCAGCAAGGTCTTAGGTCTTCGAGTAAACATTGTCTGCAGTTGAGATGGACTGAATGCTGAAATGCATTTCCATTTATATGCACTATTTTATAATGTATGTATTGAATTTCTTCAGAGTTGTCACTGAAGATTAACATCTGTTTTTAAAGAAAAATAAGTGTGCCGATTTCTGCCTCTGTGGTCTTATGCATAGCTACACTACATGCAACAATTGTCATGGGAGCGATGACATTGTTCTGCTGTCTACACAAGCACATATTTTGAGTATATTTACTACTGAAATCAAGTTAGGGTTTGATCAGAGCAAATGACTCATATGTATCATCTTTAACCTTCTGTAATTTGAAGGAGCATGATTTCAAACGGTATTGGACACAGTATTTACAAAATCACGTGGGCCAATATCCCAAATGGTTAAAATTGGGTGACAGGGTGGTTAACACTACTGACTCTCACCTAGAAGGTCCACGGTTGCCTGCCTGGACCAGACTGCTTGTGTTGTCTCCATGCCTCTGACGTGCTTGAAAACTTCAGATTTTTATTGTCTGATTGAATTTTAGATTAAGTCCAAATGGTGACCCAGCCTTTCATTATAAAGTTGTATATGCTTGGCAAGAGTTCGCGGCAAAGGGCTGTAATGAATATGAATATCTAGAATTGCAGCATTTTGAGCTCGTATATTGCATATTTTTTGTTGTTCAAATGTGACCACCTTTTTTTGTGTTTGCCGCTCAATAAACACCAACAAATTAATCTAAAATGTGCATGTTTATAAGGCGTTTTCCCGGCTGTGTCAAGAAGTGATGATAAAAGACCATCTTTCTGCAAAGGGCAGCTGTGAAAGCCACAGGGAGCAAACAAATAAATTCATGAATACAATGCATACTCAAACAAATAGCACCATCTCCAGCATTCAAAAAACAGCATCTTGGTTCGATTTAGTACCACCACATTCATTTTAATAATTTTGAATTCTGCTTTTGTTTTTATTACAGTGAACTCTTTTAACAATCTGTAGAACCATTTTCTCTTCTGGATTATGTTTCCATAATGCGAAATGACACTCATGAAAAATAAACCGGAACAGTTTCTTAAGGAACTGTCACTCAGGGTTCTCTTGCAAAAAAGAGCCAGACAGGTCCCGCAGACGCAATAAAAGCGACATGACACAAGATCATTTGCACACATCAGATAGTATTACTCATCAGTATGACTAAGAACAGTAATGAGCTTTTTCAGTCAAGCACCATCTGTTGGAATAGGTGGTGCACTGCATTACTTGCCCATTCTTTTTCCCACTTGCAAAATATCTGCTGTTTATAGTAGAAATACGCTCTTAGTGCAGTGTGTTCTCATTTCTAGTGTTATGGTATTTCTCTCATCTTTACCTCAAATCAGTAGCCATTTCATTATGTTTATGCAACTGCAATTAACAAACCAAACATACTGTACGCATGTGCATGTATGACTTTGGTGTCATAGACTTTTGAACTTTGACCATGCTGTTCATGTTGAAGCAACCTTTGATCATACACTATATTTTTCCTCCCCTGCCACAACATGCATACTTGTTTCATTCTTTCTTGCTGCTGCTTTCATCACCAGGGAGCCACAGCCCCCCACCCTCCCACCCCTGATGGGCTGTGGCTGGATTGCTGTCATGGTGTCCCTCCCTTAGTTCTCTGTGTGGCACTTCAGCCACAGCGATGTAGCCGGTCACAGTGCCTTTAGGCAACCAGCCGCCTCCAAATCTGAAGGGATGAAGCACATGTTGCCACAGATAAACCACCATGATCAATCTCATGGATGCGCAGCGAATCGGTGGAGCGAAAGGCTTTGAAAATCAAGCCTTGTCCCCAATGTGCCCAGCAATGATGATTTGGTCAGTGGAGCCAACGGCAACCAGCAGACATCAAGGAAGTTGAACCAGCAAGCCTGGCAGTTCTCAACTCTAATTAAACATACACAAGCAAACCAAATGATATGCTGCCAGCAGGGGAAAGCTCACATCCTTTGGTCTCAATAAAAGCCATCCCTGCCAGTGAGATTATTTGTCACAAATATCACGTGCAACTATCGAGACGCTTGTCTGGCAAAACATACGTATAACAAATGACGAGGTCGTTGATGTTTATTAAGGGATTCTGTGCTAGAAGTTTTGACATGGAAATATTATCTATCTCTTTAAGACAATAAACATTTAAAAAATGTATTGAGTGTGTTAGTTTTAAGGAATTGTGTGCTGTTGTCGTTTGAGATAAGGTTTCAATCAAACAAATACAATTATCCAGGGTCTAATTTGTATTTTGCATCAACACGTAACATCACACTACATAATTATTCACCTATCTAGTGTTGTCACAAAACCAAAGTTTCGACTTGAAGACAATATTCAAGTTACATGGCACATATTACATAGCACAAGTGATCTGAGTGATCCACTTAATTTTATACGGCATAGAAATACATCCCCGTGTTTTAAGATAGTGATCGCTTGATAGGAGACCCAACCAGTCATATGCATTGTTTCACAACAATATTTATAATTCCTGTGGATGAAAAGTGTAAGTGCCCAATTTGTTGCCAAAATGCATCAAGCGGGTACGTATACCGCACGTATATCAAAGAATGGGAGCGATAAAGGAAGCACCTTCTGCCTTTGTGCAGCGGCAGACGAGCTGTGTGGCGGCCCCGTCTGAGTTGGAGTGCTTTGGCTGTTATTTTTTTTCTTCAAGTACCGATACTGGGAAATTATGGTAGAGGTTTTTTTTTTTTTGCCAGCTAAATTTCACAATATGATACTAGTATCAGTACTTGGTTCAACAGTACACTGATATAAACATTTTCTATATCCTTTATCCACATTAGGCTCAGTGGTGAGCGAGAACCTCGCTGACTCTGAGATTTCTTTTTTTTTTTTTAAATACTTGTGCAATGACAGGTAGAGAGGGTCTCTTCCTTGAATAGCTGCCCATGCTTCGCTTGCTGCTCATTCTTTGTGAGAGCTAATAAAAAGACTTGTGTTTACTGACAACCTTGAACGTGTGAATGTGAAACAAAAACACCCAATTGATGGTGAACCTGACAATAGAGCCACTTTTGAACAAGAGTTATGTGAAGTTTAAAAATATTTTCTATGAATGCAAGTTTCAACAAATCCATGTACTGTGTACACAAAGTCCACATATCCTCCAAGGACCTTGGTACTGCATGAAATAGCAAACTATGGTCTGTCAGATGCAATATTTCTTATTAAATAAATGAATGAATAAAAAAGGACACCATGAAACATGCTTTCATTTCAGTTCACAATATAATATGCTGTATTATATCTTATTCATAGTATATTTATGTATGCAGTTTTTTACTAATGAGTAAACTGCATTCAGTACTGTACTAATGGCAGCTGAAAAGAAGACAAGTTGCCTTCAAAATAATACATATGGTATGGTAAAGCCTTATTGAAAAGAAAAAGAATGTTTCTTGCAACAACCTAGGCAAGGTTGCAGCAAGGCCCTGTGATTTCATGAGCAAAGATCAGGGTGACAGTTTGACTGAGTTTGAGTGACATCTGTTCGGGTTCAAGTAACTGTTCTTATATGATGTCAACAGTTCAAGTGGACTCCTTGCTCAGCTTGAATTAATAAAAGGGCTTGGCTCCCGCTTCACTCCAGCACAGATATACGGTATGCTCTGTTGAGTGCTGCAGTCTACTTCCTCTGCAGGTCCTCATTTCTATCCAAAAGTAGAGAGAAAGTATTCAACTATGCTACTACCATATTTACATAAGAACGTGTTTCTGGAAGCTGTCTCATATGGGAAATTGTTATTCATAAGCAGCAAAGTTGACATGAATACACATAACATGTTTACAAACAAGAACACATTTTATTTTCCTTAGTAGATAAACATTGGCTTCAGATCTTATGTCCATTTCCATCTAAATACTGGTTTCCAATTTCCCTGTATATTAGTAGATTTTGCAATTAAAAAAAACAACAACACACTTCGTGCATTATATTTTAAAATTCTCTTTATGACCTGATATGACATTTTAAAATCATCTGTGCCTGACCCCATTTTGTACCTTTAGTTCTAATCAAATTGTTTTAAGAATGATAGCCTATGAGAGACAGAAGGTGTGACACGGGAGATGTTGTCAATCATTTGCATGTACCCGCAGACATATCCAACAGCCTGGTGCAGACTTGTTTCTTTGGCCGGATTATTCACCTCCCGTTAGCAACAAAAGTTAAAAAGGACTTGGGCAGCCCTCGAGACAAAACAAGGTCACACTATCTTCTTCTCATGCGCCGAATTTAAAGGTAATGAGAGGAGCCGGTACTATCAGACTTGCACTGGGCATGAAAATGGAGCGCTTTGTGTTTTGCAAGACTAATAAATTGATATTCCAGGATATTGACAGTGCCCCCACCCCAAATAAACAAACTGATTCAATGTGAATATAACTGTCTAGGTAATTTGGTATTTTTTGTTGATTTTGGTAGCTTGTCTGAATAAATGTGGCACAAGTATGGTGTAAATTGAGCACAGAACTGAGGTGAGTTGCGCCATCTCTCATTTTGCCCTCCCTTCATCACGCAACCTTCCCTCCTCCCCTTTCTCTCTTTAGAAAACCTCCCCATCCATCCTCATCTATCCCCCTCCCTTCAGATCTCCCTTCCTCCACTCTCTTCCTGGATTAAGCGATCCCATTCATACATGTTTGTACTGGATGACACCCCTCTTTTTTTTCCCCAAGTACTTCTGTGCTTATAAGCAAAGAACATGTAAATGGTAAGACAATCGTATTTTTTTTTTTTCTTTGAACATAGGATGGAGAATGCATTAACTGAAAGAAAACATGCCCTGAAGGAAAATATAAAAACATAGTTTGGGTTTATTTTTTATTTTCTCTGGGTTCCTGGGAACTAATTGCAAACATTTCAATAACACATTATATGAAAAGGTTTTGTCCATAGATATTTTTCTGCTATTGATGTTAAGATTTTATGGCTTTGTGTTTGTTTTTAGTAAGCAGAGAATGTGTAAAGTATGTGACCGATTTGTCACTGAATTGATAATTGGTGCTTACGGCAAAGAGCAATAGGTTGAATTCATGGTGAAAAAGTTTTTGAAATGTATTATCTTTCTATCTTTTTTCAAATCACAATCATTGTAATAACTGGCATTTGAACAGGGGTGTGTAGACCTTTTATAGCCATTTATTAGATGTTAAATTTGCCAGCTATGACCAGCAAAAATCCCCCTTTATTTCTCAGTGAATAAAGCATGTGGTAAAGAGCTATGTATCTAGGAAGGCATGCAATTTTGTTGTGATGATACAAATTTGATTTTGATCTGTGCTCCAACGAGACCTGTTCTATACGTATGTCACACTATTATCTTTTCAGTCTAACGCATGAAGCCAAGTCATTTTGATGTGTCAATATCTGCCCTGCACTATTGTTTGCATGTTTTGATGGGCTTTTTGCAAATTCCACTGTTCATTGACATCTTTTATTTTAGCACCACTCTGGTGCTCCTCAGGAGGCAACATTGAGTGGCTGTGTACTCACAAAAATGAAATGTTATTTTTCCCACGAAAGTTTTGCATGTTGCCCTGGGAAATGATTTTCTATTCGTGTTTTTGTGTTTAAAAAAACATTGGTTGGGACACTGACATTAAAATATTTATAAAACACTGTCGTAAATCAAACTGTACCCAAGAGCCTATGCCTGTATCAAAAGACTATAGTTTTATTTTACTGTAGTGTGACATCTTACTCTACCTAATCTGACCATGAGTGTTACAATTAGATGTTTTGTTGTGTTCTGTTGTGTTTTGTTTTGTTTGAAGTCAGTTAATTCAAGAATTTGGCCACTTGTTTCAGGAATGTAGCTACTTTCAGGCAAAATTTTACACAATGCACAATAACATATATTAGTGTATGTGTTCAAGGCCCGGAATACATAAAATGATCCACAACTATGTTGGAGCTGCATGAAAATGTGTCTTAAAGTTCGCCAGATGCTCAGGAAGGCCTGGAGCACTTTATGTTTTCACCTTTTCTGAAAATGAGCAGAATTTGGTTTTGCATATTTTATTAAATGTGAAATGGCAGTCTTAATATCACGGTTGGATCAAATTGGACCTCCAGGTCAACATTTACTCATTCTAAAACAGCTTTAGCTTCCCAGAACTTATGGCTTTAATTAGTGCAACAAGCAAATGATCTCACTTTCTGTTACATGTCCAGATTTGAGTTTCTCTATGTGATGTGAAACACAATAAAAATGTGTCATTCCACTCATACTGTGCCCAGTTGCCATCACATTAGTGTTAAAAATCAGTAAGATCTGCTTGGCAATACTTTGTCAATTAACAAAGGTAATAACAGAGATACCTCAACAGAAAAGCAACATCAAGATATGCTCTAGGACAGCAGTATTTTTCCTTAAGCATGCCTAATTTTCTCTTAACATGTTCTTGAGCAAACAGATGAGTGGAGGTTCCTACATGGAGCAGAGGCAAATACAGAAACTACGCAGTTTCGCTATTATATTTATACGGAAATAGAAACATAGAAAAATACCTGAGATACCCAGATGTCTATTTATTATGTTTTTTTTCTTAATGTATACTTTAATGCTTGCATGCTCTCAATCCAAAATAAATCTAATCATTTGTTTATTTGTTATGACTTTCTATTTTATGTTACTTTGCTGGTGTATTGGATCAATATTTGCTAAATATAGCCAAAGTGAAGTCTGTTATAATAAATATGATAAAAAGTGATTTTTTTTGGAGGGGGGCGGGGGGTTAATCTGTAAACTCCCCCATTTGACTCTTCACTGCATTTCGACTTTGCTTTGGACTAAGCTTGAAATTGTTTGATATTGCATTGACTGACAATCATCCCAAACGTTTTGTCACACAACCAGCCTACTATGGCAACATTTTTGGAATTGTGTTCCTGGCTAACCTTGTTGTGTGATGTGCTTAGTAACCCACTTTCCCCTCGATCTTGATATGCTGTTTGACTTGATTACAGTGTTCAACGGAACTTGGGACGGGCAGTCCTCCAGCTCAATCATATTGATTTTCCATAACAATATGAAGAACACTGTTCAGTGCCAAGGATTAATGAATTGCATCTTCAGAGTCACTTTGGCATTTCTAATGAAGGTAGATGAAATTCCCTGAACAGACCAGCTGTGTTTGAATTGGAGCTCACTGCGCCAGGATCCGGGCATGGCGAAGTCAGGGGGAGGAAAAAAAACAAAAACATATTTCCCACAGAGTCATAAATCTTCCTTTGGTCTGTCAGATAATTTAAGTAAAAACATATGATTCAAAGTGTGACATTTATCATCATCAGGCCCAGAGCATTTTAGCCTCTTTTCTGGGCCCTCCTATATTTTCTGATTTGAACACGTTTGTTGTCTGTAAAGACAAAACCAACACAATGCATGAACTCACAACAAATTACATACCTGCAAATCAGTGTGACTTATGCTGTTGGCTTTGTAAGACCAGTTCAGATATACGTCATCACGAATTTACATGACATTCAGGTGAGTTCAGACCTCTGCAGAGGAGACCGACTCACCGAACCCCTAGGGTTTGATCGAACCCAGGTTGAGAACCACTGACGGAGAGTAACATGGGTAAAACATGCACCAAAGCAAAGCTGAAATGCCCTCTTAAGTTTCTCAATGTTCCATTGTTTTCCGCAGCACATCTCTCTTCATTCCCAAGGCAACGGTTTCAAGACATTTAACAGAACAACTTATCACCAAGGGGTTCATACATTTTTCTTTGTGATGAATAGATTAATGAAATGGAAAGAAGAAAACTTGCTATAATACAAGTCCCCTAATAGTCTCGGCTGCAAGTGGAAAATAACGATTTTCTGTGTTGGTATGAAAATATTTCCCATGTCAGATTTGACTGCCTTGCTGAAAAATCCAAAGAGCCAAAGGCAGACCTGTTTCTCCTCTCATATACTTATGGAACTCGGGAGTTAGAAATTTCATCTAAAATATTCCAGAATGTGTGCCACAGTGTACAAGTAGCGAACCGAGAAGGGACCTGATTTCCCCAATCATCCAATCTCCTGATTTGTTCGAAGTGTTTTGTCGCATATTGGGGTCCGTCTGGGGTAAACTCCCTACCGTCTGTTGCTGTTTCTGATAACAATTAATTCACTGAATCAGAACCACTGCCTGACACCCGTTACTATTTCGGAGCAGCAGTTATGTGAACATTGACTCTGGAATAACCATTTGTTGAATGCTCACGTCAGCTGTCCTGATAAGCAAGCCTTTGAATTATTTTTCTGCTTGGCTGTACCTGTGAAATAGCTCCCGGCTAATGTAAACCCGCTGTCTGATACAGTGGGTTAGATCAGTCGCAACAGGAGTGGGACCCATTTTGCCTGCATGTATTTGTGGGTGGAAAAAAATGTTATTCAATGTGTATTTTCATCAACATACTGGATGAGACATATTTGCTTTTTCAATGCAAGTTTTTTTTAAATTAGCACCTTAAATACACAGTACTACAAACAACAACTTTCTTCAGCATAATTTATACATGAGTTTTCTGCTGGTTGCAGTGAAATGACTCTCAACCACTCATTTACTCTAGAAGCACTTGAGCCGAGAGGAATAGAGACAACACTACATCACTTGTGCAACACATCTTGATCGACACTGGTATTTCATGTTTAACATTATCATAATGTCTGCTCACTAAATTGAGCTAGCGTGCTGGGAAGCAATGACGTTTTTCTCGATGAAATTATTTTATGTTATTTATTTTATCCAAAAGACTGATAGCACTTGATGACTTGAAGGTTTGGTTGACAAGACAAGACTGGACGGAAATGTTAATGTGTGTTCTGTCAGATGTTCAAAGTGGATGTTCACGATGACGATTGATAGAAATTGAGCTGATATGTGCAATAAGTGCCATTTAGTGGCCATCGGATTGACTCTGAGTCGCATCAACATTATGCACTTTGCTACTATTCCATGACGCATGCGCACAATTAGAAATGGGTAGCAAACCGACAGGTAGCAAGCCAGACGAACTGACCGGAAGTGATGGAAATGCAGAGTTTAAGTAGCAGAGTTAACGAGCTGGTGTGGTAATGAGCAGCAGATGCGGGCAATCAGTGCTAATCACTGCATAACAGGACAGAAGGGGCAGGAGCAGAGAAAGAGAACTGTCCGAGGTGCTGATGGCGCAGACACGTGACAAACTGTGCTTTGCGCTAGACTTGGGCTGGGCATGGAAATAGGGCCCATAAAGTTACCTGCCAATCGTCTTGTAATAAACTGTAATCAATTGAACTCCATATATGACAGTGCTGCTTCAGGCTAAAGTTAGTCTTGTTATGCTAACATCAATTCATTAGTTTGTGTGTTCCTGTTATGTCTCAATTAAGCAGGGATTTTTGACCAAGAAGCAAGTTGGAATATGTTTTCGCACTGACTCAAGTTTGAGTTTGAGTGACTGCGTGAAATATGGAGGAAAATGTAGCATTTTAGACCACTCTCTCTCTCTCTCTCACACACACACACACACACACACACACACACACACACACACACACACACACACACACACACACACACACACACACACACACACACGCACACACGCGCGTGCACGCGCACACACACACACACACACACACACACACACACACAGAACAGTACATATAGTGCATTGATAATTTTGCCTACGGCAAGATAAAAGAAAATAAAGTACAGGGTAAAGTGGTGTATAAACTATTGTATTTTTGTATATGTTTTCATTGTTTGATTTGGATTTTGGCATCAATGAATTTTCTTTTTATTTTAACAGTTAGTGATATGTCAAAATATGAATATATATGCAAAATATGACTTACTTGATTAAATACACCTTACAAATTATAAATACAATGTGACTCAAACTAGACGATATTCTTTGAGGTTTCATTGACTAAAACAGGCTTTACACTGCCACATATAGAAATGAGATTAATATACAAAGTATTGAAAGATTAAAACCCAAGATTGTAAAAAATGCCAAATAATACATTAAACATCTCATCTAATTTGCTCATTGTATACTTTATAACAATCACATTTGTACACTGTGGTGAGTGAATGAAGCAAAGAAAAATAATCTTCTGTTAGAAATTAAGATGATCATTCCAAGTGGGGCCTGACATTTAAGAAAGTGCATTTTATAGTGCTGTCCTGTCAAATAAGGGGGCTAATAGTTTTAATTGAAAGTGAAGTGACTTTCGGTACTTTTTATTTGTGACGTTATCATTATAAGTTTTAGGTTGTTTTCACATCCTTTGTCTGAGGACTCAAAGACTTGATTAAACAGCTATGATAACACTGTGCAAGGCATTCATTAAATTCACCTCGCATTATAGTATGTCTCTGTATGTTTATATCCAGCGCATAATAAGATGACAGAAGCACAGAGAAGGTTACATTTCTCACATAAGGTGCATGAATCCATCTCTCTCCGGGTATGTCCTCACTTTTATCACACAAACGCTCCCTACTGACATTTTTCCAATAATTTCACAGAACATTTTAAAAGCATTCCAAAAAGAGTGTGCAGCCATAAATCCAATTTAAACCTGAAAGCTAAAAGGGAGGGGGGGTTAAACAGAAAGGAGACAACACGGACTTGAGTAGCCTGGTGGAGTGTGTCTGCAATTTAACTCTGAACAAGCGTAACAACACACTTGCAAGAGCAACAAAATAATATTGAAGTGACCGCCACGAAAGCCCCAGCTTTAGTTGGCCAAACTGCCTGCAATCAGCGTGAAACTTGGCTCACATACAAACTGGCTGAAGCATGGTTCGAACTGAAGGCAAATCAACTTTCCACACTTGCATATGTCTTGTGATCCACACAACCACAGACACACACAAGGATTCCCAAGCCAGTTTGGAAAATGGCTCACATCCGGGTTAGAGAACAGGCAAGTCATGAATGGCTTGGACTGTTTAAAAAGTGGTTACCAGGTGACAGAATGCCATTAATAGGGTGATTGCAGGACTCCTCTCTGGGCCATCATCATGAGATGCTCTTCTTTGTTATTTCCTAGCCATGGATAATAAATACTCATAAACCTAATGACGCCTGATTACAGCGGCAATCTTTGGCTCATTAGGCTGATTAGCTGCAACTGTGCGGCTGCTGGATGTGTAAAAATACACTCCTGCTGCGCTGTCTGTGTATGTTGGGACTTAATTGACAGATTTACTGCACCTCCAACGGCTGGAAGTTTAACACGTCTCCGTGGTTTCATAAGTAAGCAAGCTTTCGTCAACTCGAATGTGGTGAAAAAGCACTTAAACCTTCAAGCGGTGGTGGTGTAGGCATGTCATTTTACTTGCACTCATTGTTGGTGAGGAATGTCCTTCAATGTCAATGTGAGTGTTATGTGTCCACAGACAAATCAACAGAACAGGTGGAGTCACTGACCCCAATAATTTAGTGCATTACTCTGGATGCTTCGAGACGCTGAAGAAAATGCCCATTTTTCCCCAAATCACACCTCGGCCCCTCCTTTTTATTACACGTATGTGACCTCTGCAGGGCCCTGTTGAGCAGGGCTGGGGAAGAAGGGGGTGGGGTTACAGCAAATAGGGGTCGTACCAATGACACTGTGCATTGCTCGCATCAAGCATAAGACTGAGAGTCAGCAGGGAAGGGGAAACATCCTGATTTGAAAAATTATACCCAGAGTCTGCAGGCGACACATATATGGAGTAAATTGTTGATATAGTTCTGTTAACTATGAAAATTGTTCAAAATGCTTATTGATGAGTCACAACTTACCTGGGAGAACTTTTGGACTGATGATTGACAGAAATTGAAAAATTAGCCTTGAATATCAATCACAAAGGAGGTGCGTTTTCTTGGTTTTTTAAACAAGATTAAAACAGTGTTACGTTTAATCCAAAAGACAAACTGTCTCCTTATTTTATGTCTCTGGTAGGTGTGGCTCCTGGGGATGGCCTTCGAAAGGTGACAGCTAGTTTAATGTCAAACGGGCATTCACCAGCCACACCTGGCAACAACAACGACCCTTTGTAACCACACCCTCAAGTGACATGGGGTGGGACTCAACACCTAAAGTTTGAAACGGTTGAATTAAACTTTATTTTAAACGTCTTCTAACACCAAGAAGAATCTGCCACTTTATATTTCAGTTTTGGCGACTATGTGACCTGGATGCTCGGTTGTGCTCTTTGGCTGCTTTGTTTCTTCCAGCACAGTGTGTCTTGGATCAGTGCAGGCTACAATAAGGGCATTCTGCAATTCAGTACTCTCGGACTTGGAAAGGTGGTTATTACACAACACCATATTGTATTAATCTCCTGACACCATTCAATTCCCCAAGAGCTGTGGGCAAGATAGGCAATGATGTCCCTCTGATTGCATTTCATAGTTCTGCAAAGAAGGAAATTTCCACTTGAAGCAAGGAAGGACTCACCTCAAAACAAATAAACAAAGAACATGACTGACAACTTTAATAAACATGCCGTTTAGCATTAAAAAATGTACATTTACATAAATGGATTTTGATAAATGATGTATAAATCACATCATACCGCAGTTTCTGTGTAGCACAGGAAGTGATCAATTAAAATATGTCGGAAGAACAAAGGCAATTTTATTTCTACAGTATTATATGATTGATATTTTACATTCCGATGAATGACACTATTTCGATATAATGTCAGATTATTGTTATTATTTTTAATCTGGGTCAAATCAGGTCAGGGTACGAGGAAGAAATTGTGACTGAGCATTTTTATAATGCACTTTTCCTAGTCGGCAGCAGATATTCTCTCACTTAGTGTGTGTGTGTGTGTGTGTGTGTGTGTGTGTGTGTGTGTGTGTGTGTGCATGTGTGTATGATTGTGTGTGTGTGTATAAATATACAACAAACTTTGCAAATTTTTCTCTTATGACTGATCGCAACAAATTATTTGCATGAATTGTGCCTTCCCAAAAAAGTCAGGAAATGAGAGTTCCCACCACTTAGCATCTCACACTGACACACACATGCAGTCTAATAAAATAGCCTAAAATTGACAGTATGATGTGTTTCTTGTCACGTTTTGGCACGGAGACTGATTTTGAGTTGCAAGTTAATTGGACACTGCAAATTTATCCGTATCTCGTCAGCACTGCTTGCAGAAACACCTGTTACACTTCAGTAAACAAAACAAAAAATTAAAGTTCACCATATAAAAGTCATCCAAGACAGATTTTCTAGACTTCATTTATCAAATCAATTTTTGATAACGTCTAAAATAAAGTCAGTCTCTTTTACTTAAATTTGAATTATGCATGTTGTATAGGTCCCTCCATGAGCTTTATGCTCCTAGCAGGGTCACTCTTGGTAAATACGTAGGTCCTATGTTAAGGATCAGACAATGTACGATGGCCATACCCTGTCTAATGAGTACCGTATTTTTCGGACTATAAGTCGCTCCGGAATATACGTCGCATCAGCCATAAAATACACAATAAAGTGTACAAAAAAAACATACATAAGTCGCTCCGGAGTACACGTCGCATTTTGGGAGAAATTTATTCTACAAAATCCAACACCAAGAACAGACATGAACGAGCAACAACAGGCTAAACGATACGGTATGCTAACATGACATAAACACAAGCGAGAAGCTGAGAACGGGCCTGGTGTAACAATAACAGTTATTCAAATAACTATAACATAAATAACACCTTGATCAAACGATCTGTGTCACTCCAAATCATTAAAGCCATCGATCTAGTTGATCCTTCTTTATGTAAAGAAGTCCGACGTCAGCAGCGCGTTGCAGTTCAGAATTTTCTACGGGCCCATATAACAATATACAAACTATGTATGAAATAACAATAATATAAACAACAATTTTATCGAACCATTCGTGTCACTCCAAATCAATAAATCCATCAAAATCTTTGTGTTCCGTGTCACTTAGGGAGAAAAAAAAAAAAAAAAAAAAACAGCTGGTGACGCCGGAAGGCTACGTGCGCCGTGAACGTCAGACTAGATATATCAAATAAATGTAATATGAACAATATAACAATTTTATCGAACCATCTGTGTCACTCCAAATCAACAGATTCATCAGAATCTTCGCCTTCTGTGTCACTTGAAGAAAAAAAAAAAAAACAGCTGTTGACACCGGAACTACGTGCGCTGTTGACGTCAGACTAGATATATTAAATAAATGTAATATAAACAATAATTCTAACAAACCATCTGTGTCACCCCAAATCATTAAATCCACCGGAATATTCATCCTTTATTTAAAAAAAAAAAAAAAAAACACCTGTCGATTCCAGACCTACGTGCGCACTGACGTCGTCAGCCTCGTTGTCAGTTGGCGGCTCCAATTATTCCACAGATCTATGTATATAACTATATTGTAGCATTGCCAAAGTACCAGACAAGACATGAGTTTGATAACCGGCTCTTTATTTCACAAATCAAGAGCGCAACATGTGAGCCAACACGTGCAAGTGCCTTGGATCGCTCTTTCTGTGTGAAAATAATAATAAGTATATAATAATAGTGAGTAAAGTGTTAATGATCAAGTAAAATTTTGTGAAAAAATTCACATATAAGTCGCTCCTGAGTATAAGTCGCCCCCCCACCCAAAGTATGAAAAAAAAAAACGCGACTTATAGTCCGAAAAATACGGTACTATAAATAGACACTGTTTTCCTTTGCCCGGACGTGGGTCACAGGGGCCCTTGTCTGGAACCAGGCCTGGAGGTGGGGCTTGTTGGCGAGCGACTTATGGCCTGGCCTGCACCTACGGTGCCTGGCCGAGCTCATCCCAATAGGGCAACGTGTGCACCACATTCCATTGGCTCACCACCTGTGGGAGGGGCCAAAAGGGTCAGGTGCAGTGTGAGCTGGGCGGCGGCCAAAAACAGAGACGTTGGCGGTCCAATCATCTGGCTCTGGGGATGTGGAAGAGCAACCACAAAATACAAACCAATTTCTCTCTGGAATGAGGCAACCCGTTTGCTTGATCAGATATTCTGGTTAGAAAGGGGTTATTTTTCAGGGTTGTAAAAACCAGAATGAGAGCATATTTACATGTTTACATGGCCGTCGGCTTTTAGAAGGGTTACTGAGTTCACGTAAACGTAGTCGGTGTGGTTAATGAAAACATTTCGGTGACTACAGTGCATTTCATGTTACTTGTGTGTTGAGGAGGAGGCGTATTGTTTTCATATGGCAGGAAAGTGAATAAGGGAAATCAACATTAATCTCGGACCCTAAGGCTTTATTTTCCCATGGAGACGGCATATCTAATTAGGCTAGCATGTTGCCTCTTCCAGCACAGCTGCACTCAGAGATTAAACAGACAGTGGCTGCCAGCTGTTACACCGATTTGCTAGCATGGACTAATCGAGTGGGGCCCATGTCACTCGTCCTCATCATAATATGTATATCATCAGATGATGAGGTTAATCAATAGGACTGGAACAGAGGACCTGATTTCAATGTAAATATTCCAAAATGTAAAAGATTCAATTGAATTGTGTGTAAACGAAGTGCTTTGTTTCTTTAAGTGGTTCTGCTGTGTTTATGAAAATGAAATTTTGCTGTTCAACAAGGTGCACACAGTCACAGTTTATGGTCTGTTGATTGATGCAAATGTAGGTAATTGTGATTACCAAACGATGCATGTTATCATTGACTTTTCTGAACGTAATGTTACAACAGCCAAAATAGATTGAGAAAAAAAACTTCTTACAAAAAGTGATGCTCGATCAGACAACTTTTTCTTATCAATTCTCATGTGCTATTACTGCTACAAGTTTTACATTTCTTGCATAAGTTTCAGCATTTATGAAAATAACATTTTGTAGGAATGCCTCTTTTGATTGCCACTCATGCTGATGAAATCTATTTGGAATACAAATTGAGAAACGTTCCATTTCCAAAATGTCCAATAATCACCACACGTATCTATTCATCCCATTCTCTTCACCAGCTAACCTCACTGGACTCATGGTTTATCCCAACTGCCTTTGGGTGAGAGGCAGGGCACACCCTGGACAGGGACATCTCCAGGATTTATTTTCACCTGAGGCTGAAGGGGGGCTTGACCAATATGTAGGGAGGCTGAGAAAGTAATTCTATAATATCAAATAAATGCTACAGTGGCTTGACACAGAAAAACACCCATAAAATCATGCCTAAGAACAATTTTAGTGTCATCAGCATAACCCGCATGATCTACGAGTGTGGGAGGAATCATAGGACCAAAAGATGACCCACACAACAAGTACTGTATACATGCAAAACCCTTTATTTGAACCCCGAACCTTAGAACTATGACGGAAGTGCTGCCCATTTGGTCACTGTGCCGTATTACCGTGTGTAATTGAAGTTTATTTCTACACTGATTTATAAAAGTTACATTTCTTTCAAAAAGCTTTGGAATAATGAGACATTGTCTTTTCTGTCATTTTAGCACGTCTAAAACTGCTCTTGAAAGAATGCACCCTAATATCTCTATCCAAACATTTATCCATTTTCAGTATTATAATCTGTAGTATTGCGCTCGGTTCTGTTCAGGCTCACAGGGATCTGGATTTTATCCAAGAAGACTAACTACAGTGGAATTGGACACCAGCCAATAACAAGGCACACCGGAACAGACAAACATTCACATTCAAGTTCACAGTGTCACACAGTGAGAACTCACTGCCTGAATAAATTGAGGTGAGTGAACCACTAAACCATCAGTGACTTTATATCCAAGCATAAAATACTAATTAGTTGACTCAAACCACTGCATTCCTCTGCACACTAACCCATCGCTTGACAAACCATCATGTACAATCCAGCTACTATACAGTGCTGTCAGACAAAATAATCTCCTCTGCAAAGAATTTAACTCCGTACCTCCTAGCACAGTGCGACGATGCAATTTAATGCCTCCTGTGATAACTGAATGGAAGAAACTCTTGAAACGTCACAGCTTATAATAAGCTTGTCAGCTTATCATATTAGGGATGTGAGCTTATAACATTAGCATTTAAATGTTCTCGCATGTACAGTAATGTGATTGGGGAGTGTTGCCATTTCTGCACTGACACTGAAGAGATGAACAGAGTTGATGATTCTGTTGTGATGCTGCGTTCAGGGTCGTTGGTTGATGATTCAAAAAAATGCAATGATTTGTGGGCTTGATTAGATTAACTGCAACTAGATGTAGCATATCTCCATGTGCTAGGTGTGGGAAGCAGGAGTTACATTCTATTGAGGTCTTAATACAATTTTACATAAGAAGCATGTTAATAATGTATTGTAAATATTGTGTGTGGTTGTGTGTTTTTGGAAGTGCTCTTGTAGCTATGCCATTTAATTAAGGATTTCATTGCATTTATATTCGGTGTGGTGCTGTATGATACAAATTTTAATTTGTTTCTCAAAACACTCGTATCTCCCATTTTAAGCCCCTTGAAAACGGAAATGCCATTACATTAATCCAAGTCTCCGTTAGGCGTTGAACAAAGAAAATGGTTCAATGTGATCAAGGAAAATAGCATTCTATTATTAAGTACTTGTTAAAATTGCAATAATACTTAATTTTTCCACAATGGATGAACAATATATTGACAGTATTATGGTATTGTATATGTGTTGCTTCACCGTTTGGGTTCAGACACCCAATTATAATTTGGGTTCAGATACTCAATTATTACACTGTTACTATTAGTGTTAATAATTACCACAAAATACAAAAAAAAAAGACGACAGAAAGTCTTGTGCAAATATCGTAAAAATATTGACTCCACATCGTGGCTTTTCACCTATCGCAGAAGGTCTTGGAACCAATTATCAGTAATAGACGAGGATCACTGTATATGAAATATATTTTGCTCAAGGAATTAGTTAGTCTGGCAGAAGTTTTTAAGTGGGAATGGCAAACATTTCGTTAGCATACTTGGATATTATTTTGTACATTGTTTTCCAAAAACCTATGTTCTTTCATTAAGTATTTTACATTTTTTCTCCTATCTTGATAGTATAAATGTACGAAACCCCAGCATGATGTGGGGATGGACAGATAATATTAAACAAAACTAATTATAGTCATTGGTACCGAACAATCATATCCTGCACATTAAAGTATTAATGCTGGAGATTTAAATAGGCCTATCCATTAAAAGACACAATATTTCATTCTATCAACAAGGAGGAAATAAGTTTAATAGTCCTTTATGTCAGTGAGGAAATGGGCAGCGGTAGAGGTACAGCAATTAATAACTGAAGTTGCTTTACTCTCATAATAGCACTTGTAAACGCTGTTTACACACTTAACAGCTGACGGCACTTCAAAAGTACAAAGCATTATGAGATGCTTGGATAATAATAATACTACAGTAGTGTAGTACCACAATTATGTATTGCACCATACATTATTAAATGTTAAATGCGTGATGGTAATGATTGTTGGGGTGAGACTATAGCAGACCCCTTGTGCTAATGAGACAACGACATTTTTTTTTGTGCCTACGGATTCTCCCAAAAGTCTTCTGTTCTCTATTTGGGTCATTCGCAACACTCATTAATTTGTTGAGCGCACAATTAAGATGAAAAATCACATACTTGGTATAATTTAAAAATCATTGTTATTGGAGCACATTAATCTCCTGTTTCTTTAAAGTGTTAATTTAATGTCCCTGTTCTGTCTAAAAGTTATTTCTGGTGGAATTGCACAGTAAATACTACTTAGGGTACAGTTTAACGTAATGAGTATACAATAGCATGCAATATGCAAAAACAGATACACAGGTATTTTTTTTTCTGCTATCAAGATAGTTTTTTTCCCAATTGGTCTGAACTAAGTATTTTCCTTTTACAGCACATTTTATGCAGTTTATGCTTTTGCTCCCTTTTGTCCCAACGTAATCTCACTGTGACCAAAGGCTGTTTTGCTCGTTAAATTCAAGGCAATGGCTTGAGCTCATACTGAGATCGAAAGGTTTGTTTTCATATTTCTCACAGCGGTGTTTGATTTCATTACATCTCGCAAAAATAAGCTCTCTAACCCATCTGAGAAATTGGACCTCCAACAGAGTGATCAACCAATGGGAAGAATGAATACTGCATGAATCTTTTTTTGCGCATTTAAGAAAACATTTGTAATAAATATTAATGATAAAAAAAATCTGAGTAGGGCTGATTAAATTATACATGGATCAATGGGGTTAGTCAATCATCAATAATTAAAAAAGGACAAAACATACCTCTTCCTCCAACATGACTAAATAGAGCCGATCGCATAATGAGTTACTGAGAACCTGTCCTGCCTCGTGCATGTGCTCTTACAACCTAGCATATAGTCCTGCAAACCAATCATAAGTATGCAGACAGATGAAGAAGTATAGTATTTTATGAATCTGGGGTAAATGATACAATACGTTACAATACAATTGACTGCTAACTTGTATTGAAATATTGATTGAGAGTTTTACTTTTGTTTGAGCTGACACCTCATCTCATCTAATCTAAAAATCAAATTTTGTACAATGTCCCTCCTCTGTGTACGTTAGTGCCCAGTAGGAGGAGAACAGAGGTGCAATGAGGGACAGAAACATTTTTAGAGAAATACCTTGTTGTCATCTTTTGGAGATCTAATTTGGTGACACAGATATTTTACACAGGGATGGATCAATACATTTCATGGATGGGCGAACATGAGATTATCCTGGATGATACCTATCAATATGCTGCCTTTGATTTGGCAGCCTACAACAGCGCTGTTCAGTTTTTCACTAATTTGTACTTTCCCAACTTTTTTTATGGCATTTAATGTTCACTGTGCATTGAGTAAATTTATTGTGGACTGTTTTCAGCATTTTTGGCCGTAACGTTCCTTGGCAGAGACTATTCTTTTTGTCCACTTTGCCGGCAGCATGTTTTCAACAGCCACGTTTTATTCAGGAGAATATCAGTGCTGTTAGACTTTCTATGCCTGTCTACAATGCCAAGCAAACGTAAGGAGCTTTGCTTCCATCGTGGAGCCAAATAGGAATGAGGAGATACAATATGAATGGGGATAAGAGCAGCCGCTAAAATGTAGCAAAGTTAAATGAGAGTTGTCTAAATAGGATAGGAGAATTGAAACAATCATCCTGTACGTGTTTTTCTCCAATGGTCGAACTATTGGCTGTTAGGAAACTACAGCTGCCTGGTAACTTCCACACTTGTGGCAAATGTGAATGACGTCATCTTCGGGTGTATCTCAACATCTTTGATCCTTTCACCTTCATGCTGGTAAATGGAGACTTTGATCTTCTACGTACTGCTTCTAATGTGTCAATAAAAGAGGATATGACTGGAAATGGACTGAAATTAAGATTTTACATTGTCATTTATGATTATGTTGTCTTTGACATAAATCTTTTTTTTCTACAACTCAACAACTCAAGTTGTATTAAAATATGGGCCCACCTGTTCTTTTGAAACTTGGATAGATTGAGTATGATTTGATGTGTCGCTCAATGTTCTTTGATTTTCAAAATTTCACAATGTCGGAAATGTTTTCATGGTTTTGTGTCATTCGAGACAATAACCTGCACACTCGAATCTCCGGTAAGCTGCAGTGACCTTGCAACAGGAGCCCTGTAGCGCTCAAATGCTTTATCGGCATGAAGCAATCACGTGTATTCAAAACCAAATGATAGACAGGAAATATTAAAGCTCAATGACATTTACCTTTATTATGCTCCCGCTTCTTATGCATTCTGGGATTTAAGTTAAACCTCCAGGTTATATCAGTCTGTCTCTCTCTGAGTCAGCATGGTCTCTCTGCAGCAAATTCACCAGGTTCACCTGTACACTCTTATCCATAGGCGCGGATAGGCACAGGGAGGGTACTTTCATCAGGACCAGTGGGATGGGCATGGAGCATGCATAGTGTATATTGTACTGCAATTGCTGTTGTGTTTAGGTTCCATCAAAAATGTGAGAATTCATACCTCTGTTAGAATTTTACTCAACCTTCTTTATAACGATCTCCATATCTGCAAGTTTACCGTATGTCTCAAGCCCAAAAAATCATGGTAATATTTGACAACTGGCATTCAGTGGATAATAAAACAATTGAGTCACCTGGACTGGCAAAGAAAAAAAGACTAAGAATGTGTTTAGTCAGGTGTTGAACCCCATGGTGATTAGACAACACAGTGACATGGTGGCTGTGTCTGTGGGAAGCCATCCAGAACTAACAATAAGTCAGATCTTGATAGGCCAATTAGCCCTCAGAGTTCCCATGTAAAACCTTTCATGAGGATCCTGTGATTGGAGGCCATTATGGACAGAGAACTTCGCCCGGGTGAGCCGTTGCCTCCTCAGTGGGATTCTTCTTCCGTGTCCAGTCAAGCTTGCACATGTGACAAGCACACCAAAGTTCAGACAGTACCTCTACCGGAAACCAATTACAGCTCTTAAATCAAATTGTCATTGACCATTAGAGCAGGCATCTGTGGTTGATTGATTCCACTTCAAATCATAATTATAGACAGAATCTGACCATTAGACAAGATTTGTGACGGTCATCAAGAACTGAATCTTGGTACTGTAACTCAAAAATGACTTTGAAATGGTCCAAATTCCACAAACCACACACACAACTCTCTTTCACACGCACGCAACACACACACACACGTTAGAATCTTTAGGTAGGATGCTTTAGTAACAACAATTAGCATGCTTAAATAAATGATAAATCCAATGTAGTTACAATCAAACTCAAATATTCTCCCTCTCTTGGTACGGTTCAGTTGATACTCTGGTTTGGAAAGTTGTAAACGTACTCCGAAGGCCTTAATACTATGCGACCATGCTCAAAATCATTATCATGGCATACCACGCAGAATTTACTTACACTATTGATGTTAAGGACTAATCACTATTCATGCAGTGGTTTTGTGAATGCAAATGTTAATAAGAGTGTGTGTGCAGCAGGTCAATGGCACTCTTATGAAACTGAATCACTCACAATTGTGATGTGTAGAACTTTATTGGTGTATATGTGTTTTGGCCGCGCATTGTGGCTTCAACTGACTACACACTTCCCTGAGCACAGCAGGAGAGACTGTGGTCCTTGAAATCCCATGCGTCTTCCCATACTCCAATTCAAGGATAGAGTCACTTTCACATTCAGAGGTGAGCATAAACTCCAGCTGCTATATTTTTTTAATTAATTTATTTATTTATTTATTGGAAACAAAAAAGTAAGTGTTTTCCTTTTTTGATATTTTTGCTCTCCAGAGGCCCAGATTTCTAAAGAATACTTGGAGTAACATCCTCAAAGCACCATATTTCCAGTGAGGATTAAATACTTGCATTTGAATTTGGTAGAAAATGAAAGACTGCCTTGCCTGCATCAAAGAGCATCCTTGTCATTATTAACTGTTGGGGTAGGAATATGCAGCATGACAAAAGCGAACATTGTCTTGTGCTTTCTTTTTGAAGGTGTCCTCCTCCTCTTTCCTGTCAAGCTGCTTATATCTTAAGACCCTGAAAGGGCATTCATGTTACTGTACTAATTGGAGCTTTGTAGAAGTCGATGGTTTATTTGCACTGCAGGAAACAAGCTCATCATTTGTTAGCAAAACTGTTTTAGATGTTTTTTTGTTTTTTGTTTTTTTTTGAAGCAGTGACATTCAAACAACACATGTGTACGCTATAGTTTAACCCATTCCCACAATTAAGCTTTCAACTGTAAAGTGCAAAACATACACACATGGGGCAGTGGTTCTAACGTAATAACTTAACTCACAAAGCTTAATTTTTAGTCATAAGTCTGGTGAAATTAATGACAAAAGGTAGTGTTTTTGTAGCATGTTATGCATTCCTAAATATTGTGTTGCAGAAAACGTGGTTTATTTTACAATATTATGACAGCATGAAACTGAATTATGAATCCCAACCTGTCTATGTGAATACATTAAGATTGGTCATTGTATTACCCTGGCTGAATTGTTAATTCTTTATTTGGGCAGCAGAAGCTCAGTCTGTAAGGACTTGGACTTTGTATTCAGAGGACAGATTTGAGTCCCATAAGACAAAAATGTTTAAAATGTTGGTGAGATACTAGTCTGCTTGCTACCTTTTGTCAAACTGACCTTGTGCAAGCATTATTCCCACCAGCCCATCTCAACGGGTGCAGTACTCTTTGCATATTTTTGCACCTCGGTTAATTCCAGCAATCACATTACACCAGCCATGCCACAACTTAGACCTACTTTTAGCTGGTCTTAATTCTGGAGTCCAATTTCTGTCACCAAATAGACAGGTTCGCCCCAGGCGTGTAATAGGAACCGAAATGTCTGCCAAATTTCCAAACATGGTAAACTAGATTTGCCCTGGCACAAAAAAAAAAGTGTTTTATGCTGAGCACGCACGCAGTTGTCTAGGAAAATATTTCTTCTCATACTATGCCTGTATGTTTGTAAAGTTGAATCAAAAGTCAACAAATGCGCAAACTAAATCAGTTATAGAAGCCTGTGGTTTTCGTTGTTGTTTGGAATCAAAGAATGTTCTTGAAATAATAGGTATCGATTAAACTAAAAATGTATTTTTAAGGGGAGCTGTGTCAGGACTCACCCGATGAGAGTATTCCTGCATCTTACATTGAAAGTGATGCTCAAATTTCTAATCCATTTCACTTATTTGATCTGTTTCCAGAAATGAAGACATATAGAGCGTTTCCTGTGGAGCGTATCCCTTGTTTGAGGCACTGTACATGCCGTCTTCCAAAGTGTCCAACAATATTTGATAGATCACTCTGTAATAATTTTGGTATAGCATGAAAATTGCAGACATTCAGCTTAAGCGATATCTGAGGGCTTTGATTTTCTGTGTGGGGTATCACCCTCTGCAATTCCTTCACTCCCCAAAAGCTGACAGAAATGGATAGGCTCTATTACCGTAGGTTGAGGTGGCCTGTGGCTGTGCTGTAACCGGTGTAATTAATCCATATACTAGGTCTATCCCGAGGTGCTATCCTTTGTGCAGCTGCTGTCATACAAGCACGCCCTGACTTTAAAAAGATTGTTCCAAGTAATGGATACAGATCTTAGGAGAAGACGATGTGGACAGGACAGTCCTCAGCAGCCCTTTTGTATTCTTGGGAAAAATTCTGATGATGCATGTGACCGATATGTTTCCCATTAGCACACATGGAGTGTTTTATCAGTCAATCTTGTCTGTCTTTTTTTACATGGTTTGAAGAATCCAATAGTGGATACGTAAAAAGGTAGAAGGAGTGTTTCAACACATTTCATTGACACCTCTTTCTCAGTGGAGAAGCATGACCCTTTGATGAACACCAGCATTACAACTGGGTTTAACCACTAAGGTTCATTAACAATTTAAATATCTAACCTGAACAATATTATTGAGACATGGATGTAATTTTAGTATTTAGAATTGGGGAGATGTTTCTGTATTTTCTGTTTTGTTGTATCTTTTACATTGGAAACAGGATGGAAGGGGGGGGGGGGGGGGGGGGACTTGTGCCAATATATCAAGTGTTGAACCGTTTCAGCATGACTTATTCAACTTATTCAAAAGGTTACGCTCACATTCTTATTGATGTAAAACAAAAGCATGGAAATGTAATTTTCAAATCATTGATGCTGTGGCTATTTGATTGCAAATCGTTTGTCTTGTCCTTGTTGGCCATTTGAATGACGAAATTAAAAACTCATTGAGAAAAAGAATAGTAATTCAAAGGCTTCAGTGGATTACAAATGTAAATCTGTATCAATGGCACACTTGCTCTGCAAACCTGACAAAATACAATGGCTTGCGCTTTTGTTGGCAATTTCTCCAGGCCACTTCACAAGTCCCTCTGTCAGCTGGAAAATGTCTCCTGTAAAATGTGCTACTTTTATTGATTGTTCTAAATGTTAATGCCTTTTGAGCAAGATATTTCACCATTAAGGCAACAATAAAGCATGGACCATTGTAATGATATTTACCGACAGCTGTTCTCCCATTACTCCCTGGGGGGATGGGGAAGACATTTATGTGGCCTGGGTAGTTTTGTCTATCGATTTTGTGAAAAAACGGTGGGGGGAAAACGAAAATGTCACGAGAAATTTTCCTTAATGTGATTATACCTTTGAGAGGCTACTGCGGATTGGAAATTTTACACTACCAAAATGAGTGTTTGCTAAAAAAAGTATTTGAACCACGATTCAGAAATTATGCCTTTCCAAATGGGACATTTTTGCAATACCGCAAGGTAAATATCATCATCATCATTCATGAGCTGCTTCATTGACATTGAGAATTGGGTTGTATTTGATTCAATCAACGCTCTGATGAAATGGTGGTGATGGATTTTCAGACATTGTTCAGCATATGAAGAGTTTGATGAGCTTGTGCAAAAAAAGTTCGACTTCATCAAACGAATGAGCTGCTGGAGGAATCTGAGCTGTGACACAACGTAGGGGAAAGCGCTTCCCATAATTGCTTCGTTAAAAACCAGTTGCTTTGTGCGTCCTGGAGTAATTAAGCAGTTGGAATTTTACATTACACTAGTGAAAATTAACAAAGAGCACATCTGGGTGTCCCATAGGTTTAGTCATTAAAAAGCCCATTATTTTTCAAATTACTTTTTCAATCTTTCAGCCCCCCCTAATCTGGAAGAATTTCCCAATAGACAAGTTCCTGTTCTTGTTTTGAATGACTCCTTTAGGAAAGTTAAACATTTAGAGTACGCTGTGAGACCATGGTGGCTATGCCTTCCTCCACAGTATTTTCAAGCCAACGGGGATATATATATATATATATATATACACACACATATATATATACATATATACACACACACACACACAAACACACACACACACACACACACACTCACATACATACATACATATACCGTAATTTTCTGACTAAATGTCGCTCCGAAATATATGTCGCATTAGCAATAAAATGCACAATAACATGAAAAAAGACATATATAAGTCGCATTTTGGGGGTAAATTTATTCGACAAAATCCAACACCAAGAACAGACATGAACGAGCAACAACAGGCTAAACGATAGGTATGCTAATGTGACATAAACACAAACGAAGAGCTGATGTAACATTAAAAGTTATTAAAAAATATATATATTACATAAATAACACATTTATATAACCATCTGTGTCACTCCAATTCATTAAATCCATCGATCGTCCTTTGTCAACAATGGGTGCGCGCCGCTGACGGCGCTTGCACTTCAAAATATTCCACAGGCCCACATAACGATATATAAATTAGAGATCAAATAACTGTTATACAAGCAATGATATTATCAAACCATCTTCGCACTCTAAATCATTAAATCCATCGATCAAATTCCTCGTCCTTTGTCAACAACGCCGCGCGTGCGCCCTGACGTCAGCCTCGTTGTTATTCCACAGATCTACGTACGTATGTATGTAAACATGAAAGGTCTGCGTGCTGAATGTATACACACAATACACAGTATATGGACTGTATTCGCAGAATCACAAAGTGTTTAATTTTTTTTACCCTTTCAAATAACACAACTGAGAAAAATAAGTGATTGCATATGAATCCCAAATGAATGCAGAGCTAAACCACAAGAAAAGTACCATCAATATTATTTATTTACATATGTCTCGAGTCACATAAATAGGTTATTAAATAATCCATATGTCATCCTCAATTATTTGTGTCGTAGAGCAAATTTAACATTTTCCAAAGCGTCTCTCTCCCAAGCAACTTCACAAAATAGAGTATACATCCATCCTTGAAAAGTCTTTGAACTGAAAAACAAACATTCATGGCTGGCATATCAAAAACTTCTTCTTCAGGGGCAAGTGCTCCTCAAGCATCTCACACATTTTTATTTTGGTAGCACATACAAAGCATACTATATACATGAACTGCTGTTGTGTGTATTATATGTTAGTTTGTGCGCTATACGAACACCTGCATTCATACTACAGCACGTTCCTAGCTTTTTTTGCAGTCCAATATCTGTAGCTCTGTTGCGTCAAAAATCTAGTCGCAGTAAACGTGTAAGGATACCTCTTTAAACTTGCATTAAATTTGTTTTTTAATATGTAAATGCCACATTTGTAAAATATCAGTGGATAAATAAATAAATAAATAAATAAATAAATAAATAAATAAATAAATAAATAAATAAATAAATAAATAAGAGGCAGTTAGCACATCCGCCTCACAGTTCAGAGTTAAGGGTTCAATTCAACCTCCGGCCCTCCCTGTATGGAGTTTGCATGTTCTCCCCTTGCCTGCGTGTGTTTTCTCCGGGCACTCTGGTTTCCTCCCACATCCCAAAAACATGCATGGTAGGCTGATTGAGCACTCCAAATTGCCTGTAGGTGTGAGTGGGAGTGCAGATGGTTATTCGTCTCTGTGTGGCCTGCGATTGGCTGGCAACCAGTTCAGGATGTCCCCCGCCTACTGCCCGATGACTGCTGGGATAGGCTCCTGCACGCGACCCCCTTTGGGACAATCTATCTATTCATCCATTGGGGGGTTGAAGGAGCAATGGCTTAAAAAGTCTTTTAAAAGTACTTTTTCGAAGAGATCCATTATTCACAGACATCTGAACATTTCTTGGGATTTTGCAACAGCGGTGAAGACTAGCCAAGTCTTTCATCCAGGTAAGACTCCTGACAGATGCTCATGCGGTAAAAGTCAGTGATAAAGATAAGAGGAAACTCTGACCAGCCTCTCCTCCTCATGATAAATCTTCATCATTGTTGATGATGGTCTGACCTCTGCTATGTGCATTGGGGTGGGGGAGTAGGGTTGTAGTGTGGTGTTAAAGCGGCTTGCTCATTAATACAACTTGAAATCCTGTAGGTTCATTCTATCTATTTTCTAGATGCTTTTGACCTTTCCATAATTGCCACTATCAAATATTGACCGAAAGCATTTTTGAAGCCAAGGGCCCCATATATATATATATATATATATATATATATATATATATATATATATATATATATATATATATATATATATATAATCCGTCACTGTGTTTAAATGTTGCGATCAGTTTGTGTTGAGGCAAAAACATGCTTCCTCGTAAGAGCAGGGTAAGCCTTCCATGCAGTAATGACAGCCAGCATAAGGAGTTTGATCACTTATTGGATGTCTGAAGCGACCATTCAAGGACCATTTGTTTACCCTATTCACCCAATTGGACAACCAATTGTGGCACAATGCAGACTTGGAGTGCCTGAGATCTGGTGAGGCTGGTGTGACGGCGTAGCTGGGACGCCACAGGTGGGCGAGGGCGGCAGTGCCGCGACTGGTCGCTGTCCCCGGCGTGACTGATTGGCAGATAGAAGGAAGCAACCTAGCCAACAAAGCAGCAGAGCAAGTGCGCAGCGCAAGAGGGCATACCGGGGTAATTGTGGTCAGGACCAAGCAAGGGATTAGGAGGGGCGACGAGCGAGAAGTGGTCAGAAACGGGCAAATTGTCAGGACAGGTGGCAAGCAGGGCTAGGCGGGTCAGTGCACGGACAGAGTTGGCAACGGGAGCCAGATGGGAGAAACACAGTGAGCTTACGACAGGCATCATGGACAGACTGACAAAGATTGCTGGGAGCTCAGGTTTACTAACAAGCAGGAACAAGTGCCGGTGGTTAACTTGATTGCATAACTTGATTGCGTAACTTGATTGCGTGGGTGTGGCTGTGAACAACATCAATGGAATGTTACTGGCTGGGTAACAGGTCACGCAGACACGTGACAGCAATTATAACCGAGCCTGATTCTACCGTATTTTGTGAATTTGTAGGACTATGGTAATCCTGATACGCAGTGTTAAAATCACTGTATTTGAACATGTTCAGTAACGGGAATAATATACACTAGCACTAATAATTGCTTGGGCTTATTGTAATTTAGTAGTTCAGCATTCACTGTTTCTTTCTATAAAATGACAGTATGATTATTAATTTCTTTGGGAAGTCGAGGTTTTGTATCAGAGTCAAACCATTGACTCTAATTATACTGGGATTAATGGTGTGGTAATTGCGACAATTACTCGACATTACTCAAACCACTCGGATGTGGTCAAAATGATTCACGATGAGTATAAACGAGAAGCCCCAATGATGGATTGTCATTGTCAAAGGAACACTTGTTCTCAGAGCCGTCATTCAGGTCCACCACATATGCAATACATCAACCATTTGATATATATATACGCGCACACGCCCACACACACACACTCCGGCTTCCTCCCACATCCCCAAAACATGCTTGGTAGGCCGATTGAGCACTCCAAACTGTCCCTAGGTGTGAGTGCGAGTGCAAACAGTTGTTTGTCTCTGTGTGCCCTGCGATTGGCTGGCAACCGGTTCAGGGTGTCCCCCGTCTACTGCCTGTTGACGGCTGGGATAGGCTCCAGCACACCTGCGACCCCCGTGGGACTAAGCGGATCATACAAGAGATGGATGGATGGATGGATATATATATACACACCAGTGACGTGTGGTGAGGTTCATGACTGGGGAGGCGTAGCAAGCCTCCCTTGCCTCCTCTGACCGCACATCCCTGCCGCATACTTACCCCTGAGTCGCCTTGACCCTTCGTTAACACCGCTAGGTTTCCAGGTCAAGCCACTCAGGGCAGAAGAGTTGGGGATCAATCCACCCCGATCAGAGTGAGAACCAGCCGCGGTGAACCGCTGCCTTTCTACTCCGATCAGGGTCCAAGAGCACTGGAGCCAGCCCTGACTAAGCAGTGCCTCCCCAGTGCTCTCCTCCCGGTTGTACCGACAAAAAAAAAAAAAAACTTATTTCTTCTTGAGCAATCTTCTTTGTCCCATGTCAACGCACGACCTAGGGAGATGCTGGATCATCTCCTCCAACTTTGCTGTGCTTTCTACATCGCGAGGCTCCCGAGAAGTCAAACAAAGTACCTAGAGGGAACTCACCTGTATTGCAATACCTGTGGAGGGAATGGCTGAAAAAGAAACCCTACTCTACATCGCCTAGGTCCCGGTGCATCTTCGGCCTAGTCACCTAAGCTGGACGAGGGGATGTGAGTATTAGGGGTAAGAATTTGGAACCTGGTCCAATTCGCCATTTAGAGTCTAATATTAACGTGTGTGGTGCAATGTGCTGTTGCATGAGTGAGGCTAACCCTCATAGAAGACTGAGCCTCGATTAAGGTCCTTCCGCTCTGGACCACCACACCCTGCGTGCATTGTTCCTAGAGTCGGAACCCAGGGGGGCTGCATACGTACCCCCTGAGTCGCATTGACCCTTCGTTAACACCGTTAGGTATCCAGGTCAAGCCACTCAGGGCAGAAGAGCTGGGGATCAATCCACGCCGATCAGAGTGAGAACCAGCCACGATGTACCACTGCCTTTCTCCTCCAATCAGGGTCCAAGAGCACTGGAGACCTTGAGCGGTTACACCCTGAGTCACCTTGACCCTTCGTCAACACCGCTAGGTATCCAGGTCAAGCCACTCAAGGCAGAAGAGCTCAGGATCAATCCACACTGATCAGAGTGAGAACCAACCTACACAAATATGCTCCTTTCTTCCTTTGTCCCATTACAACGCACGACCTAAGGCGATGCTGGATTTATTCCTTCCACTTCCCTGTGCTTCATACAACGCAAGGCCCCAGGGAAGGCCAACCTGTTGTTGTTGTTGTTGCCAGAGGGTCAGTTCAGAAAGTTCCTACACTCACGGTTCCCATTCATTCAGGTTCCTGGTGGCTCCCTCTTGTGGGTCCCTTGTCTACTATCTCTCATTCTCCGGTAGTTACTCCAGGTAACTTTCGAGCGGCCCTGAGCGTGGCTTTATTGGATTTCTGATTATTAGTCAAAACCTATTTTAATATTCTCAACCCTGATTAGTGTGTCTTCAAATATAGCTGCGTCCTTTGTCCCTGTTGAGTACAAAAGTTGATTATCCATTTCATACCATCCACTATCTTACTATTTTCCTTCTTTTTTTTATCCCCTACACTTTTGATCTCATTAATTTTACTGTTCAGCTGTTAATTTTATTTTGTCAATTACTGTTTATTGGTATTGTACTTCTATTTTGATTCAAACATCTAACTATCACATCTCATTTTATTACTGTACTTTAGTTTTGACATCTGGGGATCCCATTGGCAGGGTGTCCTGTTTGCTGTGATCTCTTAGGATCACTGCAATCTCCACAGCATCTTTTATTGGTATCCCATCTTAGCTGAAGGTCCTTATTTTGGGTGTCCCTTACACTTTTTCCAAAATGGCCGCAACGCCGTCCGGTCACCCCCGGGCACCCCCTGATGGCTATCCCTAGCATTGCGTCCGATTGAATTTAGGTTGGTAGGTTAATTTAGATATTTTTAAGTAGTTTTTTGGGGGATTTAATTCTGCTTTTTTTTTTTATTAGGAATAGGGTTAACCAAAATTAAATTCAAATCGGTCATTCCATATTTAGAATATTATTGTAATAATTGCACATTCACAATATAAGAATACAAGTGACGTGCGGTGAGGTTCATGACTGGGGAGGCAGTACATATATATGTATATATAGTATATATAGTATATATACTATATATATATATATATATATATATATATATATATATATATATATATATATATATACGTCGTGCTGTCATTATTGCATATATTGTTTTTGTAATTGCGAGTTTTAGAATCTAACAGTGGAGACAAATTGTCCTTAAAAAACCCAAAGCAGTCATGCCCTTCAGACATTTGTTTTCTTTCGGTGTTTTTCCAAAGCACAGCACTGGTAATTTCTCCCACAAGGTGCATAACTGAAATGTATGAAATAATTAAGAATGTTTTCTCTCCATGATGTTAAGCTTATTTTCCGTTCTCCAGACGTTGCGTTTAATTAAATCGTCCAAAAGCATGAGTCAGCCTCACCTCCATGAAGAATTAAACGGGAAATTCTGTACCCATCAATGTTTTTTAATCATTACAATTCCATCGGACAGTAAGATAAAACATGACTACCTAAGCTAAGGGGAAATGCAATACATTAAAGGACACTGATCAAACCACAATTGTCTGGATTTCAAAGCAATATTCATTTAAAAAAAAATCAATATTGTGTTCCTTTAATAAACTGTGATAATCATAAAACTTCTATAAATTACTCTTTGATCAATGACGCCATGAGAGCGGCAGTCAGTTTCAGCAACTCCGGCTCACTGTTTAATTTTCTAATGTTTTCTGCATTGTTTTGGAGGCCGCCAATGGTGCCTCAACGGTCTCTAATTGATCCAGGATGGTGCTGCTTGCCTACCAACTGAAGCTTGTGGGAGGGAGCATGTAAATCTGCCCTGCCTTCACTGGCTCCCTGTACATTTGAGAGGTCATTTTATTTGGATTTTTTCTATTGTAAGATTTTTTTTTTTTTTTTTACTTTTAAATGTTCCATTCTTGCCCCACTTTACCAGGTCTAAATGGAGGCTCAGAGGGGATCGAGCGTTTTCCATTGCTGGTCCCTCTCCTTGGAATAACCTCCCACTAAATGTTAGGCAAGCCTCTCTGCCAATTTTTAAAACACATTTTTATTGTATGGCTTTTGACTAAGCATGAGAAGCTGCGTTGTTTTAGTGTTTTATGTTGTTCACAGTTTTTATGTTATTAATTTGTTTGCTTTTGTATGGGTGATTTTTACTCCCACTTACATCAAGTTGTATGCAGCAATGGTTGTTTTTAGAGTGCTCTATAAATAAAGTTGAGTTGTTTATCATTACATGTATTTTTCAATGGTATTACCTCAGCTTTTTGGACATGGACGCACAGAGTGTATCGGGTCGGACGCATGCGTTTGTTTACTCAATGCTAACACCATGATGGCTCCCAGCGAGTTATTTGACATTTCTTGTCACTCAACCTCCTTCGTGAGATGAGGAGAAGGAGTTGTTGAGCCAGGTCAAAAAGTTGAATTCATCCAGGGGCATCAAATCCATGTGCAGAAAGCCACATTTTGTCTTTACACACTAGTGCTAACTGTGGCAGGGTTTTTACTTTCTGGACCTGGATTTGAAATAAAACTCAGTCTTGAAGACTAATGATAACAAAGTGGCAATTTTGAATTCAAAATTACAAGACCTTTGGGGATTCAGCATACAGAGAGGTTCCACAGTATATTATGTATGCTTGGTGTTATTGCACTGGATACGTTGATTTGAAAACAGTCTTGTCAGGGCATCACCGTTCACAAAATCTGCAGCATGTAGTCTCACCTTTTTATAAAATACATCTTCTTTTACCTCATCATTATAAAATACATTATACAACACAGAAAGCAGAAGCCTGACTTTGACTTGCACAGCCTCTTAACACGTGTTGCTGCCATACTTGAACAGCCTCAATGGGGATCAGCTAAAGCAATGGGACATAATGTCATCTTATGCCACTGACAGTACAGTCTGTCTTTGATATCGACTAACTCATAGCAAATTGAATTGCCAACTGAATGTGACAAATTTGAATCAACAGCCTTGATCAGTAACCAGCTTTCCTGGCAGATGAGCGTCTCACCACACAACGGCCCCTCCATCATCAGTGTATAAGTCAAAGACAGACACATGCGTGCAGCATCAGAGATGGACGCGGCAGAAGATTTAAACTCTTGTTCGATGGATATAGATCTCAACCCAATTAAGCTTCATGAAAACAGTGAGGACAGGTGTACTACTTCTGTGGTGACTTAAACATTTGTGACAGTACCCTCAAGCAAAGGCTTCAACTTCTGAAAGGACACCCAAGTGTGTTGGGGTTAATTGGATGACCCAATCCATCCCAATTAAAGATTTTAAGGCACCCACCCCCATGTGTGTGTGAGGAAATTGAAATCCGTTACAGATGGCTCTTCCTGTGGGGTTGCTCCAAATAATTGCTGGCAGATATTGTGCGCGTGTGTGTTTGTGCGTGTGTGTGCGTGTGTGCATGCGCGCGCGTGCGTGTGTGTGCAGCCTTGCGTGTTTGAGTGGTTGTGTATTTACCCATTGAATTTAAAAATAATTTCAAATATTTGGGTCGAATAGAGTGCACATCTTTTGCATTGCCACTGACGAGAGACTTAAGACTTGAGTCTTTCTTAAGAATGTTATTTGAGCTGAAGCAAAAAAAAAAATGCAGATGCACATGAACCAGTTCAAGACATGTCACTAATACAGAAAGTGTGGGATCTTGCATAATCCATAGCCTAGCCAAGTACAATTCAAGTGCAATTGCACAGCCGTTCTCAGAGCCGTCTACAACTGCCAGGATGCTATTATGATCAGTTATAATTTTTCATTTTCATTTTTCAGCAGATCACTCATCTTGGGCGTGCCTTGGGCTCTCCCACTAGACATTAGATGTCATGCTCAAGGCACATTTTCTGATAAAATATGCTTATGTATTTAATCTCAGTTGTTCTCACCTTGTCATACCTGCTCGTAGTTTGCATTTCTTATTTATTTTATTTTCCTGAGTTCTCACTTGATGTTGAACATTAGATTGATTTACAAACCACAACTTTCAAATTTTCCTGATTTATTCAGACGCATTCATATGCCTCATTTCTCCACAATAAAAATTCAGTTAGTATCCATGAAAACAATTTGAAACATGATGAGCGTTCTTTTAACTTCCAAAGTTGGAATTTGAAGTAATTCAGTACTTGGTTGCATGTACTAGATATTAATATTAATTATATACATTATACTACATAATCAGGTACATCATAAAGATATGAATGCTTAAATTTATATTTGCTACTTAAGTCATTCTTTTCACAGTGAAAAGACAATTGCACATTCTTTTCTTGCTAATGTGTAAACAAAAAAAACATAGGTAACGATATCCCACAATAATGACTCGTTTTGAGATTGTTATGAAAATAATTAATTTTATTTTATGACAACCCCTCGCAGATTGTCGCGATTATGCACATTACCCTTATTTGATGAAAAATACAGTTTAAGAAGGCCCACACGGCAGGAATCCTCAGCCCATCTGCGGTTTTTAGTGTCAAGCTGTGTGACTGGCCGCAGTTCAAAATCCTCATGATTAGTCATTACAATCATAACATCATTTCTATACTATATAAATCTGTGTGGATTGCTACTTGATATTCTCTTTCGCTTGATACTTACTCCACCAAAAGTCTTGACACTGTACTTCTTTGGTTCTTAAGCGATGCACCTGCCATGACATAGAGGAATCCCTCAGTGTGAGAAAGTCGCAAGACTGTTGAATGAGCTGCAGACTTTAAGCTGTGGGCTGAAATGGATCACTGGTAAAGAATTGGAAAAGTCTGCCAATGCTCCTGTAAGAAGACCCGCTGTGGACACAACTGAACACTACTGTGAAAGTATAACAGAGAAAGCAGCCCTAATGATGAGACTGCTGACTTAACTTGACACACTTCATTAAAGTAAAATTGAAAGAAGCCCCAAAGTACATAGGGAAGTCTTTCTGTAAGATTTGCAAAGATTGGGAACAGGAAATTTGAAGGTTTAAGACCAGCTAAGCACTGACAAGTTCTGCTTCAGCTAAACACCACACCTTCATCTCTTAAGTCTGACTGCCTCCCCGATAAAAGCTGATAGAGACGTCTGCATCAAGTGAGGTTTGTTATGCAATATATAAGCCCAATTGTTTGGGTTATTTCACTTTGAAAAAATAAACCACCCTATTGAATCACTGCTGTATAAGATACAAACTACATACTACATACGTATCTGAATGAACAATCAATTGTGCCATTTGCGAGATTAATCGTGGCACTGCCCACCTGTCCATGATGCAACGGGGCTCAAAAACATGAATTTGGGTGTTAGAATGCCACTGGTTATATTTTGTTTTTGATAACTACAGACAAAGTTTGTCAAATCACAGTTAAAGTTGCTTTTTGAACTGCTTGGCCTTTTCCAATCCATTTCCATCATCTCTCCCAAATGGAACTGTGAAACAAACCATCTGCCAGGTCAATAATAAAAGAAACCGTCACAATGAAAGAGCCATTACATTTGATGAAAGCGTTGGGTATAAAAAGGTGTCAATGGCGTATTAAATTGTCATTCCCATCATGTCACTGCTCCAGTTTTTCCACCTCGTTTGGTTATTAAGGATGGACGTGCAAAAAGCAACATGCAAAGACACATGTTTTCATATTCCAAATGGACATGTCCACATAATATGTTGAAATAGACACAAGCGCACAGGTCCAAACTCCTCAGCGGCCAGCTGCCTTGGCCGTGTTGACACCTCAAGAATTGATTTCCCAATGGCAGCACGGTCCATCAGTTGCCAGAAACATTGGCTTGGACTGTAGTCGCATCATGTTGACACAGAGTGCAATCACTTCTGCTTGCCTGCATTGTTCCTGTGGAACAATAGAAAACATACAGGACTAGTGAATATCTAAAGGCTTGCCCCACAGTTCAAATTCACTAAGATTCACTGTTGACCTTTTTTTCCTGAACACCCAAACACAAACTAGATACAGTGGATTTAAAAAGCCCACACAACCTGTCCAACCAAAAGAACACCATCCCTAGTGATTGCATGGTGGTGACCTCATCATGCTTTGAGGCTGTTTTTCTTCAATCAAAACTGGGACCATTTTAGGGTTAATCAGTGGCACTTTAAACAGTGGCCAGTATGTGTTGACTCTCTTTGAACTGTTAATTCTCAAAAGAGCCAGATTGCCACTTATTAATGATTGATTCAGTTGTTTATTTTAACACCCCCCCCCCCCCCTCGCCCACCGCCAAAAAATGGGTATCTTTTGGGATTGTCATACAAGTGCAATATAATGATCTTTGCAATATTTTTTCATCATTACCTGCATGAGAATAATCACACTTTAACCATCGCAAGAGAGACATCCTCACAAAAGTGAATATTTGCACATTTTGTAAATGAGTGACTTTGGGATAATTGCATGCTTAAGGTTTGTTAGCTCAACGCTGCAAATTATGAGATGCTTACCTGATTTTAAATGTCTGTGACAGTAAAAGTTGTTTTGTTTTCAAGATGCCACAATGCAGTAGGCAATAGTTCATTTTGCAGTACAGCACCCAGCTTGCTGAAGTGAACTCCCAAAGTGAATTGAAGGCATTTAATTGATTTTGTAAAGGCATTACCGTATTCATAAATTAAGTGCCTGTAAAGTCATCTAATATTGGTATTCAATTCAATTACGTCGTGCGCCGTATTGATATTTTGTTACGACAAACATTGTAGCAATTATTAATAGAGACATCCTGCTAGTAATTACAACACTAATTTGGTTATGGAACATTGGGTAAGTATCTGATTTTTCCATTGAGCAGATTTGTTTGACCAAACAAAGGCCTAATTATCCACATGGAGGAGGTGCAAATTCTTTCACAGTCTCAGATCATGGGGTCTCTACCAAAGACTAGCTAAGCCATCAGTACTCCCTGCCCTCTGCAGTGAAAGGCTTTCTTATGAGGCTAGCGGCGTAAATACAGCAATTGATTTGGTGTTTGCACTGAGGGTAAAAAAAATGTGTACTGCACACAATGGATGTTTCAGGTGGACACACAGTGAGGGATGCAGATGTTTGCAATCATCTGCAAAACTGCCCGACCAACATGAATCATTTATTTTTCCCGGTTGTTCATGCTAATGCAGAGTCATGAGTAATCGGCTAAGTTTGGCTACGCACAATTGCACTTGAGTCATAAGGCTAATCAAGCCCTGTCTACGTGGCCAGACTAATAGCGCTTTACATTGCTCAATTCAGTGCATCTACTTCAACACCTCCATTACAATTCTCTCTGTACTGCATCAATCATCGTCTATATCTCATGCAATGAAAAATGTAATACTGCACAGACTACATATGTCACTGTGATGATTGCACCGCTTCGAACAGCTGTTGTCTCCAGTAAATTAGTGAGTATATTAGTGTAATAAATGTGCAATTAGTCTATCTAATTGAGGGACCAGTGCATTCAACGGAAGCCTAATGACCTTGAATTAACTGCACAGTTTCTAACTGGACACTCCACTAGTTACACCTTATATTCCAGTATTTGCTGATAAAAATCCGACCACTGCATTCATTAGCCTGACTTCAAAAGAATGGCAAATATCACAATGGAAACATCTTTCATTAGGGTTGCGGATGAGCTGAAGCCTATACCAGCTGACTTTGGACAAGAGGCGGGTTACACCCTGGACAGGTCATTACCTAACCGCAAGGTACCCACTACAAAAATGCCAGAACTGAACATAGCATTTCTTAGAATACTTGTCATTGTTCACACATCCCTCGCTGCAAATGTGTAGTGCATAGAAATGACTATACTGTATAGTTGTCCTCCAAAACTTGGCATTGAGTATGTGACATTCTGGTTTCTTTGTTGCGAGAATCATGCTGAACGTTGAACATCATTAGAAACATAAAAAAATACACTACATACACAGATACAAAATGCAAAAGTATGTATTTTTCCAAATAGCCTTTCAAACTACAGTCGTGATAATGATACGGATGTATATTTTTCAAACAAACAACAAAATAAAATATTCACGAATTAAGCCAAAAGAAAATAGTACATAAAAGGGACTTAGTCAACTTTCTTTCAGTTTTTATTTTTAATAACGCAAAATCATCAAATAATTTCTTTGAAGGTTTTATGGAAGTAGAGCCAAACATTGCGGTCTGACAGCAACACAGCGGATCACTGACAGGGCAGTGAAGTGCAGACTACAGACATACTACCTCCTGATCCCAACACTACTGAGGTACTGAAGGAAGGGCACTTGTTTAACAGGAGTGGAGTAAAATAAAATGTGTGATAAGGAAAGAGGTGGAGAAGTGGTGAGCGCACAAAAGTAGAATTCTGCACTTGAAGATATGAGTATGGAGGAATAAAAAAGTGACATGTATTGAATCAAAAATTGTGAAAGAGAGAATGCAACAAAGTGTGAAAGGAAGGTGCCAAGGGAAATCACACCGAACAGTTGCAAAAAAAAAATAAAAATAGGGGGAAAAAAAAAGAAAACAAGAGAAAGGATATTGGGTGGCGTCACCGCAATAATACATTCCAGCAGCAATGGCCATTGGACAGAAAAAAAAAGTGTTTCATAAGGTAGGATGTCTGATGGCCGTTGGCAATAGTGCACATTGGGACTTCTTCATAATAAGCCTAGCTAGTTTAGGTAGGGAATAGTGTTTCTAATAAAGCAACCTTTTTATCTGGCACACGCTTCAACATGCCAGTTTTCGCAATACCGTCCTCCTAATTAAAGCCCACCACTGGACAGACAGAACTTCTGGTATTTTTTTCCAGTTCCAATTTGATACATAATAGCTGGGTTGTCAATTCGTTCTGTTTGCTTTATTCTGGAATGACCATGTTCACACCAGACATCTTGTACCTTATTACCCTTACAAAAGGTGTGTCTGGTGGCTTTGGTTCTCATTATAACATCCTGTAATTTTACATATAGCTTCTATATGCTGTATTGCTGTGTAATCAGAAATGAAAGCTTTGCAGTCTCATACAAAATACTAAAATCTACATGGATGGGATAATCTACAATATTGTCAAATAAACCAGAGATGTTTTATGTCCTCGTGTTCAAGGGAAGCAACCCAATTAACATAGTCATTGTCCATCTGTGGATCTGTTACTTAGCGTGTTACTGTGGAGATGTTGTAGCTTGTTTCTAAGCATGCATTCACTTGTCGGTGTGTGCTGCGCGTGTGCGTGACCAAATGTGGCCACATTAACGTCCAGCATTGTGCTTCCTGTCTGCGCTTCATCAGTGGATGTGCATGTGCATAATGGAGTGTAATCAGGAGGCCTTCTGAACTTAACAATGAGTCATTAACAGTCAAGACTACTGTGCAGACACCATGATTTTAAAGATGCTCCACAACAGCTTGTGCGGTATGGGCTGATTGAACCGGCACACTTGAAAGGGGGAGAGAGATGTCAGGTTCACAGCTTCCTGTCGTGGCCCATCTGCCTCGCTTTCTGCTCCTGCCGTCAGACTCCTTTGTGAAGAGGAAGAGGTTTGAACTTCAAAGAACAGCATTGCTACCTAAGACAGAAACAATTAGAATGGGGTCTGGTGAGCAATGGCGTGAAGGAGTTACACCCGTCAGTTCGGACTGATAATATGCCACCTTTGTTGCTCACTCAAAAGCCACAATTCCGACGAGTGGCACAGTTCAGTTCAGCTCACTGTGGCACAATATAGAATGAAGGCCTTGATCTACTGGGCCACTGGTACTGTGGTGGCTGACATGGTAGACTTTGATGCCGCTGGTGTGGACCTGATTCCCACAGAATGCTCTATTCATAATTGGCACAACTGCCAGACAACCAGTCTATGGTGTGATTCAGCCATATGGTCTGTTGAGATGACGCTGAACAGGAAAAGTAATGCTAGAAAATGATGGATGGATGACCCATGATCTGACTTTGTTTCAGTGGTAGTCAACCACACACACACACACACACACACACACACAAAACGTGGCATAGCAGTGCAGTACCGAGTAACCTACCAAATAATAGAGAGGGAACATTACAGACAGCACTGTTGCCTGAATTAGAAGTCCCAATGACTTGAACTTACGTAGTGGGCTTTCAAAAGGTTCAGCAATCATACAGCTCTGAATACAGTTTACATGTTTGAGGAAACTATGGTCCAACATTTTTAGCCTCCAACTTAAACTCTCATCTCTTTGTTCACCCAGGTCAACTCTTCCCCTTGAATGCATTACCAACGTTTAACGTCTAATGGATGTTGCAAGAAATGCTCTTCAACACTCCAGAGGTCAAGTAGTACTCTGTGTGTATATATACAAATCGTTTTTTATTTTATGTTATGTTTTAAAGTGTGTTTATGCTTTCACCGTGTTTCCGCAAGTAACAGTCTTTCCCCACATACTTTCATCTAAAATTTCCAATATGTTTTATCTTGATTGCTCACAGTGGAGCCACTGCAATAAACATTTTCATTAAATCATGAATAAATATTTACTTAATTCTGTTATTGCATTAAGCATCCAGCGCCATTCTCCAGTAAAATGAGGTGAACTAACTCAGATGAGAGCACATAGAGCTAAGACTCGTGGCTGTAATAAGTATATTCTCATTAACACTTATATCCCGCACTGTCTTTGCAGCAGCCCAGCTTGAGTCCAGAACAAATCTCAGGGGAATGCTGCCTCATATAGAATACCCTTGAGCCATTTCACTACGCTCTAAAATCTCCTCCATGTCTTTGCTGGCTCGTTAAACAGCTCCACCTATTTTCACCTCGCTTGCATTTCATTATGGTATGAAAGTTGTAGTCGGGAGTCTTTAATAGCACCTTCTCAGACCAGGCCTGACTGAGCGGATCACCCCGATAAAGAATTAGTCATTATCATCTTCTCCTCTAGATTAAAAATCAAATAATTAATGAATAAAACAAATTATAAAAGCAATACTGCATGAGCTCAAAAACTGAGACATGCCTGTAGTCAATAAGACTGGAATTCTTGGTTAGCACAGAATCCTGATTCTTCATCATGAGACGACCCTTTGATGCTTACATCTTTGCGCGGCCATCGGTTTGCCTTGCTTAAGAGTAATGTACCTGAACGCGTTCAATGAAGAAAAGTTCATGAACTAATAACCAACTAATTATTTGGACGAATGTGAACTGATCGTAGCCCGTTTTTATTTTGTGAACATTTTGTGAACGCGTTCATTCTGGGGACAATGCAGTAACAATAAGGTATCATCCTTTGAGAGCATTCATGAATTTTAGAAGCTGTAGTGCTCTCAGTGGTGTTGAACCACAACTTACTATGAGATTGTTTTTTGTTTTTTTAGCCATTTATTTGGGCTTTGCACCCTTTGCACTTTTATGTCCCAAATTATGAATGTTTTCTGGTTCTTTGAGTAAACAAGTCAAGAAATAATACATTAACTATAAACTGAAAGTTAATTAAAGCAAATTGAATGTTACTTTAAATGTTTTGTACTTCATTTGTACATCCTTTGTATTGTAGGTCTGACACTTACAGCAAATTGTTTGTGCTTGCACATTCTGGACCATAGTCATGTTTTTGTTTCAATTCATCAAAGAAAAAGACAATTCAAGCATTTTTCTCTTGCATTTAGGATTGTAAGGTGATTGCAACACCTGGATACTAGTGTGAATGGAATGGGTGAAAATGCCAATATGCCAACAGATCGCAACAACCTTCTTTTTGATTGAGGGCGAAGAAAAGAATTTTGAACTTTTCATTTTTTGAACGATGAACTTCTTTCATACATTTTCAGTAATGAACTATGAACTGACTTAGTTCATTTTAAAAGTTGTCAACTGAACTTTGAACTAGTTCATGTTGAAAAGGAACTTTCCCAACACTGCTTGACAGTAATGGAGAGTGTATGGAAAGTCCTTTGGGAGGGTTCAGCTCACGTTTATTTCGCTTATTCATTAAGCATTTTAAATTGCATTTGAACAAAGTTAATGTTTGCTATGAATGCACAATTTAATTTTTAAATTTAATTTTGTATCATTATGTTTTTGCTTCATAGTTTTAATGTATAAAATTGTCTGTGCCTAACGTGTATACAGATAAAAGCAATGCACAAACTTGTGACCACAATATGTAACCTTGCTCAATGCCAATCTATATGGAAATATAAAACTGAATAAAAAAAAGTGACATAAAGCATAATTGTTTTTTATAATGACTTTCCCTGGACACAAAACATATCTGAACCAAATAATTAAATATGGGTATAGAAAATGAGTTAGCAAGCAAATGAAATTGAATTTAAATAAAAATAACAGAAAGCTGTGTTCTTCATGTTTGATGTCACTTTCATATTGTGATTGTAAAACACGCCTCTTGTTTTAGACTGAAGTAATTTAAAAATGTTTATAGATAGTATATCACATTGTATAATTGTTGAGTGCAGACCATTAAAACATCTGTACCCCGAAGAATATCCAGTTTTAGACAAATGTAAATTGTTCCAATTTAGGATAGTTTTCTCTACAATGTGACCTTGTGTTGATGAATGTATTTTGTGCATTCAGTATACTTCATTTGTGGGATATGAAATTATTTTATTTCACTTAATGAAGTAAAATGAGCTGAGAGATGTGTTGGGACAGCCACTAGTTCATTCTCAACATAACGCATCTCCTACAGCAGTTCTCTTTCTTGAACACATGGAGAACACTCTCAAGGTTACTGCAGGTGTTTTGTAATTTCCAACTGGCTCAGTGTTGGAGAGGAGATGAGAGAAGCACACTGACACCAGTTGCCTAGCGAGCTTGTTGGACCTGCAGACATGAGGACTGGAGGTGGTATCAATCCCTGGAACGAGGCCGAAGACCGATTCTGATTCAGGGCCGCATCAAAGAATGTGAATGCAGCAGCACTAACAGGGATGCTGGGGGTCAGGGACACTGATTGAGGGATTTAGTCATTTCAGGGCTTACGTGAAGCACCATGGAGAGCAGCAATAAAAGCACAATGTCACATTGTGACCTGCAGTTGGAAGGCTACAAACTAGGAGCCATGTGAACTGGATGATAAGTGTTTTGACATACACCAGGATAATTTCCTTCGGGATCCATAAAATATTTATCTATCTATCTCTATCAGCCCGTGCCTTGCATATCTGTATTGTTTTCTAATGAAGATGCATGCAAGTCAGAAGCCAACCTCACCAAATAGCTGTTCATCTCATTTCTCTTGATACTGTATCATATTGAGAGCTACCTCTAATATTTGGGGGGATTTCTAAATTTAGATTTCTACAAGGTACATCTCAGGTTTAACATTGCTTCTAACGTAGGAACCCACAATTTATAATATTGTTCGCAAATTTGGGTCCCTATTTCTTCAATAGAACCCTTATTGAATTTGACAATAAATGGCACTGCCTGACCTTTCATACCCTCTTACATCATCCTACATGAACCAGAATGTATACAGTATGGCACTCTGGGATTTGTTTTGGTCTTTGTACATCTCGATGGAGTGCGAGTAGCTATGTTTGCAGAGCATAGATATTGGACCTGATTTGTATAGTGGGTATAAAGTGTGTAAATGTGGATAATATTGTGGCTTTGGCTTATTTAGTGCGTATGTCGAATCCGGAACAGTATTTTTCTGTGCATCGTACGTAAATGCCATTGGTATTGTTTGCCAGTTATCTTTCGTTGTCGGGTACAGATGTGGCAGTTTCTGGTTTAGCTTTGTATGGCAGCCATATCTTCTACTTGGGTGACATTTACTGAGCACAATGACACTCTCAGGACACATTCACATCAGTCTGATCTGTATGCATCGCTCCAAACAATCCAGCCAGGAATAGGTATGAAGCTTTTAGTGGTGATAAAGCTCTTCATGGGCTATTCCCGTGTCCTTTCATATCATGCTTTTTTCCCCCTGACTTTGTTTGCTTTTCAATGAGCTGGGGCAAGCCTGCCGGTTCCACTGCAGCATGGGTTGTAATTCCATTAGATCACAGGAGGTATCATGGGATCAGCACAGCTAACATCTAAAACCTTCTTTATCATCATCTAATTTTTCTACATTTTTACTATGCTACTGCACATCTCACACAAACCGTCATTAGCTTACTATCACACACTTAAACTTTTGTTTCTTTACTCCTTGTTTGTTAATGATAGCCGCCGCCGCTGTGGTTGGCAGCCTCGCACATTCTCGCCTACTTGCTTTGCTGTAATGATGCGCACTGTAGCATGCCGAGGACAAGCTACTTAGAGGCACACCTCAGCTGGATGGCCCGCAATGACAGCAGCGTGTGTAAAAGAATATTTTTTATTTATTTGTTATGTTCCTCTCCCTCCTTGCGGCTCCACATCCACGTTCCTTTTGGTGTTGTGACTGATGGAGCCCTAATATTGCTGGAGTTGTCAGCCAAGATGCTAAATTAAGTCTCAGGGCATACATTTAAAGCCCATCCACATACAGCAATGCTGCCCCCCAGTGCATTCTGAGGTTGACATTAAGTAAAAAGCATTGCAGTGAAAGCTTTTCGGAGTAAGGCTGCCCATCTTCTGTTGCTTGCTTGTGATGTGTTAACCAAGTGACATAATTTGTTTGTCCCTTTTAAATGATGCATCAGAGACTCGCAAGCGCTGATTACACTTTGCAAATAAGTCCGTGGAGAAAGAATGAAGAGTACTGCCTTGCTCTCTGAGTCAACGTGGCTGTGATTTTTTTTTTTTTTTTTTTTTGCTTGCAATGTGTAGCTGGCAGCCATCCAGGAACATGACATCCCCTCCATTTTTCAAAGTGCATTTATATTAGCGGCACTCTTGGCAGGCAGGCGGGCCTCTCCGGCGGTTAAGGTTGAAGCGCCTCCCAGACTGACTATCACTACGATGGCTATGACATAAAACCTGTTATTGGCCTTGTTTGGTGTTGGTTATTGCAAGTGTATAAAAAAAATACTGCACATACATCTCACTCTCCGCATCCTATTCAGGGACGTAATCATATATAGCCACTAATAAATAGGTGATTTCGATGATTTGACATTTGTCATAAATATTAAATGGCTTTGCCTGTCCTTGGTTACCTTTGCTGCAGAGTAAGAAGTTTAATCGAGTGTATAGACGCTCTTTGTAGTCTCGTTGACAGGAGACAACCCCTTGCTTCACATTTCTCTGATATAATAGCCTTGTGTAATTTGTGTTTGTTTTATTTGGTCTTTTTTTTTGCAGATACTCAACCACAATACGATCAATCATTTTGTGGTTGGGATCATTGTTTATAAGAGGCAATAAGGCAAATTTATGTTTGTTTGTTTTTTGCCCCTAGTTTCCTCAATGGTTGGATGTTGACATCAAAAGGTATAATATGTAAGAAATTGATTTTCTTCCATCCATCCATCATCTGTACCGCTCATCCAGCTGACTTTGGGCAGTAGGCTGGGGACAACCTAAACTGGCTGCAAGTGCAGGGCACACATAGACTAACAACCAGTCACACTCACACTCAAATCCACAGGCAATTTGGAGTGCTCGATCGGCCTACCATGCATGATTTTTGAAATGTGGGAGGCAACCGGAGCACCCGCAGGAAAACCCACACATGGGGAGAACATGTAAACTCTGCACAGCAAGGCCGGAGTCGGAATCGATCCCGCCACCTCTGAACTGTGAGATGGATGTGCGAAGGGGTGGCCAACAACCAAGTAAATATTTAGTTATCAGACTATTTCTGAAAATGTGTCAATGAGCAAGACACAATTTGGGTAATTCATAAAACAATCAAACCCTTCACAGTTTTTCTGTCCATGACCTGGGAGGTAGGCTGTGTGATGATCCACCATTTGAGGAGGCAGATGGATGAACTGATGTTCATGTTCACTACCTCGAGAGCAGTGGTTCTTAACCTGGGTTCAATCGAACCCAAGGGATTCGGTGAGTTAGTCTCAGGGGTTCGGCAGAGCCTCCACTGCGGAGGTCCAAACACATCTATTTATCGTGTTAATTCGTGATGGCACATATCTGAACTGGTCTCGCTAAGGCAACAGCAGAAGTCACACTGATTCGCAGGTATGTAATTTGTTCTGAGTTCATGCATTGTGTTGATTTTGTTCTTTGAACAATGTGATGTTCATGCATGGCTCATTTTGTGCACCAGTAAAAAACATCTGTTTTGAATTTGAAAAAAATTATTTAATTTTTCACGAGAGGGGTTCGCATATGAAACTGGTGGGGTTTGGTACCTCCAACAAGGTCAAGAACTACTGCTCTAGAGGTAGTGTCATAGTGTCCTGAATCTCCATTAACACAACAAAATGTTGCAAGATATGTTGCGTGTTGCTTCTCTAAAGGAAAAACAAATCACTAAAAGGTCAGAAAGGTCATCATATACAGCTAAGTTGGCAACACTTCTTAGCAGCTGATTCATCAAATACCATAGCTACACCCTGGTTGTCATACGCTTTTGTTACCATGCCGACCCGAGTACGACCATTGTATAGAAATAGCATGAGAATGTCACCAACCTCTTTTAAGAGACCTGGGACCTGTTTTCAATTGTTCAGTATCATAATATTAATATTTATAATATTCAACATTGCAACGATAGCAGAGTCTTCAAAAGCTAAAAATCAAACACTCTTAAAAGTCAAACTATCCTAAACAGAAGAGAAGATGAATGTATTGGAACATCACGGCATATTAAAGAAATATATTATATTATATATATATATATATATATATATATATATATTATAATTATTATATAATATATTATAAATATTTATTTAAAGTATGGCAGAATGTGTGTGGTAAATCATGTGAACTATTAATACCACACTTAACAAACAGATCTTATTTTGCCTTTATAGTCTATTAGTTTGATAAACTTTGTTTGATTGTATGATATTGTCTGATAAAACTGATTTTCAAGATGGAAACGTTTCTTTAATAATCTCTTTTGACTATTTTTCCACAAAAAAATAAATTAGTTGGTTCCTTGTAGCTACGACACAAGCCACTCCGGACAGAGTTTTTTTTTTTTCATCCTTCAATGCAATATATACATGTGTTTTGTGTGATGTCATCACCACTAGATGAATATCAAGAATGCCTCTGTCATCAGTGTTTCCCAAAGTGTTTGTTTATAATTTATTTGCTTCAGACTGGACAATAAGTACCAGAATAAACACTCCCCCACATTTCTCACGGCAGGGAGGCCCAAGCTGTAAAATGTCTGGATTGATAGAACAACGTTCAATTCATCCCTAGAGGAGAAGGGCAAATTCCTGTGGCGCCGCCCGCATCAAGCGCGCCCTTCCCGCGACTCGACAACCGAGATAAACTTTTCCACACAACAATGGCTCTTCAGTGGCAGCAATGATGGTCATCTCTTGTATAGCCGAGGCCTTTACAGTGAACAATTAACTGCTGAACGCAGTCACAAAATAATGAAATAGCCACGCAAGCACAGCCTTTCTCCAAATGCACACGACCTTGCGCTGACCCTGTAAGCACCAGTTGTGTAAAACTGGCAACAGCACACAGAGGCAGATACAAATAAAGGTGATTTGGCCAAAAGAGATGCTGAGCGATGGCTTTCATTAGTCCCCAGTGGAAAGCAAAGTCGAGGTTTAACTGAGAAAGATTTCTGGCCATTAGCATACTGGCAGCAGCTGTATTGATAGGATTTTAATAAGACGCTGCATTAATGGTTATCATGAGTGAGTGGCTTTATGGTAATGAGAAAAGGCAGAGGAGGAGAAAGGACGTGTTTTCTGTCACATTTGCCCCACACTCGAGACCACCGATGCTAGCAGCTTCCAAAAAGTGTAGCTTGTAAAATGTTGTAAAAATATTTAATTACCATCATGCAATAATAACAAGCATTATTTTAAAATATGTGAAATATTACTCATTACAGTGTCAGGAATAACCTTTTACTGCAATGAACCAAATGCTGTCTTTTATTAAAGTAAAAGTGTCTTTTGGATTTGAAGAGCAAAGTTTCAGTGTATACTATACGTTTTCTTCATACAGGGGCCTCCATGTCTGGATAAACAATGACATACTGCATGGTTTCATAGATTTGGCATGAACTTAATATTCACTATTCATTTGTATTTTAATAATTTTCTGGGGCCAAACAATAAATAGAAACCATTATGATTAGTTGTTCAAAGAGTAGCCCAATATATTGCAGCAGTCCCATACATGTGAAGCAATATTTGGACAGACTGCCGTAGAAACAGTGAAACACAACTCGCCATAATGTTGAATGTGATAGTAATTAGTGGGAGCACTGCGCATATTTCTCTTGAGTTTGGTACTTATGGCCTGTCTTTGTCATAATATGTAATTATTTTTGATTGATAATCAATTATATGTAATATTATATAATATATAATATCAAATATTGACATTGTTTTATTTCATTTTGTTTTTCAAGTAGAACTTGGTCAGCACTGCTTTGAGGACATATTTTCTGGTTCACAATGCTTGGAATGAAGACCCTGGTCCCAATGTGTAAAATTGTCCCATTTTTAGCTATAAATTGAGTGAAGGGAATGAGAAAGAGGCGCTGTCAGCTACGTCTCCTGTGTGCACAAAAGTCTTCATTTCCTTCTGTTAATCAGTTGGACTAATTTTCCCCTTGTTCCATTTTTAACCTTACAGTGTCACTGCCTCCAGTAGCTCTAATTGAAATATTAGCAGCCAGTTAAGTAAATGACGGCAATTTAATCAGTCCCCCCTACTTCTTTTTTTAATCTTTTCCTCATGTGATGAAGTGATCTTTTTTTAATGAAGACAGAAGTTGAAAGGCCAATTTGCATTGTCTTAGATGTCTAAGATGACAGTTTCTAATTATCAGTGAAACACAAACCTCAATTTTACACGCTTCAATTCCACGCGACTTTCTGTCTAACGCAGTTTGGTCTTTTTTTTTTCATCGTAAATACATTTTCAAGTAGTATTTTAAATGAATGATATCAGGATAGTGATTTGATGAATTTCCGTGACCAATTTAAATGTGTTTGATAAAAAGAAGTCGGGCTCTTCCCTTTTAATTACATTTCAACAAACTTTGATGTGTGTGGAGAGTTCACGGTAACGGATGGTAAACGGACCCCTTCGGCTGCCCAACACCAAGCCTGACCTAAATTAATGTAAAAAAGGACCTTTAGGAGTTACTGTCCCTTTTTCTTTTTTCTTTTTGTAAACCAAACTTAACCTTCGGTAACTTCCCAAGCCTGGGAATAAGGTTTTTAAGTAGTGTCTAAGTCTGTGCCAGGATTTGGAATGCAACCATTATTAATAACTATTTCTCGACCCACCAAATTGTTATTTACTCTTAAAGTCAACCCTAAACTTTTCTTTACATCATACATTTTCTTTACAGTCATGTGTTGTATGTGCCCCCACTAGTCCAAACACGCCATTCTGATGAATAATGAATTCCGTTTGTGGAATATGAGCTAATGACAAAATGACATCACCGTTGCCAGTTCTCAGGTCACAGCCATTCATGCCTCAGCTTCAGAGATCTGGTGAGCCGTGATTGGCAACTCTGATGTCATTTTTAGTGAACAGCAAGTGGCAAATAATAAACATATTCTACAAACAAAACATGAATCAGAACACTGTGTCAGTGACTGGTTGGGCTGCACAGAATATTACAAAGAAAAGTTGGGGGTTGATTTCACTTTTATATCCTAATCTCTCTTTTTTCCCTTTGTGTAAAGAAAGGACACACTTTTAAAGACACCTTGTCAACTTCCCATTACAATTGTACCGTGTCATTTAATAAGCATGCCTATCTTTGTTTTGCAGTTACACTACTCAGAATACTGATGAGGTACATCAATAAGTATTTTAAGATTGGTCCTCAAGCAGAAAATCTGAGGATTTTGCTCACTTATATATGCTTTTTACTGTAAGCTCCGTGAAAAAAGTGAAACAAAAATTGAGAAGCCATCAACTGATCAATCTTCTTTTTTTTTTTCCCAGTTGCCCTATCAGACGTGAATGCCTGATAACCGATGCCCCTACCCTCCTCTTCACACACCCTTCTCTCTTGCCCTTCACATCTGTGTGTCTGCACAGCCGAGATAAGCAAATCAATATCCTGTCACTTCTCATTTTTGCTGGCCCAATTCGGCTCTTTGCACCTTCCACAAGGTGACAGTCTCCTGCCTGGCTCTCCTGACTTGCCGGTCCCCGTCGCTCCTTTGTACAATATGTTCCCACATGATCGACACTCTATCACTGGTATGATGTCAAAATGTAGGTGGCCGCTCAGCCAAGGTGCTGAACCTCTATTAACCATTGGAGCTAGTTCTATCAGATAATAATACATCACAATTTGTTTCGTGAGACTATTCATCTTGATTGATCATTGATGATTACTTTTCTCTTGCATGGCCACCCCAATAAAAGACAGCGCAACTACTTTAGTAGAACCACATTGTTAGCCTAATGTAACGGTTCATTTGCCTGACTTTCATGCAGGCAGACAATTCCTACTCAATGGTGGTATAAACATAAGTACAGTAAGTCTGAAATGGTCTCTGAATGCCTCATGTCAAGTCTGCTTTTGCCCAAAGGTTAGCTCGGATAGACTCCAGCTTTCCACCACCTTGAACAAACTATGGGGTAAAGAAAATGGAGGGATGAATTTTAGCATGCTGAAAATCAGCTCTCCGAGATAGTATATATCTCAGCCAGTGGAGGTCAAAGCGTGGAGACAATCTCAATCTCAAAATAAAGGTTGATGTACTAAATTCACATTAGATGGACTTTCTTAATTGGTACCACTACTTGGTACGGGTGTTCAAAGTTTTGGGGAATTATTTCTCTATGGGAGTGCAATAACTGTAATGATTTATGATTCATTTGATCCTATATGTCGGACGTTACTGCCTGCTGGGGTCAAGAATCTTTTTTTTTTTTGATACTTCTTCATAGCCCTTCAGTTTTACAATATTTTAATGAGTTGGATCCTAATAACCTAATGTGTGACTAAGCAAGTTGTGCCCGTGCGACCTGCCATCCAACCAGCGATTTTCCTTCTGTCAATTGTTCTCAGCCACCCCTGGCACTGATCAGAACCTCGGACAGTTCTCTTTCTCTGCCCCTCCCGTCCCGTTATGCAGTGATCAGCATTGATTGCCCGCACCTGTTGCTCATTACCACACCTGTTCCCACCTTGTTCACGCTCTTACTTAAACCCACATACCCATCACTTTGGGTTGGTTTGTCTGTTACCTGTATGCTAACCTGTTTGCTAACCTGTTGGTCTGCCCTTGTTTACTCCCCATTCCCTTCTATAAACCCTGGTCCAAGCTGGCCAGCCTGCTCCGTTCCGTGATAGTTGTTTATATAAAATTTTTGATTTGGGCCTTTGTGGTGTTTTGGAAGCCTTTAAATTACATTGGGCTAAACATCAGCCATTGAAGAAACCACCAAAGACTTAATAGTCTTAAACCAGTTAGAGCTTGTTTTTCTCCACTGCTTAATGGTGCTGAAACAGTTCTACATTATGCCGGACCCACACAAAAAAAGGAAGGCTTAAAGTGCTTAGCGTTACAATCGGTACCCAATGTAATGATTTAATCATTTAATCATAATTTAAAAAGTGAAGTCGAACTGTCCTTTCCAAATTATTCCCTGTTACTGCCACAAAGTAGCAAAGATGGTCGTTTTTGTCACATGGCAGTAAGATAAACAGAGCTAATAGACAGACAACGTTGGCCTGTTCAATTTACCATCTGACAGTGAAAGATGAAAATTAATTTTGCTGGGTCCACCAGCTTTTTATCCATGCATTCCTTGTCTGAGGACAGCAAAGGAAAGATTTGTTTAAATATTCAGCGCCTCCAGCAATGTCAAATAACAGCAGCGTCTGATAAGATTTTCAAGGCTCACCACAGAAATTAGCGCCTTAAACAATTATTTCTTGGAAATATTTCTCGGGCTCATGGCTTATGGTTTAGAAAAATTAACTGTGGAAGAGAGGGGATGATATGCCCCTCTATGGACTCTTTCATATTCTCCTGACTAGTAAATGCCAGTCATGGAGTGGGCATAATGAATTGAGCCACGGACCATCACTTGCACATTAATGATGATTTGCACCAAATGTGTATCCTGAAGATTATTCCTTATCACGACCAAGACACACTGTATGGGGTAAATAAACAGCAGCTTCTAAATGGGTAGGGCAAAGCACAAACAAGATGGCTTTGTGTCCATTTTGAAGTTCGAGACCACGGGCTAAATGGACTTGACAACCGTGCATAATCACCTGCAGTCTTTCGCCGGGAGTGCCTTGGCTGTAGGAAGCAGTCTTGTTGAGAGCTGATTCAGCTCCAAAAGCCCCATTAAACTCTAATCCCAAATTGGGTTCTGTGCCCTGACCATTTAGGGGAAAACAGTGTTGTGCTGCTCTCTCGCCAACTTGGACAAACTGGAGTCGTGGCACTCTAGTTTGTGATGGAAATAGGATAAATATGTCCCATTTGCAGTCTGTGGTCCACGTTAAGTCCACAAAATAAATATTGGATGTACTTTTAAAAGTATTTAACCGTGCCATGAAATACCGTCTCACCATGTTCGTGTATGTCTGCCCAAAAAGAATTACCAGAATTACTTGTCTCATTTTCTTTCCTCTGTACCACGGGGCTTGATGTAAAATTAATTGATTCACCCTTTTAAGAAACTTGAATAATGCAATTGTTTGTTTTGTGCACTTGAATGTTCCCCCACGAGATTTGCTCTATCACTTCGCATCAGATTAGCAGCCGCTTTCATTGCTGTAGTTTTCAGCAGTTAAAATTAACAAAGACTCAACCAGATGTTTGGAGGCTTCATTTGATGCTTGATTACATTTGTCTTTGAGTGCAGGCTTATTTTGCGGCACTCATGGGGAAAGTAAATGTGCACTGTGGGAGCACAGTGCTCTAGTGGATTGATAGGACACCAAACGCTCTTTGAGCTACAATGATGCCTCAACATTGAGTGCCTTTCACGAGAGAAGGAATTCTGTTCTGGATCTGATGTGATGGCTATGCAGTAGTTCAACCAATTCTACTCAATAAATCGCATTTCTGAAAAGTTGGAAAGTCTTGAGACACTTACGGTACCAACTACCGTATTTTCCGGACTATAAGGTGCTACGTTTTGCGCTAGCTTTGAACCCTGTTGAGTCCAATGTGGCTTATATAGGGATTTGTCATTAGTTTTATGATATTGTATGATTCGTGCATATTCTTTAATATATGGAAATTAAACATTAAAACACCTGCATGGTGGTTTGAAACCGTAACAGATAGAAAAGTAATGTATCTTTCATTTGTTGTACATTATGTTGTGATTGGGTTATGGGCCTGCGTTAGTTTAGTGTTTAAGTTTGGGGGTTTTCTGTTGTCTTCTGTTCATGGCCTTAATTGGGTACCCTTTTTTTCCCATTTGCAACCTCCTCATTCCTTAATCCTCGCATCTATCAAAATCGAGGAGACCACTTGAGAAGCGACACATTCTTGGAGTAATGATACAATATAACTTTGCTTACTGAAGCGCTAATAAAGGTTATCTTATTATTAGTTTGTCCTTATAATTTTATGAAGAATTCAGCGATAGATATCATCTTCAAGGAATTACAAATTCTAGGGATGAACTCTATTTACAAAGTCCTGCTCTGCACATTGAGTATGTGTGGTGAAGCTTGTTTTCCCCCAGTTTTGGCTCAGATTTTCTGTGGTCTTTTAATTACCTCCAGCACAGTTGTTTGCTTTTAAAAAAAAAGTTTTGAGTTGCTGCACTCTTCCCTAATTTACATGCTTCTCCATGCTTTGTCTCCCTGCCTTTGTCGTCACTCCACCACACCAAACCCTGTGGATGAAAGATAATAGTGCTTAGTTGATTTTTGTTAGGTTCACTGAAAGTTACAGCAGACTCCCAAAATAACTTGGAACTGGTTCCTGAAGAGCTAGTTTTTTTGCTACCACACCAAAACATTTTTTTAATATTTTGGGGACCAAGCCACATGATGCTGAACCTCCTCCCTGAGTACAGATGTTTCTGCAAATGAAATGGAATTGTGTTATGTAGTTATAAGGAGTTAGTCCATTCTGCCAGCACCACAAATTACCACCTTTAAAAAAACAACTGAAATATGCCTACATCTTTGTCAAATATGTAGCGGCTTCCTGGTTTGACAGTGTCTTTCTCCAGCATCATGTAACCCAAACGTGAATTTTAGGCAAAAAAATCAAATGTTTAGTCCTTATTGTGTTTTCCAACGGAAGATATCAGAATACAGGGATTGGTTTTATCACCCCCCCCCCCCCCCAAAGTTATTTGGGCCAGAAAAATCTTGCTCATTTTAGAGGGATTGTATTTGACGTGCACTATATTTAGGCATTAAAAATGTACTGATGGCTTGGCTCAAAATATTGATCGCTGACAATATAATTCCACCTCTGGTGCAGCCTCCAACTTTCTGAGGGTTCAAGATTAGCTTGGACTAGACCTCCAAATGTGAAATTACATATTGATTCAACAGATCCCAAACACACTTTTTGTCTGTGATCTTTCATTCACACACAAACAGATGATTTTGACAGGAGAAGTGGGAGCTGCAACTACTTTATTTTATGGTGTCTCTCTTATTGACACAAAGACAACTGCCATTTGTGTGACAGATTTCAATGCATCTTGCAGATGAACAAAAGCAAAGCAAGTCATTATGTGTCCTTAGATGTGACCTTATCATGCAGTATACCCAGCTAGTGCATATACACTAGCGTGTGCAGATTGGTGTCTTTGAGCATGCGCTTGACTGACACGCATCCACACAGCTATTCACACTCCCACATATTCAGTTTCCTACCCACAGTCACCTACACCCAACCACACATTAGCGCCCACACAAAAGCACAAGTTAGCGCTCTCTTTATCTCATGAAGCAGTTGGCTGAACATCTATAAATAGGCTGTAGGGCATTGCACAACCTCATTTTGCCTCCCCCATACACTCCTACAGCAATTATCCAAAGGTTTATTTCGGCTAAGCAGTCAAGCAGGGGGAATAATTGACTCAGCCCATTCAGCAAAGTGGTTAATGGTGGTAAGGATCAAAACAAAGCAAGTAAAGCAAAAATATGTGTGGACTTGACCTGATGTGAAAAAAAAAGTTGAAATTGTTATTTTTAATTGTGATCTTATTTGACTCTCCATATCAAACCATCTCTCAAAGAACCCAGAAAAGCTTGTGTTATCTTCCCTGATGCTTGTTGTTTATGTTGGGTGTTATTTATTCTCGTGGTGCCTCAAAACTTCTCGTTCAATGAAAGCATTTAGCATTTTTTAATGAGTACAAAAACATTAATGGTAAAAAAGATCCTTCACCCAACTAGCCAAGTGCAATATGCTTCATTTTGGCATGTTTGTGGCTGTATTATAAGACACAGACATGTCAGCTCATTTCCCTGCTGGGAGTGTTGGGAAACAAACCCAAACCACATCTGGGGTAAACAACATAAAATCTAAACAGGCTTTTGCAGGGACACATTCCAAACCCTTACCATGTTTCCAGGTCTGACCCAAAAAGTTCTTTTCAGCTTTGCGGCAAATATAAAATTGCCTGTTGTTTGTTTTTGTGTCTGTGACACAGGTCATCATTTCTAGCCTTGAGGACTGAGAAAACCACCACACGAAAAAAAAAAAACCCTTAATTGCCTTTTCCCCAAAATGGCATGAAGTACAACTGGTCCAGAGATGCCAGAAACAATCATTCACACTAATACAATTTCTTTGCACTCATTTTTTATACTCATATTTACCATGCTTAATCGTATTGAACATGACACACAGCGCAAGAAGATGAAATGGAACATAATCATCAAGCTGGTGTCCTGGCATCAAGAGGAGAGCACACCACTTCAGTCTGACAGTTCTGATGCTAGGTCGACTTTCATTCAGGGAAGTTTTAACAAGTATTATAGTCATTTGTCATCCTATAGCATCATAACTTGTGGTAACAGCATCATGTCATGACTATGGACACAGAAATGCTCAAGCGTGGTGTTAAATGTTTATCACAAACGCTTCTGGTTTGCAATTTCTGCTCTCACCCGTCTCAACTCTGGATTCTTCTTTCAGGTGTTGGTACGATATATTGCATGCGTATAAATTTCATTAATGTGAATCTGCGTAGATGTTTGTCTCAATGAGTGAGTCCAGTGATTGCTGGGTGATTACTCCACTGTGTACAGTACACTGCCTCGCAACGCAAATCAGCTGATAAATCAGCTTGTACAGGATAAACAGCATAGAGAATGGATGCATTGATGATTGCTCACCTTAGTGCATTCTTAAAACAATGTTGTTCTTTTATAACCATTGTATCTTTCTACAGCTATATAGATGCCAGTTCACACTTATTACCTAATTCAATATCTAATGTGCATTTGCAGAACAACGTTAAGTAGTCATAAAGGAGTTTGAACATACGACAGTAGCTTCCAGCGATGATACCGTTGCTACCTAAACATGAGACAATGTTTCCCTTGGTACAGGTGATGTTTGCTCTATTGCCATAGTTTTGCAGCTGTGCAGGCTGCAAGGGGGCCTATTCAATGTGAAGATCTGCAGGCAGCGCTGGAATTGACTGTGCCACAGGGAAGTGAAAGTGACTCATATCGGGACTTTGTTGAATGAGAGACACAAAGGGTAAGGTAGAGCTGGAAAAGATAGCGAAAGGAAAGTTGGCGGGCATACCAAGAGCAAGACACAGAGATAGTGGGGAATGCGAGGGTAGGAGGATTGATAGAGAGAGGTTAGCCTGGATAGAATGTAAAAGAGCAAAGTGAGAGTGAGAAACAGAGAGTGAGAGAGAGCGAGACAGACAGAGAGGGAGAGAGAGAGACAGGGAGAGAGAGAGAAAGGCCAGACTGAAAGGGAACATAAAGTGACAGAGGTCTAACAGCCAGCGTAGCTTTGATATCCCCTCGGCTTCAGCTCGACCTTCACCTACTCCACATAAACCAGGGGAAGAATACGCAAGGTGAATGGACTGTTCCCCGAGCTGTCCTTTAGCTCACACCCTAGTCACCGTAATAAAATGCCTGTGTGCATGTGGCAAGGCGTGAGAGAGGGGAAATGCTCCGGTGACCTGCGCGTGTGACCTATTTGATAGGAGTAAAGAGGCGCTGATGTGAATAATAAAACAACAATAAAATGATGGAAGTACCTTGATGCAGGGTTTGCGACCCATCACAGTCATTTTTACCTCTGCCAAGTGTGAAAGCGAGAGCTGTTGTTTGGATTGCTGTTGTTTGTTAGTCAACAGTATTTCACAAAAAGGACGCAGCCAATTTCCATGAATCTTTGTGACAGGGTTGCACGAGTGCCAAGGAAAAACTCATTACACGTCTGTGCATATCAAGGTGAAAATGTTGAAAGAGAAACCATTTACCTAAACAAAAAGGAATTAGTTCTCTATCACAAAATGCGAATGGTCGTGTCCTTTTCCCAACTCGTATCATTCTCATTTTTGGTAAAACTCAGTCCCCCTCCTCCACAAGGAGTCTAGCTGGCCCAGTACTCTTGTGGTTCTGTAGCTAATCAAAATGTCAGACTTAGAGCTAGTTTCAATGCGGTCTTGCAGGAACTATCAATTCGGATATACTGCACATAGAAAAATAAAAAGAATGCTTACAGTTCAGATGCCAGAGCACAGCACTTGAAACCCTAAATCAAAAAGTATTAAATTGACGTATGTTGTTTGTTTGCTACAGCAAATCAGAAGCACTAAAAAACCTTCACATGTGTCTTAATAACTAAAAATAACAGACGATCAAGTCGAATACATGTCTTTTGTTTTGTATCACCAGTAATCATCTCATTTATACGATTCCTTCTTGACTTCTGACAAACACTTGGCTTTTTTACAAACAGACTTTTCTACAAGTGCCTCTGTGATGCCAAAAAGGAAATATAACCCTGGTATGGCTCTTGAACACAAAAAAACTCTTCCTCCTCCGTGATCGTCCGTGGCTCCCCCAAACTTGTCTTGGCCTCCTTCGCTTACTAAAACTTAACTTTCTTCCTTGAGTTGACACCAGAGGAGAAACAAAGTATAAAACTGATGAATTTGATATATGCACGTAACTTTGCCAGGCAGCTTAAACAGGCTTCATGCCAGATTTCAGAGACCCCAGTGTATTGCTAACTGTACAAAATATTATTCCAAAGATAATCTCTCCCGAGATTCTTTTCCCGCTCTCCTTGTAATGTGAACTTGAGTCTCCCAAGTCATACAGAGCGGCTTTACTGCTACCCATATATCTAGTGATTCCTTCTCCTGAAATATTTATCATGCGGGTGAGAAGGGGTTAGAGTTTGCCATGGGGATCTTATCCACCTGTGGGGGGGAAAGGATTGTGCTGAAATAGCCAGACTTCCTTTATCTTGAGACACAAATCCATGGAGTGTATGATGTACTTTACGGAGCGTCAGAGAAATGAAAAAGTGGCCTGAAGAAGGGTTCAATATTGGTTGATGGATTTCTTATTTATTTATTTATTTATTTATTTATTTATTTATTTATTTATTTATTTATTATTCATTCGTTCATTCATTTAATCAAATACTGAAAACTTGAGGAATCAATTCCATTACAAGAATGTATGCCTGCATAAAATTACTTACATTTTTTTCTGAACGCTTAAACTCTAATACTAATTCTTCAAGTACAATTTCTAAAAGTATTCGTGTCTATCGCAAAACCATTCACAAAGTTCTGGTCTTGAAAAAAAATCTTGAAGGCTAAACACTGCTTTACACTGAGTTTGCAATTTTGCCATCCACACTTTGAGTGCCCAGCACTCATTTTGCAGATTTGAAAACACAACTAACAACTTAGACTCAATTTCCAATTGATTAACACACTCCTTGCAAAACGAGACACCCTGTATTAGTATTCTGCAACTGGCTGGCCACACTTTCACAAGAAAAAAGTAGTTTCGATAATTACTGTAGTCCATTTTGCAATCAGCGTGAGCAGTAGAAATAAGCCTGAGGTAAGCTGTCGGTGTGGAGGACAATGGAGGGAAGCCAGAGTGAGATTTAGAAGAGATATTTTGCTATGAATAAGCCTAAAAAATATTTTTAAAAATTCAGATTTTTGCAGAAGGCTCTCACTGTCATAAGAGCTTTAGGTTTCTGCATTAAATCATGAATGTGAATACTGAGAGTAAAGCTGTTGCGGTGTATCAATAAATAGTTTTATTATTTTTCTTCCATGACACTACAGGGCTTATAATGGAGCTATCATTTTAGCAATTGTTTATTTTTCACCGCAATCAGACATGTCTTGCTTCTTCAACATGGGCAATTCCTCTTACTCCAGACAACTGGCCATTGGTGGTGTTGTTCCACATAAATGACTTCCATGCAGCTGACATTAGATAAATTCAAGCTCTTTTCTGCATCCAAAATACCCTCATGATTGGACTTTAAAGTGATTTCTATGACACAGCTGGGCTAGTTTTGGTCATTACAAATGCTTAAAATACTATCTTCTGGTATGCTGACAATAAAGCACTGAGCCCAGAGCAGGAGATAACAAATGCATACAAATGGCTGTGAAAGGATTCTTTGAAGAAAGGCTCATTCTAATTGTCTAAACAGATGTCCTGTGGATGGATTTCAGGTTTCACTAAAACTCTGTGGCATACATTATCGAAGGCAAACTGGGCTTTGATCACAGAAGATGCAACCTGCAACCATTTACACATGTAAATGCACGAAAGAGCTAGATTGATTTAGCCCAATGGATTTATTGTCTAAGTGTATTTGAGTTGCACATACCACGGTGTGAAGTCTCAATAAGACTATAACGGTCACACGTTTCCCGGTATAGCAAACCCGTAATTATAATGAATGGCTGTATACAGGTATTGAACTTGGACAAACACACATGGGGAAATTTGATTTTAGATAGTTGTACAACCAATGTGAGACACTAGGTTCTGTCAAGAAGATGCAGTGACTTTTTTTCTCTGTAATAATTAAGTCCTTGAACGGTGAAGGGTAGAGAGAGAGAGCAAATGAGGGCAAGGGAGTGAGAGTCATGTCCATTCCGATTTGTGATTCATTTCCAAGAAAGAAATTACTGTTGACTCTACCTCTAGTGGGAAAGCAAACTGCTGTTGCAGTAGCAAAAACAACAGCACTGATGCTTTGAAACTAATATGCTTCTCTTCATTATTCACTATAACCTGTTGACTATTATCGTTCACAAACCTGAAGCAAAAATTAGTTTAGAACAGTTATCAATGCTGCACACATTTGTTTTGCTTCTGTATCAGTGTTGACAGAGGTAATATTTTAATCATCATTCAAGCACATTCATATTGCAAAATTAGTAAATGTTGTTGAAAGTTAAACTCAAAGAACACACTTTGAATACCGCATTGTTTGTTTTTAAATTTCTGAATCTAATTTAGTCATTGAGTGACCGAATGACCGAATTCTTAGAAAATCTACTAGAGTGGTGCCATGGCATACGAGTGTCCTGACTTACGAGTGTTCCAAGAGACGGGCTGTTGCTCCTGTGGTCTTGAGCTAGAATAAATGACTCTGAAATATGCCTTGGACCCCCACCTCAAAAGGGTGGTAGGTGATGGTGTGGTTACTCCACATTGGAAAGCATCAAGAAGCCAGTCAAATGGTACAGCAGCCTTTTTGCAAATATCCCATCATCATCATCATCATCATCATCATCATCATCATCATCATCATCATCATCAGTCCAAAGTTGCCCCTATAAAACAGGCTTTGTGCCCCAGCGCTGTCATAATAGAAACACGCCCCATTGCAGTGTGTTCAACAAGGTCGCCTCTTGTGTCTCCCACCAGGGCAATGTTGTCCTGTGGGTTTGTGGCCAAATTGGAGCATGGCGTGTCACTTTCAAGGTCAACCAAAGACCGATTGATCGATGTCAGATTTTTTTTCCCCAAAGTCATCCAACTGTTGTTGTGGCTTTGATGGCTGGCTGCTCACTCACAACCAGGTGCACGTTCTGCCACCGCCGCCTCACAAATGGCGTGTTGCAGCACCTTGACATTGTCGTGCTCGTGGGGTGAAAAACGACGCTGCGCTTCATTAGGTCCCCGCTAGTGGAAATCTGCTCGTCCCATTAGGTGCTGTGGCGGGTCGTACCGTGTTACTTGCAAGCCCCATTGCCGTTTATTTCACGACCGGTCGGATGAAACGGCTGATATCAACAATCTGTTCCTTTATGTGTTTCTTTCACTCCCACACACCTGCTCAGACACTTTATTTTGCCTTCCACCCCCTCGTCTTTGTCTTCTCTGACACCCACCCTCACTTTGGTTTAAGTCATTTGTCATGTTAGGTCAGGTTTCAGCATGCAATTAATGGGGGATTTGAGTGGACAGGTCATTTGAATCATCAGCTCCATTTGTTATTTACAGTTGTCAATTATGCGAGCAGGAACCACACTTGCGTGTCTGCCAGTCGCCAATTACTCTTCTGCCTACCTCCCTGACCTCCCAGCACACAAAAAGATGAGGGGTGGACCAGGCAAACACGATCCCAATGAGATGTGAGGCATCCGGGCCATCTGCCGCCTGCATCTTTCCAGGAGAGAAAAGTAGGAAGGTAACAAAAAGTGCAGGGGACAAGGAAATAAGGAGAGTTCATTCAAGAATAAGTCTGAAAGGAAGATGACCAGCCACAAAACACGACCTTTGTAGTTGAATTAGAGGTCATTTCTATCCAAGCATAGCTGCAGTGGGACATTCTCCACTGTCTTTTATCTTGTTTATGCCTGCAAAGAGCAATCCCGTTTGTGCCTCCATGTTGAGCAATAAAAGCTTTTATTGCTGTGGTCTATGATGGTAGAATTAATTAGGACTAAGGCAATGCAAACATTTTTATAGTACCTGACCGTGAACAGGGCAAAACATCATGAACCAATTGCATAAAACAAATGTAATCACATTATGAATAAAAATTGGGCTGATGAGACCATCTCAAATTAAAGTGGTTACATTTCAGTGCTTTATGTTGATGTTTTTCAATTCAACAATTTCAACGATGTCATCAATACAATTATTAAAATAGCTAATTTTGCATATTTCATGAGCGAGAAGGGAAGAGCAGCTCCGATGAGTGAAACAGACTTTCATTCCTCACGTGATCACACACACATTAATTACAGAAGCAGGCATTTGGCATATGCTCTAAGACAAGAGACATTGCTTGCTTCTCTTTATCCCGCTAAGACAGTTACGTAGTATTTCATCACACATGTACTGTACTGTTGACATTCAACAATCTGTTTAATATAATTAATGCGTGAGCGTGACATATTTAGGGCTCTAATTTCATAGACATAATTTCATACGTGTTCAGCGTAAAAACCGGCACGTACCGGGGCAAGTGCAGTTTACCACGTTGGGCAATTTGTCAGACTTAAACTGTTGAACTGTTTGCTCACGCAGTCATTCTCCAAGTGATGAATCTTGTCCCGTCTTTGCTTGTGAACAACTTTTTGGGCATGCTCTATTGTATCTTACTGAGAAGCATTTCGAAATTGCAGTTACTTACTACGTTTGCTTTATCAAACTGCAGACTTAAAAATTGAACACCCAGTGAAATTCAAACTAGAGAAGATTTGGTCTGAAAAGAGTCCAGCACAACTTTTATTCCAGTGATTAGGCCAAAGAAAGAGAAACACGGGGAAGGTATGTGGGTTGACCTTATGAGACGTTGAATTGCAATTTACCACAGAAGCAAGCTTGACAAATACAAATGACAAAGGGGCCAAAAATTCTAATCCCTTTGTGTCGCCTGGCTGGAGGATATTGCTTTGTAAAAGGAACATGACATAACCAACCTTGCAAATATGTCTGATGGCTCTGTTATAAAGGGGTTGTGTTGGGAGGATGGAGTGAATATATTTCACTTTTGTTAGTGCTCACACATTTTCCATGAGACAGTCAATATTTTAGCATGGTTTCAGTTCTCGGCCTTCAGTGGGTATTTCAGTGAGATAATCCGCCTTTTAATAACACCATTACATCACAAAATGATGGGGAAAAAGCTATATACCTGTGACATTAAAGAAGAGACAGATATATTTCACATGTAGTACGTATTTGAGGATGAATACCATCATTACTAAAGCAAGAAACACAGATACGTTTATCTTCCAATACATCACTTCTAAACCATAACCTCTTCACTAAATTATAGCAATTCACAACAAATATTTATCAATACAAAAACTTTAAATAAATCACATTGTACTCACCAGATATGATCATGCAGAGGCAGCTGGCCTCCATTCTTTGCTCATGCCTGTTCGTGTAAGTGAACTGTTCTACTCATACATATTGCCCTAAAACGGATGAAAGTGAGTTGAAGCTATATGTAGAGCGAGTTTATTGCCACTTGGTATCGTCGTTATGTGTTGCCAGTGTATACTGATGATGTGAGTCGTAATTTCATTATGTTGAGTCTAACATGCATTACATCATCTCAATTAAAATAACATGTTGATTTTGATTTATTGATGAACTGTCTCCAGTTCTGCTTATAATGTGTTCTTAAACAATTATAGAAGTAAAATGTTCAGCTGTCAAATATCGTATTGTATAACAATCTTTGTTGATTCCATTGTGACCTGTGTTGTGTTAGTCCCATAGATGTTTCTTTGAGACCTTTAAATAAAAAATGCACTTGGGCGCATATTCCTGTGTAGCAACAATCCCCTCCTCATTTAAACTTCACTCACAGGATGGGGCAGAAGACCCCCCCGCATCCTGTGCATGCACATTTCAAACATTCCAATCCCCCCCAACCAGCAGAAATCATGCACGATACTGAATGTATTTAAAATCATTAGAGAAAAATTGAGGAAACTTTACGTAATTTCGATAATAACCTTGAAAGATTACATTTCTATGATTCATGTTTCTTGATTCGTATCTGATTGTGTCTGCACAGTGATTTGTTCATTAATCTATGGAATAAAATCAATGTGGTACCCCTAGTGGTTAATTTTACTGCTAGCAGAAGCTTCCTGTCTTGGCAGCACAGGATCACAGACCAAAATTTAAAAAAAAAAGAAAAAATGGCCATGTTTCCATCAATTGAGGAATATTCTCACAGTACTGATGTTATGAACATTATTAGTGGCCATTGGAGGAAGCTTGTGGTCCAATTCCGAAAGTACTTTGATTAATCTGATCAGTGGCGCTGTAATAGCAAATGGATAATGCTCCCATTCAATAATAATGCAGTACTAGGGTCAAATTTATTTTCCATAGAAGAGAACTGTTCATGGACTGTGTCAAGAGGAGCATGTATGAAACACAGCTCCTTGTGAATTTCTGGGTGGGTTGTCTGGCTGAATATTGAGCACTTTCAGCAAAAGCAGTCAACGCTCTGTGACCTTTTGCCACCACATATCTCTGTGAGAGTGGATTTTCCACACTGGCCTATCTAAAAAAACAAATGCAGATCACGACTGAAGCGAGAAAATGATATGAGACCGTGCCTGTCCACCCTATCGCCATGAATAGACAAACTGTGTGCCATTCACCATGCCCAGAAATCACACTGATGGGAAAAAAAAGAAAAAAAATCCCAGCAACTGTCCTCTCACAGTGACAGTGAAATTTGTGGCTTCCCATGTGTGATTTCAGTTCATTATTACAGTTCAATGTGTTCATTAATTATTTTCTTTTTTTCTTTTTAGCACAAGTTGCAATTAAATAGGCATACAGATGCGAATAAATAGTCTTTATAGGTCTATCCTCCTTTGGTGCTAAATAAAAAATATTCCGCCAAAGCAATGGTCCCCGAGTTGCTCCTTGTTTATAATGGTGGTCCCTTGGGCATAACCAGTTGAAAACACCTGATTTAACAAATTAATAATTCGTGACTTATTTAATTAATTTGATCTTTAATTGTCCCATATTTGCGACATCTGTTTTATTGTTCTTATTTTAATCCAAAAAGAGATTTTGAATGTAGAGAAGAAACGAGGTTGCATTTGGAAATACGTATGCTGCAAGTCCACACTGGGTCACACCAACCGGTGTGAAACTGAAAAGCAATGCTCAAAAGGGCTTTTAGGTTATTCAGAGTGCACCAAAAACGGAGTGCTGGTGTGAGTTCTCGATGCTCCAACTGGGGACAGGGTTGCATCAATGTGTCAGGCAGTCCAGATGGAAACAGTTCAAGAACAAGTTTCTGATTGGTTTAGAACAAGAGGCTGCGTTCAGTAATTTATGAGAGGGGAGCACGCTCTTCCTCTCCGAAGGCATGTACACTCAAAGTAGACCACAGGCGTTTTTGAATGTGCATATACGTATGCTCACTGTGCAAGTTCCCAATTTAAAACGAGAGCTAGGCACTGACCACTACTGACCTTGTATCTTTTTTCCTGGCATTCATCTTTGTAAACTTTTTTTTTTTTTTCCTGCAAAGGTTAATGCGGTACAGACTAGCCTCACAAGTGATGGTGGCTCTATTGATGCAAGATGATATAGGTCACAGCCTTGAAGCGACTGTGGATGATTGATGAACAATGTTTGTATTGATGATTCTATTCTACTGTGGATGTAGTCTGGGTTATTTTTCAAGCCCTCTGAATTACTTGCCAAATAATATGTGAACTGCTCGGCTGACTTTGATTCCTTTGACAAACCACCACGGCCAAATGTAACGGTCTCTAACCTGTCAATAGCATGCACATATCGCTATTGATTGCCACCATTATTGCTTGAGACTAAATTCATTACAGGATCGACCAAGGCTGTTCGAGAGAGGTACAGAGGTTGAAGGTTTTGAAAGGAGCTGAAAGGTTAAAAAGAAGCACAAAAAAGGGTATGAAGTAAAAATCACTTTCATTGCTTCAGGCTGTGAACAAAACAAACTATGAAATTAAATGATAGTATTGTGTCTTTGCAAAATGAAAGTAATTTAAAATAGTTGAGTATGCAAAGATATTTTCCATAAACTGTTGCATACAATTATGATAATTTAGCTGTGTTTTCATCTATCCCTCTACCTTAAGGTGATCCTTCATCATGAAATCCTATGACATTACTTTAACAGGTCCCAATTTTATGTGGCACAATCTACCCAAGACTTTAACAGGGACCAAAAATTAATTTCTTCATTTGGGAATTCTCAAAATGCTAATACTGTGCCAATGTCATTCAAAAGACTATTACATTTTTTCATCTCAGTAGTCATCATCATTTAAATCATATTATTGTGCTCAACAACTTTTTCATGTTGCTCATGAATGAATGGTACAACCCGGTAGGAAACATTGTGCACCATGTGGGCCCCATTTTTCCAACATGTTACATTAAATAGAACCAAAAGGTTTAACGCACCCCCGAAAAAGGTTGCTGCTAATATATGTACTTAAATAGGAACATGGCCTTATTTGAAATGCAGAGCACGTTTGTCCCTTTGTCCATTGATCTCATTCTAATTTTGCTGCTCTGTGTTGATTCTGTCAATTGAGTAATGTGGCCAAACAGCCTGACAAATGGAAACTGAGACACAAAGCATCTCTTCCTAATCTGCTACTTTATATTGATGGAAATAAACCTGTTCCTGGACTTCATTTGTTCTTCTTGCCCATTAATCCACACCTAGACATTCTTCGTCCACAGGCTTAGGAGCTCTCGATTCCATCCTTCCTACTTGGAGATTGGGAGCACCATAGGGGGGCCTGAAGATTCTGCAGAATACCAATTGGCCACACCAGGGGGGAGTCGAATGAGGGATCACGATTATAGATTTTGCCTCAAACATTTTTTCCCCTCCTCTTCTCATCTAAAGTCCTAGAGAGGTCTGAAGGAGAAAAAGTGTGTTTCTGTGTGTGCATGTGTAGTTAGGCGGGGGCTTAGACTTGAAGAGTAAGAGGGTCATCAAGCCAGTGTTTACTGCTGTTAAATAGCAAGCATCGTGTCTTGGTCAAAAGTTCCTCATTGCAGTGTGTGATTTACGATCCCCTTCAGCAAAGGTCCTCTCACACACAACAGGAAAGGATGAGTTGCAATATTTCTTTTTGTTTATATATATATATATACACATATATATATATATATATATATATATATATATATATATATATATATATATATATATATATATATATATAAATACATAAATACATAAGAAAATGTCTGTGTTTTTTGACCAATGACTTGCTATGCAGGGACAAAAAACGTCCGCAGAGATGAGAGAGGTGTGGAAAAAGGAGGTGAGAGGAATTGGAATGGCTTCATTCATCATGAGGTGGCCTGCCATCTCTCACACCTCTGTGATTTCACATGATCCAGGATTTGGTTTGAGGTCTTGCTGTACCTTCAAGAAAAATAAAAGAAAAATGCAGTTGGAAGACGTGCGGGTGTGGTGCGTGTCCGGAAATCTGCATGAGTGAGACTACAAAATGACAGCGAGAGTTGAAGTCACGCCATAACAACCGTGTGTATAGATAGCTACTTGTAAACAATAGCCACCATAAATCCGCTTTCTGGACATTATTTCCGATACTTTAGCTCTTCCACCACAGGCAAGTATGTTTGAAGAGTGTTATTTTATCATGTTTAATTAATTTTGAGCTTGTTTTTTTTGTCTTTTAAATGTTCAACTGTAGTTAGCTGAAATGTAATGGGTTTCTTCTTACTTTTGATCCACCGCACCATGAACGTAGTCCTCGATAAAGTAGTTTTGTGCCATCCCAAAGTCCACAAAGGTCTTAAATAATGTACCCTTTAAGATATTTAAAAAAACTTGTAGGAGCTATCTATTCACTGAACCAGTTGCTGGAGACTTGATTAAAAAAATTGACAACAATCCTCGCAAGAAACGTTCATGGTAGCTGCCACATCCTACTAAAATACAAAATGATGTTTAGACATTGGTTTTGCAGCAGATAAAATAATATGCACAGTGATGATCAAATGTGGTTCCATCCTGCAACAACTGGTCAGATCAGGCGGTCTGAGACACGTTTTCTTCTGATCATTGCAGCTTCTCACTGTCGCTAACTGAGCACGTTATCCGCCCTCACCCTTGGCTTAATCACCCACTCACTCACTCTCACTCACTCACACGCTCAGGCACCAGACAGGCCATCAGTGCCACTTGTTCTTCAGAGTAACAACAACACTGCCCCCTTTTGGTCATTTGGTTATTCATCTACCACTTACAAAAGATGATGTCAAATATGAAATATGACTTCGACCAACAATTTCTGACACTGTCTTGCTGATTTACAATTGGGAAGAGAAAAAGATTGTTAATATGGAGAAACGGTGGAAGATGGTGACCGTTGGCACACTTTTGGGTCAATCTGACTGGGCTCCATCTCAGGCTGAATCACTGCCGCTCTGTGCTCATTACTAAGACAAGGCCATTTCACAAGTGCTGAAAACTACTCTTGTGGGAGGGCTAGGCCAGACTGTGTCGTCCCGGAGGGGCGTGTAATTATCCGTTATGATCACTGGTAGACGACATGAGACTCTCTGACAGCTTTGTGTTGTTTTGATCACCAAGACGATGACCAGAGGCCTGTGAGGATGATTAAAAGAGTGCCCACCCTCCTCGTGTCCGGTGAAAGAAGCATGGTGATACCCGTCGAGTTTCTAAGGATGCACCTTGGCAGCAGGGGTGAAAAAGGAATGGACATGACAGAAAAGAGCATCTTGAGAAGGTGGCGGTGAGAGGATTGAGATCCCTCCAAGTCCTCCTCCACAGCATTGTTGCTTAGAGACATTTGAATAAAATTCAAAGGAGTAAGAAAGAGATGGGCGGTTTGTTGCGCAAACATGAATAATTATGATTGTGATGGATTTTTTATGTATAGTTAAAAAAAATAAGGTTCACAGAAAAATATATCACCTAAACCAAGAGGAGTGAAACAACAAATTCATTTAAGACTTTTCCTCAAATTTGAGGAGAGGATAAATAGACAAAGCTCTGAGGCCTAACAGTTTATGTGCTCATGTCTAAGATGCCAGTTGGTGATGATTGCTTGCCATTCATTCGTCAAGCTATTGCTGGGAAAGTTTTAATTAGAGCCCAAAATGTCAGCCATTGTCTTACAAAGGCTTAATAGGATTTGGGTGTTTGAGGCTCTCATAGAGTTCCTCTGACACCCTTGTAGTTCCATGACAAGTCTCGGATTACACCCAGAATGGTTTATTCATTTTTAGTGCACTTTATGGCCAGTTGTTTTCATCTTGGCCCTTAAAGGAGTTTTCTTATTTATGCCTATCTAAAAATAAACATGAAACAGTGGGTTCATAGTGTGAAGAAAAGCTGAGATGCAATAAAAATTCAGAGAGAGAGAATAAGGGAAAAAAATGTATCTCCTGAGTTTTTTTTTTTTTTTGTGAAGAGAGATGAATTAGAAATGTGTGGGTGTCTCAATACGCTGGTCTTAAAATCCCCATGCTAATAGCCCCTGTGTGTCGAGAGAGACAAGTCCAGATTCCAGCATTTCATCTGCAGTGTTTGTTATCTTTGTTTTTATCGCTTGATTTCTCCATGGGCCATAAACTTTTATAATGAATATACACAGATGGAACATTTTTATTCAACAAGAATACAACTGCAGAGATAAAAATCCGGTAGAATAAAGTGCCACGTGGGTGGAATTCACATTGTACTCGCTAACGCCGTCAGAGTCGTAAGCAGTTTGGTTGTATTGAAATAACTTCAATTAATGTACGACGGACACACTTTTTGCTCAGACATAGAAAAACAATTGCATGTGTTCTTGTATAAATCTGCAACATATAACAATCAAAAAATGGTTTAATACAATTTCATGTGTCATGTTACTTAGCTACACTAATTAATGGCTTTCCCACACTAATATATTAGAATTGCGTCATAATCTAAGCAAAACACGGTAAGAGCACCTTGTGGTCTCCTAAATGACCAGGTAAAACGCTAACCTTGTGTGAAAAAGTGCAAACAGATGCTGAGCTAAGTGAATAATAGCTGTGTTGGGGTTTCTAAGAATTTCTCCCAAAATAGGTTATCGGCTTTTTTCCTCTACTCTTCCAGTAGCAACTCTACAGCAAAATAACGCCAAAATCTGATCAGCTGGTTTTGCAAGCCTTTAGAATTTTACAGACGATTGCACATAATCAACAAAAAGCATGGGTGTCAAACCGTGTCACTGTCACGACTCGTCCCCGGTTGTTTTATTATGTGTAGGTTGTCATGGTTTCGGTCCGCGTCTGTGTACTCGCCCCTCCCTTCCTGTGTCTACTCACAATCAATGTACTAATAATCACAGTCACCTGCCTCTTGTTACCTGTCTCGTATTTAAGTTGTGTCTGCATGTCATTCCCTGTCGGATCGTTGGTGTCTTCTTGTCTCACGTCTTTGTCGGTCAGTCCTGTTGTTGGTTTTGTTAGGAAGTTATGTTAGTTTGCCAGTTCTGTTGGTCTTGTTCCTCTCATCCTCCCTTCCGACTACCTTTTCCCTTAATAAACCCTGGTCCAAGCTGCATTCGGCCGCCCTGCTCCATTCCGATCTGTGACAGTCACGTCATGCACTCATTTTCACCTGTTACTACTAAAACCGTAGAAACAGATGGATTGTGATTGCTTGTGACTTTACAAATTTGACAAAGTAGCGGGTGATTTTATTCCAATCAAGATCATCTCATATCAGTTATAATATCACATTGCAAACCTGACTATACCATGATTTAATTTCCTCCCTTCAGGTAGGTCCTAACCTTTCAATAAACTTAAAAAATAACCACATTCGTAATCCATCACAGGCTGTCTATATGTTCAGTTTGTGTTACACTGTGGTCGTCTGTAGAGAATGGACCACATTTAAATCTTGCACGCTTGCTTTTTGTTAGCCAGGTTTGATTTGCTGACAGTTTTAATCGGTGAGTGAAATGCTGGTTGGCAGTCAGATCTGAAACGGATCAATTCATTTCCCCTCGGGGGTTCTGGCTAAGAAGAGACAGGATGGTGTCTTAAATCTCAACGGCTATTGGAAGAAGATGCGTTTGACCTCACTAACCCTCAAAGTCCCACTTTGCTCTGTATTCACATGGCTTCCTCTCAAGGTTTCTTGGGACTGAAAAGAGGTGAATTTCAAATGAAAGTTTCTTGGTTTCTGTACGTTGCAATGTCTTTGTACAGAAATAAGCTCAAGAAAAGGGGTGCAGTCATTTGAGGGATGAATCAGAAATATATCATGAAAACGCTTAATGTAATAATTGATATCACACATGATTGACAGGAGACACAAAGGCACTTTTTTTTGTATTTCAACGCACCTCTTGTACATACAAACTATATCAAAACAACTGCGATAAGAAATACAATACAAATTTCATTCAACACAAAATAGATTTTGTTTGGGTAAGCTACCCATTACTCATACAGACAGCCAATGGAAAACATGTCCTTGGTAGAGATTTTTAGTGGGTATGATGTCTGCTGACATTGTTCTAGTTTTTTTTTTTTTTTTTTAAACTCCTACAGCCCTTACTTTCAAATAAATTTGTAGCTGTACCTAATGTGACCCATAAGCTTATTAAAAACAATGCACAGTAGCTACAAATAGTTCTGATAGCTCATAAAACTATGAGTATCTGTCAGACATTTAATTACATTTTTAAAAGCATAAAAAGAATACTAATTTTAGCTCAAAGTAAACAATTTTGGTACCAAAACGTTATATTTGTGTCTTTTAAAATGTGTATACTCCAAGTGTCATCATGTCCTTGAGTTCACATTGGACAATCTCCAAATGTAATGACAAAAAAATCTGAAACTTTTGAAATGAAAAGGCATGATACTAATTACCATTTGTCCATTTTCTATACTGCATATGTACTAATTCCTACACAAGACACAAATCCTCCTAATTCATTTTAATGCTGCTTATCCTGTTCAGGGTCACATGCCAATACACAATAATAAATGTCAACTATATTTTACTGCAATAGGATCATGTTATCATGCATATTATGTGTTTATTGACCAATCAGGTCCCCAACTTGTTTGTATCTGTCTACCTGTTCTTTATTGCCTCACCAATTTAGAGGCCTTTTAACTCTCCTGGTAGTCTCATGGTTCTTTCAGGCTTCGGCACGTTCCCTGAAGATTTGTTAACATCTTCTGTCTTGTTGCAGCTTCTGCACTTAAAGTAGCCATCCACGATGTGTTGTTTGTCTCTGTAGGTTTGTTTGGCTCAGTGATTTTTGCACATGGTCCCCCCTGCCTTCACTTACTGTGACAGTTTGTGAAATGAACCAGAAAAATAGCCAAAGGCTAACAAAGCTCAAGATGATTCAGAAATTTGGATTCAAATGCAGACTTTGAGATTAACCCCCAAAGTAGTTCTCTCACATAACTTGTGTATCTCACTGTGGGTTTTTGTCGAATTATTTTATATATCGCTGGTATCATGCAAAAACATAAGTCACAATTTTTTTAAATTATTTTTATTTATTTTTCATGTAGTATGTTAGTCCACACATGATGATGTTTTTTATAGGGTCTGTTTTAGATTTTGCCTGGTGCCAGTGATATACAATGTTTCCTATATTTCTGGCTATGCTTTTATTCATTTATTTTGTTATTTATAGAGTAGGAATGGTAAATGGTGAATGGATTGCCCTGTACATGTGTCATTCACATTGAAATAAAGAGAATAATGGTACAATAATATTGACTGCATAATGACTGATAACTGCAAGGTAATACAGTACTTGCACTGAGTTTGCAAATGATTGTCTTTGCAATTTGTAACACATTATTTTCATACAACAATCCTGCACTGGTTTATGCAGTCATTATGAGCATCTTCAAGAGAACATTTCTTTCTTAAAATAGTAACTAGTTGTCTTTCTTTAACACATTTTTATTTTGAAAAGTAGAATGTATTGTCACTAAACTAACAATTAAAGTCTTTCCAACCTTGCATCTTGAGGGGCAAAAATCAATTCCAGACTTCTTTTTATGCAATCTGTAATTGTTTATTCATTTTCTCTTGAGTCCAGGGGCATAATGCTACTTTGTTGTCATCCTTCCATGACCTTTACATTCTTTACATATTTTCAGTGGCATTTTTATATGGATGGACATGGTGGACAGGCCCCAAGGAAATGCACAGGTTCTGTGCAACCTGGCTGAAGTGTGTGTGTGCGTGTATGTGTGTGTGTGTGTGTGTGTGTGTGTGTGCGTGCGTGCGTGCGTGTCCTAATTCGGTAGAAGAGCCTAGAAGGCAAAGAAACATGGTAGTCTCTCATGGTTTGGCTTTACTGTGGCAGTGTGAGGCTATTATCAAGCCAAGGCAACAGAGGCGAGGAAAGGGGGCCCTGTAATAGTTTTTTATAGGTTCACCACTGCCCTGTCACTGCACCTGGCATTTATCTCCCCCTGGAGGTGTTGCAAATGATTTTAAATTAATAAGCAAGAGCAGGGTGGGTTGCTAGTGATGAGCATGGTTGCCCTAATGCAATGAAAGTGAATAACTAGCTTTACTATGTGGCTCAAGTGTTTTTTTTTTTCCTTAGTGTTTTCACATTGTGAGCGACCAGAAGCCATTGGGGGGGGGTGTAAATCTCAATCTCCCAAGGCCTAAATATTTGTCATATGTGAAGTCAGCAAGGGAACAGCTTCGCTCAATTATTTTACCTCCTAAAAAGGTCACTTATTCATGTATTGATGTGACTGACATGTAGAAGTAAACATAAAAGCAACTGTAATACCAGCCTGACAAGTGAGCATGGAGCACTACTATGCACAATGTGAAATGATGGCAGCATTGACAGGAGAAACATATTTGGATGCCATTGATTATCAGCTAGACCTGGGGGTATCATCTGCAGGTAGCTTCTTCTTATTCGATTGTATACTTTTGGCAGCATTTTACTTTTTCAACATACCTGACGACTGCCCACTCCCATGAACAGGAAGTTTCATTCCAGGTGTTTGGATGTGGGCAGAAAAGGCGCAGGGTGGGAGGTTGAAGTAAACAGCATGTGTGCATGCATTTTTATGCAACATCCACAGCCCTCCCGGATCCTGTTTGGCAAGTTGCCTTCTTACCAGAAGAAACACGTTCAGAATTCCACCTACACATAGTCAAGGTTGTATGCACGTGAATGCCCGTGAACTCCAAAACAAAAGGGGAACATAACAATCATGTGCAATAGTTCAAAAGAGTAGATTGCCATTCGGCCTTGATGGTTATAATTAGGTTTACATTCTTCAAGTTCATGCAATAACACAAAAAGTCATTTCTGAATTTATGGGGCCATAAAGTAATGTTTCAAAGTTTTCTTCTAAATTCTCTGTCAGACAGCAGGATCTCATTAGATTGTTCAGTATGTTATTCTGTTGCAGTAATTTGGTCATTTAGAGAAGTACGTTCTCACAGAATTAATTACTTTTTCCAATTTTCCAGGAGTTCCATTTATTTTTTTATCCAATCCAGATTAAAGACCAAAAATGATTGCTAACTGCAAAGCGGCTATTAGTTTCGAATGAAGAGTGCTTTGTGGCTAAACAACACCAATTTTTTGGGAGAATTTATTAAATTGCAGTATAATCCCCTCCTTTAGAAGCAAAGTATTTGTGCAGATGTGAAAAATATGACACGTATCCCTTTAATGTTTCTGCTGTGGTTCACTTCTTCCACTGATTTTTGTGGTCATCATGCATTTACAGTCTGCGATGATTAGAAGAATACATGTTTTTTCTTTTATCTCAGCTCTAAAAGCAGCAAAACACAAGTTGTCAATGTACATTAAGTGTTGTTGTTTATGACACTGGCAATTATGCAACGATATGAATTGTCAGGGTTATTTGCTCTAAGACATCCATTAGGAATCCTAATTATTTGCTCTATGGATCATTGTCCCAGCCCTAACCTGTGTTTCAAACCCATCTCATTTTAGCTGATGAGAATAGTCCCCTTGTGGTCTGTGAATCTGGAGAGACTCCTCATTGCACTGTTTTGTATTCCACTTATGCTGTCAAGTTCAGGCAATGGAAATACAGTACACTATCATTGTGGCTAAATGAGATGAAAAAAAAATAAAAACAGCTCTCAGTCTGTATATCATGATGCAAGCTCAACACAAATTTAATGCAACGTTCAAAGCAAAACCGGGTGCTATTGTCATTGCTAAGGTTGACTGTTTTCAAACATGACTCCGGTAAGAGATCTTTTTATTTATTTATTTATTTTCCAAATAATTTGTTTTGTTTGGGCAAATATGGACTGAGTAAACATTCCAGTGGGTAAATATGGCAATGTTGGTGCTGTAATTTATTGTACTGCAGCCAGGCTTTAAGTTTGTTTTGACCCTTTTGTACTCTGTGTTTGGAGATTCTCTGCTTTAAATATTTTTGCTAGTGAAGACGTTTTAGCCTGCTGTGGCCACACCATAAAGAAGTCAACCTTAAAAAAAAAAAAAACATATGGACGCACAAAAGCACAAACCACAAAAAAAAAAAAAAAAACTGATAATATGTCAGAAGACTGACATTATGATATTTCACCTGAACTATACCATATCACACCATTCTCGGACGTGTGGCGAATTGCTTGCTTTCATAAATCAGGTCACAGTGTACAGAGATCCATCCATCTCCAGGGCCCGTCACCTGTGTTTGTCATGTTGTGTCTCACTGGGCCACAGATCACCAGATTACTGGCTGGTTGAGTTGTTTCACCGCACCAAGTATACATACACCTGCATAGCTACTACACGGGGATTATGCAGCATGACGCTCACTTGCACATCTGTTGAGGAAGCGACGGGATGATTTATTTATTAGCTCCCAATTAAAACTTCAGGAACAAGAGCACTTCAATGGGAATATAAATATCAAATAGAGTGAGCTCTACATCACTACTTAGTCATGCAATCTGGCTTTGGCACTATGGCGCACCCCGGAAAGAAAAAGAAGCAGCAGATCAGGAAATGAAAGTGGAAGCACTCACATCTTTTGTGCAGCAAAAGAAGCCTTTTATAGCACACTCAATTTCCACAACGTCCTCTAGCACGTTCTTCTTTCTATGGTGCAACTGTAATTTATTTTTCATTCTGTCTCTTTCTTTCTTGAAAGGCAAACAGTCTGTATTTTGCTACAGCCAGCATGCGGGACGATCGATTGGCCTCGCTTTGTTCTGTGCAAGACTAAATGTTGAAGCCAAGAGCAGCAGTGTTTGGCTGAATGGGGATTTCAGTTATCCTTAAAATCGACTGACTTGTCTCCAAATGTGTCACTATGACTGCTGTGCACAGCTAACACCTTTTATATATATATATATATATATATATATATATATATATATATATATATATATATATATATATATATATATATATATATATATATATGTGTGTATATCCTAATTTTATATTTTACATGGTCATGGGAAGCCAATCTATCTGCTTGAGAAGCCAATCTATCTGCTTGAGCTTTACTTCTCAATTATTCCTGTAGCAAATCGCAAGATAGGCACTGTTAATATGCGAGGCACATTAGCCACTTCATGAATTAATCCAACAACTGCGAGATACTGTACAGGATAAGTAGCATGAGCTGAATTTCACTTTAAAGTTATTATTTAATCAATGATGACAGATACCAGGATTTTAAGGATGGTGGTAAGGCGGTGAATTTCTCACATGTGAATGAGTTCCACTTCCACATTGGTGTCAGTTATAGATTTAATATACATACTGTACAAATGTTGAAAATAGGAAGCAGTTTTGCCAATCAAGAACTTTATTTGAGGAACAATTCTTTCAAATTTCTAATTATGTCATTAATTTTTCCCCAGGTTTGCAGTAGAAAACTGCATTTTCTTCTGTATAAACATTTCCAGTGGGGCAATTTCAAATATAAATTTGAGTTATAAGCATTTCTGAATAGGTTGTATCATCTTTTTAAAATTTTACTTTTTTAAAACCAGTAAAATAGTTAAAAAGCAACATCCTTTTGAGACCTCAAATACATGTATATATATATATATATATATAAATACGTACCATACCTGATATAAATGTTCGATAGTATGCCGCAATTTACCGTAACTCATTTCTGGTTTGCCATTTAGATCCTGTTTGCTGTGTTGCGTACTGCAGTGGTCCCCAACCTTATTTATTTTGTGTATCCCAGAATTTTTTTTTATCATACCTAGAGTACCCCCACTCATACGTATGTGTTGATAACAAACTACAAATACAAATGAAATAACAAAATACAATATTCAGGCCCACTACAACTGTGTTACTATTTTTTTTTTTTGTCTTTGCTTCAGCATGAGCAGGTAATTGTCCGCCCGGCCAATCAACTTGTAGCACACAGAGTATAATTTTGTTGACAGGACTATGAAATGGCTAAAAATATTGACTTATTATCATGGAAATAAATTAAACATTTCTATCAACCTCCTGCTTATAAACCCACAGTTACATGTATATTTTCCCCAAAAGAATATCTTTAACATTATTGTGTCATGATACCTTTGTTCTATTCAGTACTTTTCCAGTCACTGAGCCCGGTGGATGGGTGGAGCCTCCTGCACACACCTGTTTGGCAATAAAATGAATAGAAAAATAATCAAAACTAACAAACACGCACAGAAAACCTAAAGAATAAACCACTAAAAAATCGAAACAAAATAAAAACCAAATATAATGAAAAATCCAAAAGTATTATAACCCGATTCAGATCACCCCTCTTTTAAAACTCAATTATATACCCTTTTTTAAAGTCAAAGAAAAAGTAGAACAGAATGGAGGGCAGGGGGATCATATCTTGTTAAAGCGACTAATATCACTTACAAAACAGCAGCATGTCTGTAAAATGAAAAGAAAAGCCGTCCATAGCAGGGTGTCTGCCACCTTGCGCCACAGTGTCCTTATCACATCTGGCCTATTAGATGTGAAACATTCTGAAGGTGTCATCATAAATGGAGACCCCCGACATCCACACAACCCCATTGACTGCTTGACATCACATGATCCATTTGTCTTTGACTTGCTACTGCTGATGTTCACTTAGTCGACAGATGTTCAAACGCGCGCACGCACACATACACACGCGCACACACGCGGACACGCACACACACACACACACACACGTGTTAACATTTCCACAACGTATCTGAGGATTTAACAAAATTAAAAAAGAAATTTAAAAAATTGCAATATAGGGAGAAGGGTTTCTTTTTCTTCAAAATGTATTCATAAAGTAAATAATCAAAAACTTACCTGTTAGCAGCAGAAGGTGTGCTTGAATCAGTTCATGATAGTATATTTTGCCTTTGTGACGATTAGGGCTTCATTGAATATTAGTAATGGTTTTGCTATTGTTCTAATGTGTGGTCAAAGTTTCCGTGACAATATTATTGCTACATAATTTTCTTCCATTCTTCTCTACTAAACTGGTTCATGTGTTCTTTTTATTCTTTCCTGTTCTAAAGTGGACATTTGCAGTCATCAGACTGTCTATTTGACGATCTTTTGCTGCATCCACCGACAAGAGACAGGGCAAGTTGGAGGTACACGGGAAAGATTTGTCACACTGTCCGACAACAAAAACCTGCACACATGCTGAGCTTAGGATGATTTATAAGGCTTATTTCTGAGAATGGTAAAGTGAAATTCATCACGTTCCCACCTGACAGCGCTGCTCAGCAGTGATAAATGACAAGCTGCCAGGGCCAGACAGTGAGCCTTCCATGAAGTGGTCCGTCGCCAGATAACCTGACCCTAGGTATTGGCTCGCCACATGCCCTGCCTGCACGGCCAATGCCAGGCGCACTAGAGCGAGCCTCCCACTGCACGCCCTCCCAGCTGGGCTCCCAAGTAGAGGCCTAATGACTTGGGGACAGCCAGTCAAACAGATGGCAAGTGGAGTAGGGTAGCTTAACAGCAAGCGGTATCGTCTTATATGAGAAAATAGGAAGATGTTAAACTGCACACGAAAACATTCAGTCCGATGTTCAACAGAGCGTGCCATGTTGAGGAATCAAAAAATACAACTGGTTCATGAAGCAAACTCGAAACATCATTTTACCCTCACTACTTAACGCTTGACGTTGCTGAGCTCCTAAGTCATATTGTTAGGTTTTCCCAATAAAGCAGTGACTCCTTACAGCACCAAAAAATCTTGCAGTTCTCTAACGATTGTGAGCAAAGTTTTGATTAAATAACTTAGTTAGGAACTTGCGAGTCAATTAAAAGTAACACAACACTCCATTAAAATGTTAATTTCTCCTTGTTTTTTCAGCAACGGCGTGTAACTCCAGAATCTTTTTACTTCTTGGGTGTTTCCAATTGTGCGATGAACCCCGGACTCTGATTTATGTGTTGTCACGGAACGTTAGAAGCACATTCCTTCAGATGTCCTGCTCCATCTTTCCATTATTAGACTTTTATGAGGACATTTGGAGGATGACAAAGCAGCCCTCATTACTGTCACCATTGACATGGCCACATTTGCTTTCTCATAAGTCAAGTTAGCCATTTAATTCTCTGAAGAGGCCTGGAGACTTTAGAGGCCTTTGATTGAATGTTTGTTTCCCTGTAGTGTTTGGAGGTGCATTTAGACGTAAAAATGAGAGTCCAGAGAAATTACCTACGATGTGATTTTCATCCTCTCAGCCACGGAAATAATCTTCACCCTTTGACAGCTACATAATTAATTGATAAGTTTAGCAGATCCATTTCAGGGGACCCTTTTAATCTAATTTTGTTTCCACTCTGTGATTTGTAAATTACTGCAAAATGATGTGCCATTTAACACTGTCTGTGCCTGTGACAATGGTGATTTCTCTTCCTTTGCGATTCTCTCTTTTTACATCTCCTCCATTTCTTTTAGCGATCGCTCGCTGCTTTGCTCTCATTTAGCGACATCTGCATTAAATGCTTTTACAGCTTCCCTGGAGCTTATTTGGAGCACTGATGTAAATGTCAGCACTACAAATGCTATTCCCACATTCCACTATTTGCCGTAATAAATGCAGATTATTTGTTACGCTGACATTTAAGAAGTGTGACTTACCATTTGCAAAAGAATGTTAACAAATGACAAATCCATCAAAGTGTCATTAGGTTCTTAGTCAGATAGATCGTGTAGGATTATCTATTGGTAAACTGTGAAAAGGTTATGTTAACTTTAAACTTGGACTGTCAGGAAATAATATCTTGCTCAGTATCATAGGTGACATATACATAACCCAAAACACTTATTCACTCCCGCTGAGGTTTTGCAGGCTTCTTTTTCATCTCTTTCTCCTTTTTTCTTCTTTTTGATAGCTCGAAAAGCCTGAATTTGCAATGTCTCCAGTAGCTCTGTTGACAAACCTGCCTCCGCGTTCAATCGTCCTTCACTGCAAGATACACAACATAAGAAATGTTTGCTAGCTATTACCTCCAAATACGTTTTGTAGACATTTTTGCCGACTTACTTAGAGTTTGGAATTGAAGGGCTCTCATTATTTGTGTGCAAGCTGATGTCATGTCCACCCAGATAAAAAGGACAGGCATGGCAAACAGCCAGAAATAACCAGTGTCTATGTCTTACTTTCATATTTTCCAGGAAAATTAATGAGGCAAATCAAAATGCTGGAACAAACCTTTTGGCCCAGAGGAGAGTGGTGCTGTGACCTGACAACTATTCACAATGTCAACTAGGTGGACTGTCATTTTATACACGCATGGGAAGACTAATGAAGCCTGACAAACGCCACCAAGTAAGAGAAAATACAATTAGCAGGCTCGTTGGACAGGGCAAGAGGCTCTCATTTATTTATACTGCTGCCTGACAGATGACCGCTGGTGCCTCCACATAGCAGCTCTCCCACTCTGTGTGTACGTGTAATGCGTGCGTGTGTGTGTATTTTTGTGTTTCACTCGGCAATATATTTGGATCTGACCTTATATTGGTACAAGTGTAAAGTGTGTACTTTAATGGATAACTGTCTTAATCCATAAAGAGAAGTGGACATGCTGCCTAGAAGCGTTTAATCCCCACATAAGGCACCATGATAAACAGGTCTCTAAGCGAGACCGGCTTGGTGTAAAGAAACTTTTGGGAGGGATAACAAGGCTTGTAGAAAACAGTGATTGATTAGCTACCAATCCATTTATGTATGGCTGTTGTTTTACTCAGTCCCCCCTTAAGACAAGGACAGGAACAAAAACAAAACAAAAACGACTATTGACATCCTTCTATGTGGGATAGTAATTTAATTATAGTGTTTGCATAACTCTCCCATTCTATATTTTATTCACAAACCTATTCAGGGCTAGTAAAAAATATTGAGCATTACAAAAATATAGCTGGATTTTGACCTCAATAACAATAAGATAACCACAATAAGGCCCACTTTCATCAGGTTCATATCAGAATAATATGGCTTGCCATATAAACAGAGCAGTTGATAGAACGGCTTTACTGTCACTGGTGGTGTATCTAAAGGGGATTCATTCAAAAGACAGTTAACAGTTACATTTAACAGTGTATTTGTTTCAGCTTTTATCGTATATGTGTAAATATAAAGCATAATGCAATTTGAGGAAGCCTGGTATAAACACTATTTGTCTACGCATGTGATTGATTTGACCCATCATCTGAATGTTGCTCCAAAAGTCATTTTCATTGTCACATTTAAATGTTGCATTAAAATGTTTGCGGTATGAATTTCTCGTTATCTGAGCCGAGTTTCGCGCAGTGTGGACCTTTCTCGCTGTAGAAAATCATCAACGATATGCTATACATTCAGATATGCTCCTCTCTATATACCTAAATCTTGATTTTATATGGACTTTGGAGTCCTTAATTTGGGAATTGCGTTTACCCCAAAAGCACATTGTATAGAAAGTTTTGTTTTTCTTTAGAAAGGCGTGTTTTTAGCCAGCCGAAGAGGTTGTTCGTCATGTTAATTTAGGTCAGGAGTGTTGTTAGGCAGCCATTTGCCTTCCGTCACCTTGAACGCTCCGCACACATCGAAGTTTCTTGACATTTTATTAAAAGAGAACCAATACACAGATGACAATTTCAGGAGGATTGAGTAAATCATGTTGATGCTAAGTGAATTGAATAGAAGAGAGAATAAACCACCCACTTATTCTAGTACTGTGTCAGGCCATGCTCTTTGACTTGTGAGTGACTGTGTAGATGTGGTGCTTCCGCTGACGTGGCTATCGGTAAGGTTTACGCGCGAGTCATTTAGCTTCATACAGTCCTATAGTGTCCATTTAAAATGCTACTTGAAAATGTATTTATAACAAAAAAAATTGGGGTCCATGACCAAACCTCGTTAGACAGAATGTTGTGTAAGGATCGAAGCGAATAAAATTGAGTTTTAGGTGTAGCACCTCTTGCCTTCTGCAAGTTGTCTTGACAATGTCTTCATGTAGTAATACAGAGTATTAATATATAGAGAGTATATATACTCTATATAATATAGAGTTCTAGTGGAATTGAAAGAACATGTTGGGTAAACAAACTTTTAAAGTCCTTGTAAAGTAAATTCAGGTATTTTGTTCTAGGATATTTACCAGGTCTTGCACATTGCACTTCACCTCGACAAGTGACAAATGAGATTTGAGCAAGATGAAAGAAGAGTTGCTTTGTTTAAAGCTAAATAACAATTTAGCTGTACAATTTCAATACTTTATTTTATTTTCTACAAGGAGCTGGGAAAACAATAGAGCAATGCCACAGACTGTGAGTGCGTGTCAATAGGCTCCCACTGTCGTCACAGGTAATCGGGCGAATTCTCTCAAGGACTTTGATGCAGCCAAACAAGAGTCATGCTGAGGTGGGAACTTGAAAGATGAGAGAAATTTGTTGTAAAGAATGAAAAGGAGGAACTTACACAAGCACTTCTCGCTTCAACCACACACAAACACGATCAACACACATACTGTTTTCTTTGTTACGAATATTATCAGCAGTTCTGAATAAATCTCAGGTCACTGTCCTTCAATGTTTTGTTTTGTTTTTTTGAAAAGGTTTAAGTGTGACTCTGATAATACATGGCTCAAAAGATAATATATAAAAAAGTGAAGCCATGACCTTGGTGAGGCAGCGTTTTGCTCAAGTTTTATTTTGCCAGATCTTATTGTACGAACTGGATTTGACCGGTTGATGTTTTAATTTTAAATGAGTGAACTCTGAACTGTTATGAACTTGTCATCACTGTTAATTCATCTATTCAATAGATTCAATTTTCTTTTGCAGAAGCCCATTAAACTCATAGCCTTCGAGTGTTCATCAAAACTATACTGACCCTCTGCCAATTTTCCTGCTTGTGCTTTTGTTTGTGTGTATGTGTGCGTTTGTGTGTGTGTGTGTGTGTGTGCACGTGTGCGTGTGCGTGCATGTCCATGCATTCCTCTCACATGCAGCCCTGTGGATGTCTACTTAACATGCTTTTAGGGATACAGAGGCCATTGTTGAGCACTGAATCTGTCGCACTTTTTCTCCTTTCCATTTGCACTTCTTTGAGTTGAATCAATGTACTGTTTTTACTCAAGCTCCTTATGTAACGACAGTGAGAGAGCTTTGTATTATTCATATGCCTGAGAATATTGCACCACCTCGCCTCTTGCACCTTTTGGTCCGCTTAGTTGTTATCTCCTCTGATTTGTACATCTCATTTTCTATTCTTTTGCCTACTGATTTACAGAGGCTTCCTTTCTAGCTGGGTCATGTGCATGTATGCTTGTGTTTCTACTACAATGCTCCAGCGGTCTTTGCATTTCAAGCAGGTCAAGCCCGTCCCTCACCATGCTCCCAACTGTCTAAATGAGTATTTGCACTGTATTGATTAGCATTAAACCCACAGAATTGTCTCTCATTTGCATCTAGCATCCCTGGTGGGAAGGGAAAATGGAGGTGGGGGATGGCTGCAAAGAAGCCACGGGATGCATTAGAAGAGATGAAATGGGAGTTGTGTGGGTGGTTGCAATGATATCAGAAAAAAAGAAAAAATCTCCCCGACATGACTTCTCTTAATAATCCGCCCATTATCTTGTGTTTCTCTACTCACCAATGGGCCTCAGACCAGCATGAACCGCAATCTGGTCCTCGTCAGCGCAGGCAGCCAGATAGAAGAAGAGCAGCCATGCTGACAGAAGTGTGAGGGGTCGCGGTTCATGCTTGACTGGGTTGCTCACTATGGTAGAAATACAATCATGTGTGGAAGAAAAGCAGGATCCATGTATGTCTTGCAAATATGAATAATTGCCACCCCTTTTCACATTCCATCTCTTAATTGGCCCAGTGCTCCTGTTTAGGAGAACTTGGAAAGAGAAAGACTTCAGGAGGAAAAGGAGGAGGAGGCACATCAAGGTAGAGACTAAAATCCTCTCTAGTGTCACAGAGATGGGTGTGGGTCTCTTCTCCTCTACCCTCTTGTGCACCGCTGTTACTGTGGGAGCAGCAGTCACACATTATTCACACTTGTTGAAGTGAGACTGTTTTGACAGCTCACAGTTCATATATAAGTTTTTTTTTTTTTCCCACAACTTGTTGTAATTTATAGAAACCTTCAGAGTCCTCAGGGCTGAAGCATACGGGCTCGGATGGCAAACTTGCTGTAACGTCTTTAGCCTCATAGCCTGATTTCTTTTCGTCTTACTGTATGAACACAGAAATACATTTTGTTTTGTTTTTGGGAATACCGTAATTTCTGGACTATAAATTGCACCTGATTATAAACCGCACCAGCTAAAATTAGTCACACCGGACTATAACCCGCAAGTGTTTTAATGTTTTATTATCATTCATTTGTAAGAGAATATACACAAAGGAGATTGTCAGGAAAGTGATGTTTCTTTGGGGACGAATACCTTCTATTAACATAACGTTTATTGTCAGAGATGAAGGAGCTCTGAAAACATACAAACATGCATAAATCTCAGCGACGATCATAATAAAACCTCATGTCCAGGGAACACTAGCAGTACACTAATAATAAATAAAATGGGACCACTTACAGGGGTAAAGTTGACATAACACAGTGTCCTCTAGTGGCTGGAAGAAACCTCTACAGTCGATGCAGCAGCTCTATTTCCTTCGTTAAGAGCCAAATCTACTGCCTTTAACTTAAAAGCGGTACCATATGCATTTCTTTTGTCTCCCCGTATTGAGGGTTTGTGTATAAAAGCTTCTTTTCTCCAGTAATGCCAGTCTTGCTCTTGGTCTGTCTCTTGTTCGTGTCAATTGTGCGGCACTCTTTGCCTGACGGACAGACATGCGATCGACACATCACTCTTCTCCCAGTGACTGTGTATCTGGTCACATATCCCTCCGCCCAGCAAAGCAATGCCGCACAAAAGCTGTCCACAACCTTTTTACTAACGAGTGTGTAAGTGTATTAGACATCACAAAAATCATGAAAAAACAAGCTGTAGGGTTCAAAGCTTTTGCAAAAAGTAGCACCTTATAGTCCGGAAAGTATGGTACATTGTTTTTATTTGAGTACATCCTGCATCCCTGCTTTGCTTCTCTTACTTGGCTGCACCTCTCAGCTCTGCCACCACCACAAATCATGTAAAACAGTAAATAATGTGTTTAAGGTACTTGTTGTTAGTCACTTAAATGTTGTACAGAGGCTAAGATTAACCGGAGTCAAATTCCTTGTTTGGCATGCACTAACTTGGCCAATAAAACTGATTCTGATTATGTAGTCTCAATTTAGTGAAGCATGGCTGTTTCACATATTCTGTCACTGCCAAACTGCTGGGAAACAGCAGAGAGTAAATTCAAAAGTGTAAAATAGAAATAGAAAAAGAAAAACATAAGCATTTTAGTGGGGAAAATGACATCTTTATGACGTTTGAATCCTTTGCAACAACTGCGCAAAATGGTTGGCTATCAAAAGAGAAAGGACCAAAAATATATTGTGTCAGCGCACTGGGAAACAATGTATTTTCACCACGGTTCATTGCATATGTACGTTATTGTTTAGGGGAAGTGGACTCAGATGAATCATTTTACCGGGAGCAAGTGAAGGAGACAGAGGGAGATTTTGATTGAGTGCCCACTGAGGTCCCATCAGATGTGGCTTAAAGGAATAAAAGATTCATTTGAAGGGGGGTGAGGAAGATTACGGTCCTCACATCTATTCAAATCCCCCGAAATCCCTCGACATCACACTTATCAAGCCATGAGCAGCGTGCTGTACTAACCCGCACTAGGCTTGTCGCCATGTATCATGGAAGCACGAAGCAGGTGGAACTTATTCCTCAATAGACTTAACACAATATATTTAACTAAGGTGCTTACTGATGACATATTCTACTTCCCTGCTGAGGTATTTTCTTTTTATAAATACGGTATTTAAAATAAAATGTAACAGTGGCCGTGGTTGTAAATAATTAATTATAAAACACACCAAATCGTGTGAGAATTAAATTCAGTATGAAATTAGATGTTAATTGGTGATAACGTGTTTTTGGGGTGTTTTTTGTTGTGCAGACCCCTTGCATAGCAAGGATAAAAGCCAAGCTCCGCCACCGGCCATTACACTTCCCCTTGACAAAGTTTTGATGATTTGTTTTTTGTATTTTCAAGTTATCCTACTAAAAAAACGTGATCCTATTAAAGAGAAAACCAAGAAAGAGTTTTTAAAGCACTACCTCGAAATATACTTTTTCAGCAAAGGGGAAAATTCATTCAAGCAACAATGGCAATTGCTTATCATTTCTCTGTTGTGACAATAAAATGAAATACTGATTTTCTTGTCAGCTAAATGCAAAATATTGAAGTGGCCATTGATGCTCTCCTTAGACAAACAAAACAATTCCCCAAAACATTTTGACCATGGTTCAACTTTTTTTTTGTTCTCCTTTTAGTTTCTGTTCCATTGCTAAGTCTACTTGGTGGACACAAATCAACCTAACCGGGATTTCTTATACATGCACCACACTATAATTAGATACACCGTTAAGCTCTAATGAGATTGAGCGCACTTCATCGGCTATTTTGACTTGTAACAAAAAAAGTTGTTATTGTTTTAACCATGCATTTATTGTTTTAACCATGTATATCATTAGAGTTTTCAAACTAACTCCAGTGTTCTGAATGCTGTTTTAGTTTAGTTAACAATTCATATCATTGAATACATTACAGAGAACGTCATCGACATTAGACTCGTAGACTGGCGTATGCTGAATAATAAAAAAAGAACGGATAGAAAATATGATAGCACAAAAAGCAACATTTATAATGGGGAATGGCTTTTGTTGACATGTCACTTTGCAGATTTTTTGCAGTCTATCTAGTCAAACTCTCAAGGTTGCTGCATAATTGCAGATTTGTGCGACTATTCCTTTGCATCGGCGATGTGTATAACTCACCCGATTCACCCTCTCAATCGAGCTGCTCCCACTCCAGGGCTAATCTACTTTGTATTCTCTATCAAGCATAATTTGGCGCTGCATTTGGCTATTCACATGACTAAATTGCGTTAAGAGGGATTTACCACAGGAGTGATAAACTACTGACCGATAATGAAAATCAGTCACTGACACGATCCCTCTAATAATGAGGGCTGTGTTGTGTTTTGAGAGGCATGGAGGCAGACAGGCAATCTACACAAAAAGAGAAAATGTACCTCCTCAAGTAACTCAATAGATCCCACTGAAGAATGGAGCTTACCTGAATAACAAATAAAAACTGAATAAATGAATGCGTCTCATGAGTTGAAATTCACAAGGTGAAATATAGCACGGGTTGAATGCAGGGATGTCTTTGCATTAGTTAAGAAGAACAAACAGCCATGTGTCAAGGTCCAAAGCGGGGAATCATTAGAGATGAGGACACAAAGTGTAGGTTGGGCGAGGCGTGCATTTTTAAAGGTCCGTAAAATTTACTGTTGTTTGAAAGGTCACTGTCTGGTGCTGGCAAGCAGCTGGGAGTTGTAAACGAGCCTCCTTATCAAATGTTAATGCTGGCACAGCGCATGTCACACACAGCAGTGACTAGAATATGTCTTTGAGGTCCCACAGGTTCCATGGAAACAAGTCGTTTCATTTACATGCAGAAAGGCGAGCGGCTAATTGCTTTTCTCAGAACATCAAATAGCACGATGGCTTTTGGAGGTGGACGCTTAACCAAGGGGCTCGCAGGAGGGAAGGAAATGGAAGTCCCCCCGAGGATCAGATCAGACTGTGTTTATCGCCATTAGATTTTGTGACAAGTCTCAAACAGAAAAGATTAGAACTAGGTAAGGGAGAGCCTGATTATATTAATTGTTGGTTTTGGAAAACGTCAATCATCTTCTGTTTGAATGGCACAATATTAATACTGTATCTGTGTGGACATGGTAAATCGCCACCAAAGAGCAATTACAGGATTTCAAATTGACTTTTACACACCAAATCAGGCCGGCGCCAAGCTTTGTTGCATGAACTAATGAAGCCTGCTTCAATGAGAAGCAAGAAAAGCCAAAACTACAAAAAGCAAACCTTGAGTTGTATGATTCCAGAAATGGACAAAACACATTTGATCAGACTATTCTCTTGATGGTATACTGAGGGAATTGCAACTATTGCTCACAATTGATTGAAGCACTGTTCTTCTAAGGTTTGCATATAAATGCACTACTTTGAATCACTTTGTAGTTTCAATACATTTGTGACTACTCCTTCCCTGCAAATATGCCTGATGCTAGTTATTCTGAATATTAAAAACCTCAATTCAATCATTGTAAGAGCTCTGTGCATCAAATTAACAGCACCAGGGAGGCAGTTTCGGAACAATAGCAATTTTTATGTTTAGTTATTGTTATTTTGACATGTGCATACTTCTTTTGTACATTTAAGGCTTTTGGCCGCACCATATGTGTGAATAGTCATTTGATATAATCACTCAAGATAGAAGATTCAAGATTTGTTCTTAGTTATTCCAATGCATATAGAAATACTAAAATGGAGTCCAGTACACTTAAATAGGCCTACTGATAAAATAAACAAAAAAAAAAAACAAGAGCAATAGTATAATATAATATTTTCAAAACAAGTACACTTGTGCATTACACTATAAACTAGTGAACACAGCAGAAAAATTATATTTCCTGCACCTTTGGGACGTTAGTCACTCATAGCAGGTGTTGATTTTGCATCAGGGAGGAAAATTATCTTTGCAAATGTCTCACCTCTTCATTAATTGGTAATGAGATAACATTTGCAGACAAACATAGCAACGAGAGCCATTGAATTCCTATAACAGCAGTTCTAAATGCTTGATTATGCAGTTTTGTTTTTCCACAGTGTGCTGGAAAAAATCATAATCAGGATTTACAGATTAGCTTTTGTGCAAGTGTGCGTGTTCCTGCAGAAAGCAAATATGCAAGATAATCTGTAGTTATCAAAAAAATAACTTGTTTATTTACACAGCTACTAATTATAAGATGTATCAGGTCGGGTTCCCACTCTTACTTTTCAATAAATTCCACAATTGAGGAGCGTGATTTATGACACTCACTCTATTATGCACATCAGTGTAATGTGGCTCGGACTGCCTCTTGCAGAACAGAACGCTTGAAAGATGTCTTTTTACTGTGTCTGTCTCACATCCGAAGGCTGTTAACATGATGTGACGGCTGACAATTGGATTTAATCAAGTGCAGGGCGATGAATGTTAATTTTCCTCCAAAGTCTCATCTTTGCCATTGAGGGTTTGTTGCGCATACTTTAGCCGAAAGAGCAACTATTGTTATTGTCCCTTTGTCCCAGCTGGGTAGGTGATCAAATGATTTGTGATTAGTATGACGGGATGTTGTTTACACCTCAGAAAATCCCGGAAGAAGGAAATGCACCCTGCAAATCTCCCCAAATTATTCATAACGCTAATGTTATTCTGGCGGAAATAAGGCATGCATATGAATCCCCCTTTGTCCTTGAGAGCTATTAATAAGAGTAAGTTCACAGTAATGGGGAAGAGACAAAACAAATATATGGCTAACGCACTGATGGCCCGCGGTTTTTGTATTTATGAGTGCCCTGGAGACAATGAGCATACTAATCACCTTGGCGCGGCCCTCGCGTGTGTCTGGAAAGAAATGTACCAGTGTCAGTGGTAATTACACATGTACAGTGGGGAGAGCCACGAACGCAGTTGAGATGTAAAACAAGGGGCTGAGCGCTGTCCATGCAGATGTAAAACCACTGTCAAGAGGGCTTGTGCACTGCAGTCACCAAGCACACGCCATTCCTCTCTTTGGTCTCCACCCTTTCATTCTCTCCTTGAAGACTGCACAGGCCCCCATCACTTGCCAAAGTCATGAGGAAGAGCCATACCTCATTTAAGACTGCCCCCTGATGGATAGAAAAAGTAAGGACATCTCAAACGGGAAAGCAGAAACTTTCATTGAACTCTTGTTTTGCTCCAACCAAAGAGCCATGATTGAATTTGACATCAGCTCCTTGGTTCGCAATAAGGAAAAATACAGTTTTTACCCTCCACATGAAACATGTGCTATGCAAACTAATATTGTATTCATATAAATCGTCAGTTTGATTGTGATGCTAATATTTAAACTGCTTGCATGTCACAATGCAAACATGCACCATGAAGTCAGTAACACAGCAATAATTTTCCTAAAATACTATTTAAATAGATTAAATCCTTCACCGTACCAAAGGAATAAATTAACATGGATGCCAATCAAATTTGGGGATTATAAAAGCAAATCTTTTCACACAGGTCTTTTTAGATCTCATTGCGTCTTCTTACTGTAGATGTGCCTAATAAAGGGATCATCTAATCTACAATAGCCTATATAGCCGATTTTTCTGTTCTTTTTAAATATGAATCTAATCATAAAACATTTAAAAAATAATTCTCAGTCAAATATGCTCATTACAAAGACTCAAGCACACGTTTTTTTTTATCCAACCATTTTCCCGTCAAAATGACAAGGTGCAAGAAAGTCAGTGCTGGCCTGACATTTTTGCGTATAGCAGATACGGTACAAATCTAAGTGGAAACCGTTAAAAATGTGGAACAGAAAAGTCCTTTCAGCTTTTTGTCTGGCTTCAATGTATGTAGGAAGCCATTTCAGCCTTGGAAATGTATAAAGAGAAGAAAAGCAACAGTAATGTTGCTCGTGCTTTAGCAGGAGATACAAAGATGGGTGAAATGAGGCACATGTATAAGACAGACAGAGAAATGCATTAGGGCAGAAGAACATAGATTTTCTGTCAGGACGTCATTGTACAGATGGAGGTCATCTTCTTTGTTGTTGAGAGTGTAAATGAGAGCTAACGTAAAGTGTGTGTGTGCATGCGTGTGTGCGTGCGTGCATGTTTGTGTGTGTGTCTGTGTGTGTGCGTTAGTGTGGATGTGTACGTGCATGTGTGCTTAACAAGACACCTTAAAAACAAAGCCAAAATTGCCGGCACAACGGTTACAAATTGGTGCTATTCTCGACATCCATTGTTCCTTCTTTCTATCATCCCTACCTCCACCCCCTCCACTCCCTCGATTGCTACTGTCCGGGGGAAAAAAAAAGATCAGCGAGAGCAGGCGCAGCGTGAAGCTGACGTTAACTTAGCACTGTTATTGAGGTATTCTTTGAATTGTGATGTCCAAAGGTCACACTTTCTTGCCTGCGACCACAGCTTTGAGTGCTCAATCCTCACCGACTGATCTGGCCTCTGTGGAGCAGGTCCTCTGTGGTGGACAGCTCCTCAGATCGCAGCACGCTAGCGTCAGGATGCGCACACCCACTGCCCTTGTCACAAAGAGTGCTGACCAAAGCTGCAAAATGGACGGAAGTCTTTCCAATATGAAGCTCAAATTGTGAGCCGATGGAGAGGGAGAGAGAGAGAAGCCTACTCATGTGTAAATCTCTTTTTATTTTTGGAGCTTTGAAAATGCAGAATGCTGAATCCCTTCCTTTTCCCCCTTCTCTCCCTTGTTAAGCCAAGTCCAAATCTGGAGCCCCCGTGAGTCATTTCTCAACAATGCTTCAGGCTGCCTGGCCTGATGGCTCAATGCTCCCTCTATGACAAGCATTGCCTCAAATGGAGGTCTGCGCTTTTATTCAGCTCAAAGTTGATACCAAAGCTGTTCAAATACCAAGGACCTGTCTTCTAAACGCAGAATAAATGATAAAGGATATGCGTGTGCGCAAGCGCGTGTGCGTTCGTGTGATGACAACAGAACTGTCTTGTCAAGTGTATCTTTTTCTTGTGTTCAACCATTCTTCATTCCAAAAGCAATCTCTCATCTTATTTGCCATATTTTTTGTGTCATGTCCTTTTCACCCCCATCCCACCCACAAAAAAAATGGAGGTATCGTGAGCCTCGCTGCTAGAAAAGTGAATTACACTTTTACCGAGCATGATAGATTACAAGATGTCTTCAAGTAGGCAACAGGCGTCTTTATGTACTATTGATCCACGTCCTTTTTAAAAGCCACAAATCTAGCCCGGTGTATTTATGTTTGTACGCATCACGACTTGGGGACATAGATTTGTTTCCGCTGTCAGTCACAGAGTCTAAAAGTCAAGTCCCCATAAGGGAGAGAATTTTCAATTAATCCAGCAGCTACACTGGATATTCCTGTGCAGTGTGGGCTCCGTGCGAACATACAAAACCCACTTGAGCTGGCAAAGGTTTGTCTCATCCAAATAATTCTCATCAACCTGCGGCGAGAGGGCAAAGTTACCCGTATCTGCATTTTTAGCAAGACACACTACTGATCTCCAAACAGATGTGTACTGGGTGCTCGATGAAGTGGAGAAAAAGCACTCCTTAAGGATTAACACCGGGAGGAATGGATGCCCTATCGCAATTCTCTTGACACCCAAAATGACATGTACATTACCATGTTGCGGATCAGCATAGAAGTGTTCTTGAAGACAACCAGAACCTGTTTGTAAGACCAGGAGCCCTGAGACACATGCCTTTGTGACCATACAAATTATTGTGGTCCAAAGGCTCACTCACAGTACCTCTGCCATGCTGCTTAAACATACGTCTCCATTGTTGACTGTGCTGAACATAGGGACACCGAGATGGACATATTGGCCCTCGGGCATAACATTAAAGACCATAGTGAATTCTACCAGCAGGGAGGGAATACAATTCTGTGGTGGGACTTAGAAATGTGAAATTGTGTTGAAATTCCATAAAGCCAGCATCAAATGATGCTGATCTGAGTGTGTGGGGGCAAAAAAAGAAACATTTAAATAAACACTGTACTGATCAAATGAATTTGAGTCACTAAATTTATTTTGAGGGCAATTCTAACTGTATACGACGAGAGTTGGACTGCTTCTTAGAAGGGCTCTGGCATAGCCCTCTCTCATCTGTCTCTTGAATGGCTTTTATGCGAGACAGCATAATGGACTGCAACTCAACAACATTGGAGCTAAATGTTTTAACCTTTCCGATTCACTAAAGAAACACCACGTAATAGTTACATGTAGAATCAGATGATCCTCATTGTGTGTGCGACTCAAATGTTTGTTTCTTTTTCTTACTTTTCACACAATGCATTCATGCTCTTCTAAGTAGGTTGGAAATCAAATATATTTGTTTTATCTCTTCTAATCAAAACTACCCTATGCTGTGATTCATAATCAATTTTGTCAGATATTTTGTTTTCATAACAGCAGTCAGATTAATTCCTTTTCGTTATGCTCCCATTTGTAATCAAAGGTGTTCAGTTGGGTGATGAGGAGTGAGGATCCTCTGCTGACTGAATGGCTTCAAACTATGCTCTTTACTGCCATCATGTGGCCAAAATTATCATTACTGTTAAACTGAATGGAAGACACATTACCAGACTGATGCGTTTGCCGTTCACTCGTCCATTTGTCTCCGTACAGCTTGTCCTCATTAGTTTATGTAATATGTGGAGAAGCTTTCATTTCGGGTTTCTCACTTTTTTTCTCATGCAGGCACGCACATTATAGGGGGGGATGTACTTGTGTCTTGGGAATCAAAGGTGAAGTCGCTTTCTTCCCCCCCACCCCATCTTCCTTGACTATTATAGCATATCCTTTTGTGACATTGCACCTGACTGAAGGAGGTTCAGGGTTATGGCGAGGAAAAAGAGTCTCTCTTGCAAAGGGAACCTCTGTACTTCGTGGGAAATCATAAATAGTGTATATGCTGTTTTATGTATACATAGTTGAGATGAGAAACACGCATGGCACACCCGGATATCTTAACAAGCGGCACCATCACAGACATCCCTTTGTGATTACACAGTGAGACAATAACTCCTGAAATGAGTTGCCAAATTAGAGGAGGAATGGCACAGCAGATTAGAGCAGTGCACCATGCCAACAAAGGGCTCTTGGAGAAGAGTGAGCAAAGTTGATGGAAGTATCAGAAAGATAGTGAGAGGAACAATCAGAGGACGAAAAAGTTTTATTCCTTAATTACTCCCTGAGATAAACCATCTCCGAGGCTTGCTTTGAGTTTTGGCCCGGCTACAAAAAGAGTCGGGATGAAGGGGCCAAAAGGACAGTTTAATCTTGCTTCCCTGAGTATTTGTGCAATAGATTCCTTCGCTGTCTCTTTCTCCTCCAGTAGTTTTTGTCTACCTGCATGAAAAGACTCGGTTTTGCAGCCAACCTTGCTGCAAGATAATGAATTCAGACAAGAGACTGCAGGTTATTTGAATTGTGGCTGCCATCAAAGGTATGTTTACACTTGTGTGCTGTGCTTTTCATCAGCAAATAATTGCAATTTTTGTGTTCTGTTCATCCGCAGTTATCAGCAGGTTGGGACCACAATGTTAAGAAACATTTGTCCTTTCCTATGACCATTCAAATAAAAATCTAAAGTTTTCAAGGTTATTTCAAAAGTATTTCAAAAGTTGTAAAAAAAGAAAATTGTAATGGTCTTGCAATGTTCTGAAAATAAGGTCATAATATTACAAGAAAAAACGTTCATGAATGTGAAATATTTTAAGTGACAACCTGTTTTTATAATCTTAATATTCATCAGAAAGTAGCTAAATATCATTTTATTTCAAACATGACAAAAAGTGTATGTATTTAGTTAAAAAATGCCTTATAAACATTCACAGTGCAGGTTTGAAAAAATAAATGAACTTACAGGTTAATGACTTCTAGAAGAGCTAATCCGAGTCAAGGGTCAGCAACCTGGAGTCCAGTCAATATGATTAGATTGGAGGTGTTGGTTAAAGCACAGAAAAACACATACATGCACGCATGCACGCAAACGCACATGCATTTTGATTTTCTTACCCACAAGAAGCATTGCCCACACAAAAGAGCTCTCCGAACACCTGTAATTAAGAATTGTTTACTTGCACAAAGCTGGAAAGAGTCAGAAAGTACAGTATCTCTATAAGAATTCATGTTCACCTTTCTACCGTAAGCCAGACTTTCTCTAAATCGAGAAAGTTTAGCACTGTTGGTTTCCTCCCTCAGTGTGACCGTTTTATAAAGATGACCCTGCAATGCCAAATATAGTAGTGCGGAATGTACTGTATGGTAAAGAAGAATCATTTGTGTCTCAGCCACGGTTGGACTGGCACCTTCAGCCAACTTTGTGCTTGTGCACACATACATGCTCGCCTCTTGGGAGTCATTAACATAAAAATGCACACAATAGCCAGAATCTAGCTCAACACACTCAGAACACAATGAGGGGCAAGTCTACATAAAAATTAAAAAGAGTTTATAGTCATGCACTGATTTGCATTTGTTTTGCTTCGGTCCATATGCTGCAATTAGCGGCCCATTCATTCAAATCATGTCTCAGGCACAATGACACAAACATCTCCCAATTCTCTAGGCTGCAGAATGCATAGACATAAATACCGCTGTTATCAACTGGAACCCGCAAAGCCCCGTTTGCGGCTAAAAATGTTGTCCATAATCAGTCATATTACACTTGGTGTTCAGTAAAAAGATGGGAAAGTATCTGTGATTTGTGAGGTAGCCTGTTATGAGGTGAAGAGAAAAATTACTTTTCATGAGTAATTTATGCACAAATCAAGGTAATTCCCAAGGGCTGTATTTATCCTATTTATTCTTTAACCTTCAAACAAAAAGCTAACTATTTTCTCAAGTCCAACTACTTTTCCAAGGAGCAAAAGCACTGTACACTGTGTTTTCCCGATGAAGTAGGTGATCACTGAGCGTCTCGTTATCAGTGATATGGATTGATAAGATGTTCTCTCTCTCCAGTTTACGTATGCACACAAACATACGCACACAAATTGGAAAAATAAACGATGTTTTGAAGTACTATTCAGAGCACAGACTCAGATCTGTAGTTCCCAAGAATACTTTGTTCAAAGATAGACAGACGGACGGATTGATTGACAGACAGACAGACAGACAGACAGACAGACAGACAGACAGACAGACAGACAGACAGACAGACAGACAGACAGATAGATAGATAGATAGATAGATAGATAGATAGATAGATAGATAGATAGATAGATAGATAGATAGATAGATAGATAGATAGATAGATAGATAGATAGATAGATAGATAGATAGATAGATAGATAGATAGATAGATAGATAGATAGATAGATAGATAGATAGATAGATAGATAGATAGATAGATAGATAGATAGATAGATAGATAGATAGATAGATAGATAGATAGATAGATAGAATATGGCATTTTCATCACATAATTCAACAATAATGTGATATTTTATCAAGCCCTACAACACTACACAAAATGGACAGTAGGAGGAACCCCACGCTTTGCCTTCAAAACTTCCTGACCTAGTTTCAACTCAGAGCTGTCTAGGACATGGTGTTCCCGTCTCACTCGTCAGCCCTTCATGATCTCACACGAGTTCAACTGCTGCTAAGTAGCTCATCAGCCAACAGTCAGTCATCTGAAGCCAAAAGAAAGAGAACATGGGACGGACCTTTTTTCAATGAATGAACTCAGTCCGCCATCTAAACAGTGGCATTACTGAAAGTGTTTGAGACAGTTAGACATTTGTTGGCAATGATCCAATATAGTATAGCTGGCAAGTGCAGACATAGGTTTTGTGGTTAGATTAGAAAGGACTATGTTCATTTCCTGAACACTTTGTTTATTACAGTTGTTGGAGATGCCGAGTGGTGTAATACAGCATATGCATTATACTGAGAGGTGTGGCTAGTATTTTTGTTAACATGAGACTCAACTGCATCTGGTCATCATGTTGGGGCCGTTAAAATGTGGAATATGTGGTGACAATGGTGAATGAAAGAAAAATGCTGTGCTGTTTTCTGGCACACTCGGTCCTATTTGTGCAAGTGTTGAGAAAATAAATGGAGGCCTCGCCTTGGAAAAAGAAGCAGATGTTGTCACGGGATGCAATTGGAGCTGTGTAAAATGAAAAGAAATGTTATTCGAAAAGTTCTGTTCATTATGTAATGACATTTTTTCTACGCTTGTGTGTGCGTGTGTGTGTGTGTGTGTTTATGTCTTCAGATGAGATAAGAGGCTTAGAGGATGCGGGTGCATACGTGAAGAGGAGCAGGTGTACAGAATGACAACAGTTCCCAAATGGTTGTGTCTTGTAGAAGAAAAAGAAGAAAAAAAGTAATCTACCTTTCAAGTTTCCAATTTCATTGGATTTGATACGCACCTCTTTGAAATGAAATGCATCTTTCGTGCCACTCTCCATTTCATCTCCACTGTATTCTCCTCGACGACACTGACAGCAGTGCAATATATATTTGTATCTGACTTTTGCTGTCATTGTTGTGTTGGTGAAAAAGGTTGAAATATTTTGTAGTTAAGATAACTTAATGATTGTCACATCACACTCAGAACAGTGCCAACAAGTTTATCTGCCACCTGCCTTAATCAAGTCTTCACATTCGCAGTCTGAAAGTGCAATAGTCCATTGCAGGAGAAGTGAGAAGGAAAACTCAGAACGATCAAGATTGATGATGATTAAGTATTTTAACATAAAACATGAAATAAGACCAAAATACTCAGTAGTCTAAATGAAAGAGAATAGTATGAATTGGTTTTCATAAGAGGTTTGGAGGCTCTGAGAGGCCAAGGCAATTGCTTGTATTTGCCTAATAGAACGCTAACCTCTGCATGGAGAATAATAACAAATCCAACCTACACACGCACTGGAACAGAAAATTATTTTCTGTCCGTATCCATGTGTTGTGTACACAGCAAGGTAATGAATGACACACAAACACAAAGATCCCCAGCTTATACCTTTGTTCAGTCTGAGAGGTCATTCTTGAAATTCCTTCTCATAGAAAAGGTGTCTGTCGCACACTTGTTGCTGACCTCTCTCGCTGCTGGGCAATTTGAAAGCAAGCACATTATTATGTCCTTGGTTAGGTTTGAGAAAGGAAGTGGCTGCAAACCTCCTACACACTGACACAGACGTGAGGCTTTTATTCAGGTGCACACAGACATATGTACTTCACAAGGATATTCCGTTAATGAACTGTAAGGATACGGTAGATGTGTTGACAGCGAGAAAAATAAAAAGCTGAGATTCTCCAAACCATGAGACACAGGTCTTGGTGGGTCAGCCAATTTTCTGACTTAACCTCAGGAGTTACCCTGGCTCCCTTGAATACATTTGAACGAAAGGAGAGATGAAATATAGTCTGCCAAAAAAGTTATTGAAAAAAATAAATTGACATGAAGCATTTCTGGTTCAACTTCCCATTCCAGAACTGCCACAGAAAAAATAAATAAAAAATAAAGCCCTACAAATTGTGTAGAAGGGGTTTGTAGACACGATGATTTATATCAGGGGTATCAAACTCATTTTTGTTGCAAGCCACATTTTAGTTAAGGTTTCCCTCGTGGGGCCATTAATACTAAATTATATAAAATGTTCAACAGTTTTCTAATTTATTTTGAAAGTGGGGTTTTAAAAAGATGTTGCAATATCTCACTGTTATTAAAAGGGAAGACAATTTACAATTTTGGTATTTTAACAAGAAACATTGAGTTGACACACGTGTTGCCTTCGCAGGCCACATAAAATGATGTGGCGGGCCGGATCTGGCCCTCGGGCCTTGAGTTTTACACCTGTGATTTATATGTTAGCAGTTTTGTAGCTCTGGAATAGCAAAAGTAAGAAAACCAAGATAGCTAAGTAATGAAAATAAAAAAACAAAACAAAAACAAAACAAAAAAAACTTGAGGAATAATAGCAGCTAACTACCGGTGATTTGCTCGTTCAAGTACTAGGTTCCTCGTGCTTGTTCGTTTTCGATACAGTCGAGGGTAGACTTTGGCCTGCTTGTAGCCCTTGTGATGAATGACAACATTTTTGTTGACGATTAGAGCAAATAGTCCCAAGTTGGCTGTCACATGACAGTAAAACTACTGTTTTGGTAGCACATCTCTCCCTAAACAGCAAGACTTCTTAGCTCTGCAGATAGAAATTGGTAAGGGCATTAGTAATCGAGTGTTATACATAGAGCACCTCCTGCTCTTTCCAGTGCATTACATTCTTTGAAGCAAGGAAATTAACAAACAAATGATCTTCTTTAAACAAGAATATCAAGTTGGAATATTACTTGTCAAATACTACGTTGTAATGATCCAAAATGTTTCTGGAAAATTATCATTGCATGGAAAAGCTGGCTCTGCAAAATGTAGTACTCTCATGCAATGGCAAACAAGAGATGTCAGTGAGATAACATACTCTGCAAAGATGTCACAGACGAACACACAGACACAAAATGCCTGGTAAGTCATGCAGTTTACTCAAGGCCCCAGATACAAACCTAGCGTGACAGACATGGCACGCAAGCAGCAGAAGCAACAGCAACTGGGCGTTGTACCAGCCTTCATAAAGGTACTGTGCTGAGGAAAAGGCGGGTACATGCAGGAAAGTGAATGTGATTCTGTCATAATGGAAAGAAAAGTTTTGCTGCAGCTGTGGCTTTTAGCAAAAAAATGTGCAGCTACATGTGCACTATGTCTGAACCCTGCAATGTGCGCTGTGTGAAAAGTACTTATGGGCAATCGCTTTTGCCCTCATGCCAAATACTTCATGCCCACCATGAGAAGTATCACAATACAAAAGGAGTCACCTTTATTCCTCATTCTTGCCTTGCTAAACTTCTGAGGAAAAATAATGGATTATTAACATTAACATAGTTCCTCAAAATTACTCAGTTATTTCACATATTTATGCATCCTTGAATATCACCTCTGTAAACTCCAGTGTCACAAACGCTGGATTTTGCAGCAAGGGTGCCAACTCGAAGTCGACCTCTAGGGGGCACACTAGTACATGTTTCACATGCATTGCTGTGGAGGAAAAAGGGCAAACAAGTTCAGGAGTACAAAAGTCACATTTTGTCCTGTCCTGACAATGCACGCACGTCTTTAGTTCAAGTAGTGGGGTAAACATATAAATGATTATCAACTTTAAGAAATTTAACACCAGGATTTGCAGATGTGATAAGGCGACCTATAAATTAATTACACAAGGTTTTTGTTCTAAAGGTGGACTTGGCTATCAAGAGTCATATAACCCTTGACCTCGAGACAACATACTAACACTGATTGTGCTATCTGTACACATTATGTTGCATCTGTTGGTTTGTGTTAAGAATTTTATTATAGCCCAGTTTGGCAGCTAGATAATTTGCTTTCACTATGTGATTGTGCCCATATACGGTAGGGATGTTTGTCCATTATGTGCAACCTTGCACATTCCGTATCATTAAGCTAATGGTCATAGCATAAACAGCTCAGGTGTGGCTATGCAGAGCTTCATGAATGACATTTTATGTGTCACTGGCAAAAACATGTATCCTAATTTCATCTGGAAAGAAAACACAAGCATTTTGTCATCATGAGCTTGCTGCTCGAAAATAATTGCCAAGCTTTTGCAGCTTGCCATTACCTCAACTTCCCTGCTGCATCCGGTTTGCACCTGTCTTAGTCCCTTAATGGCATGTAAATAATTGTGACTGTCATATAGAATTATATATTTAGAAGTTTATAAAAAATAAGAGCCAAAGGTATGATGTGGTACCAGCTATATGGAACAATCTATCAGCATGTTAATGACTTTCTCAAAAGGTGTCGTATGAGCTCTTTTGAACTTCCACACGAGCAATGCCATCCAAAGATTTTACAACTTCCCGCACTGTTTTTATAAATTCGTAGGTCATAATTTCATTTTGAATTTGGGTTTTAATTTGTTTGGCTTTCACTGTCCTCATTTCCTTGGCATAGGAAGCTGGGGTTTGATGGTTGAGGAAAGGCACGAAAAGGAAATGAGCACCTTAAGAAAGCACACCAAAAGAACTCTGATGTGTTCAAAACAACCACATATTTTCATGGATTCAGTTTCATTTCTATAGTTTCCATGTTATGTGAAGTACATTGATGAAAATAGGTGTTATCCACAAAAGTCTTGGGACACACTCAAATAATCAACAATTTAACCCCAAAAGACATCTTAGTGGAAGAACAAGAATATAGATAGGTTCACAATTATTGAAGTGCTGATCTCACCAATTTTCCTGGATTTATTGACAAAAAAAGATAAGGCGGTGTGAATGACCTGAATTTTTTTTATTTTTGGCTGGGATACGAGCCGTAGGTTGACTTTGACCTGCGAGCAGAAAGTTTGAGGTACGAGCTGGATGGTGAGCAGTGAACCCAACTCCCTTCTCAAAAAGCAGCAGTTGGCAATTCTTCGTTGTCATCTCTAGATGTTTACCGTTAAACTAAACATGAAACAAGAAGGATTATCTTAGAAAACAAAGACACTGTACAAAACACCATAAACGGGATCATCTTTGAATCATCTTTGCGGTGTTATAACTTTTGAAGCAACTGATACATAAATGGTGGATGACGTGTCCATGTGTGTATGTATGAATGGGAGTACATTATTTAAGACAAGAGTGTTTCGAATTACAAATGTGGTCAAATATTGACTGAAACTTGTATCTCAAGACATAATTGCTTTTTAGAAATTCTTGCATTTTAGGTGGAATCTATTACACCTGTAAAATGTCACGCTAAAGCTTGATTATTTTTGTGATAGAAATGTGTACCAATGTAGAAAGTGGTTGAATGAGCCCATAACAGTATTTTGCTGTGCAGCATGCTCTGTATGTCTTTCTTATTTCGACTCTGGTTGCTTAATGTACCATCATAACACTATTACAATAAAGTTAATTTAGTCTTTCATTGTACTTTTACAATATATGTTCTTTCACATTTTTTTTCTTTAAGGGCGGCCCCTCATACACATCCTTGTGGTTACTTCTATCGAGATGTGTTGCCATTCAAAAGTGAAGAGGGCCTTTGGGTTGGGTTCTCATTTCTACACACTTCTCGATGGCGCTTGCAGAAAGGGGGAAGTCGGCAGTCTTTCATAAGGTACATTTGTATTTCAGTGTGCATGTGGCGTCACCTGGGTGTGATGAGAATCTGTCTCAAAAGTAACATCACGGTCATGTGGTCCACTTCCCCTTTGGTATGATATAAAAGGAACTAGTATTATTTTTGTGTTCACAGCGCTGTGGTGTTCTGACATGGCAACATCTTCTGTATGTTGATTTTTCTTTTCCTTTCTTTCTTTCTTTCTTTCTTTCTTTCTTTCTTTCTTTCTTTCTTTCTTTCTTTCTTTCTTTCTTTCTTTCTTTGTGTCAGGTAATTTACATGGCATAATTTCAACATTTTTGAAAGACAAGAAAAAACACAAATTCTGACATAAAACAGTCATTTTTATTGTCTTATCATTGTTATTGGGTAAGGAAAAAACTTTTGCGTTCTTGTCCACACATTTGATTAAAGTTTTTATGAATGAATGAATGAATGAATGAATGAATGAATGAATGAATGAATGAATGAATGAATGAATGAATGAATGAATGAATGAATGAATAATGCTGTGCGAAAGCAGAAATCAGTGGGGGAGTAGAAAGCCAGTAATGTGTGCTAGCTGCCAAACTCAATTAAAAATATTTACCTTAATGTTTCATATGAGGTAATGCCGGTCTATGAAACAGCCTTTTCTTAATGGTTTCATATTCATAACAACATACATGATGGTGGACTCTAAGGTAGTCTTGTTTATTGTTTTGTGGCCATATTCATTTCCACTTTATGCATGTTAAATAGACCCTTTGTCATAACATTTAGAAGTATAAAGCTTTAGGTACATGCTGTTCAAAGCGCACTCTATTTTTTTTTAAATCCATAATATTACCATTAATGTGATTTTTTTTTGTTTTATGATATTCATTTTATGATTTTGTATATTGAAATTCATGTTTGATGCAAAAACAGCTGCAGTAATAATATGAAGTATACAATACCTTGTAAACAAGTCAACATGTCAACTGGAAAAAAAAAAAACACATGCCACTACCAAGGGTGACTCGAATAATTGGCCCTTTTTCCACCTGTCTGGAGATGTTATGTAATTACAGAAAACTAGCAACGCTCACGTCTCATGCTGAGGCACATGTTATCCCTCATCATCCTGCTGTGCAACACACGGGCAGGCTGTCGAAGGAAAGGACACATTTTTCTGTAATCCAGAGTCCTTCACTCAAGCTCCACTGTTGAAATAGTATTTCTCATTTGAAGATCAAGAGGGATCCTTGCCATTCTCTCAGATTTTGTGTTTGTTAAACAAAAATTTTCATCTGTAATAATGAGAGCTGCAGGGATTGTTGAAGTTGCTGTCCATGTTTTTTGTTGATTTCCAAGAAATATTGTTTGCAAACTAAATAATTTCATCTCCATAAGTGGGGCGCTGTAAGAAAAACTTTGGGAGACATTGGTTTAGAGAAAGAGTAATCAGAGCTCAATGCATTGCACCAAATGAACATTTTTAAAATGTAATATTCAAAATGTCTTTGTTGTGTTGTTTACAAAATGAATCTCCGTGAGCTCACCCACTTCTGTGAACTCCCCACCCCACCACCCCTCGACAAAGCACTTGTTTTGCAAACGTCCCCCTCCGGGTGGTAGCTGTGTGTTTTAGCCAGTCATAAAGAATTTTCAACGGGTGATCAGCTTGTGGCAGACACATACAGGCTTGTTAGCTGTCTGGATCCAAGGTCTTAATCCATGCACTGCTTGGAGTTAAAAAGGCTTTCGAGGCGGGAGACGATCTATCCGGGCAAAGCTTGAATATCCTGGCATTCCGGAATGTGCTTCTGCAGCCAAACACGTGTGCCTCCAAGTGCATGATTATGAACACGTATCACATACAGCCAGGTGCACCTCAGTTTGGCTGTCTCTTCTATCAAACATTAGAATTTTAACAATCGAGATGATAATTGCATCGAAACAGAACGCTTAAAAGGAACATTCTTCAACAATCATGAGAAAAGTTATACTCTGGTTGATAAGAATGGTTAGCAGCGCTACCTCTTTTCATCTTATCCCTCCACTAACCCATTGACCTTGCTAGTTAGATTAAAGGAGCTTTAACCGTCATCTCCCCTTTATCACACACTTGAAGCATATGGTGATAATGACAAGCACTGCTGTCGTCGGCATGTCATTATCACGTCATTTTGTATTGATGTCCATTATATCATCTAGGCTAAATCCATCAATGACTTCCGTGAAGAGGGGAGGCCCTTTTCCAAATTTTGCCACGATGTCCTCTGTCCTGCCAACACGAGCTGGCCACCCTTCCTTCATCATGACATTTTCTGTCATTCTCCTACGCTCTGAGTGTGAAGTGGCTGCGTGGCTGCTTTTTGCAGGCCTGTGACTGGTTCCCTGCCGGTGACCGTACTTTCAACCAGGTCTGCGAGCGCAGCCAAAGATATACGACGAGCTGGAACATACAAAGACGACCTCATTCTCTCATGTGCTCTTTCTGTCTTTCTGTATCCCTTAGTCTTTCTGTCATGCACCATCTTCTCTTGCATGCGAATTTAATTTGACCTATTTATTTTGTCCAAGTGCCTACTAAGTGAAAAACATCAATGCTGTTTTTTGTTCTCAGTACTGATTCAATGGCATCAAGACAGGCTTTTCCAAAGAGAAATTGAGTCGATGGGGTGGTCCCTGTATGCGTTGTTGGTGTTGGAAATGTTTAAGAGCTGTTTCCACAATGACCTCCTTCCATACGTCACACATTCAAGGCTTACATGCACTTTGTCTTGTTTTTCCAGCTGTTTGTCAGTTACAGTTATTACTAGGAAATCAGAACCAGGATTTCAATAGAAAAAAGAAAACCCAGTGCTAATAATAGTGTAAATTATTGACATAGAGCCAATAATCTTTTTCTAGTTCGAGTACTTTGTGTGATTTTCATTCCTTAAATAAAAAACAGATCCTCGCCGGAATCTTTTCATTTGCGTCTCATGTGCTTCAAATTTTGCTGAGCCAGGGAGTGGGAGGGGTTCCAAGCACAATTTAATGATTAACTCTTAGCTGCAGAGATTGCAGCTCAGAACAAATTAATTAAACTCAAATGGTCACCCTTAAAGTAAACAAAACAAAACAAAAAAAACACCTCCCGCACACATAGTGTGTACACACAAAATCTACGCATCTATGCAGGTTGTTATTGACACAACTTTTGTGTCAAATGATGGCCATGGCATGCATCCAGACCTGTCTCCTATTGAAAATGTGTTACGTTATGAAACAAAACACGACAATGGAGACCCCGTAGTGTTGAACAGCTGAAGCACTACGGCAAACAAAAATGGGAAAGAGTTCCACTGTTGTTATAAAGGAAAGGTGATGTAACACAGTGGTAAACAGGCCATTGTATAAGCTTTTTTTTTAATATGAGTCAAAATTTGCAAATCAAAAAGTCTGCCACTTTGAACATTAAATATCCTGTCTTGCTCGTGTATTCACTTGAATATTAGCAAATGATTGTATTCTGTTTTTATTTACATTTTACACAATGTTCCAAGTTCATGGAACTTTGGTTTATAGAATGCAGGAAGAAGCTGGAGTACACAGAAAATTCATGCGAGCATGTGGAGAGCATGCAAAAGATTCGAGTGATGCACACTATTAGTTCCAGATAATTCATTTACCCTCTGTCTTCACGTGGAATACAAACTGACAGCACTCTCTTCTTCTATAAAAGACTTAATTAACATTAATCACATTTTGTTTTCAATGCGATCAGCTGATTGTCTGCACATGCAAGTGAGCAACAAGCTAATTACATTTGGCTGAACATCTTGAGGTTTTAGTTCTTTCTGTACTTTTGGCTCTACAGCTAGGACATTTCTGAATGACTTCAGTTCCGTCGCACGGAAAATGAAATACTTTGAAGCAAACTCTGGCTTCTATGTGCGAAAACACAAACTTGAAAATACATGGCTGAAAGTGGTGCAATAATTAAAGTCAAATGATGGCTGACGTCTACACATAGCACCCTTCCAACATGAGCTTACTTTTTACTCCTGCCCTGATTGAGATTACTTGAAGTTTTTCAGAATGAGGTAAAAAGGGCCGACATTGAAAAGTGCAGGTGTGGCTCATCAGGAAGTTGGTGTACCTCTTCTCTAAATAAAACGAGTCACCATTGGGAACGTGAATGATTGGGTTGTTTGTGACTCGGAATGCCTCCCACCTGTGCTGGGAAAACAGCTCTATTTATACATTAAAGCATCCATTTAGGACCTCCTTAATGGGCTTGGGAGTGGGCCAGCTCTTGTTTTGGCTGCTGCTCTGACAGAGACTCTTTACCTGCCAAGATGTCATGTCTGATTCCAGGATGGACTTTGTGAGAACAGATTTTGGTTACCTCGTTAAATGAATACAAATGTTGAAATTGGGGCACTTGGGGACAAGAGTGTTTGCTTTATAAGAAAGGAGAAAATAGCCCAGTGAGGTTGGACACAATTATTTTCCATTGGTTTAGTTGTTTTTTTACCTAAAGAAAAATATCAAAGTGTTATGAATTATTATCATTGGCATCATAGTGCTGTCATAAAACATGCACAGAATTGTATCCTATATCAATAATAAAAATTTTATTTAATTTTCATTTGTTAATTTAGGGATGGGATGTCCATGTTAATGATCTCGAAATGTTGCCAAGATAGGACCATAGCAAGTTTAACATGTTTTTTTTTTTTTTTTTTTTTTTTTTATAGGAGCATTTTGAAATCCTTTGATTTGGAAACATTTAGATTAAATAAGTATGGATTATTTCCTTAACCCAACAGCAATAACTATGAGTTTGAACGTCATACCCTTGGCTTCAATAATTCAAAATCTTTTTTGAGTTACGAGGTGTTGGGTTTGACCCGCATTTGCTCAAATCTGAGCTGCTTACCTACTGTGGTGTCTGGTATCATTGTGTGGGTAATCCTGGTGCCAGACCACCTAAAACATTTCAGACTGACTCACCTTTGTCCAACTGCAGCAACAAAATCAGTGTGATTAATGCCCAGTTCATGTTTCCTGTCCAAATTGAAAGTGCACAATGTCTTTTACAAACCTATTTTTAAATTAGAACCTTAAAATAGATGTCAATGAACTAGAAAAATGGCTTATTATACTAAGAGAGTAGGGGGAAAATTTAGGTTAGAGCCAAAAATAGAGCCATATTTTTGCAGTGAGGTCAGTGGAAAAACAAAATTATGGGGTGACCAACTTTCTTCCTAGCATGTCCCCTCCCAAAACAAAAACATGAGAAGAGAAAAGCCTTCTGGGTCATTCATCATGCAAGTTTAGCTGGTTGTGTTTTATAAATATTGTTAGATCAATTATTAAATCAGGATTACAAGAATTATAGTATGTCCAAATACCGTTGAGCTGAATATTGCCATTGGGAACAGCAATTTGCTAAATAACGCTACAAATGAAAACAACCCTGGGAGATGCATTCCTCAGATGGGCAGTGTAGTAAACACCTCCACCAACTTCTATGTGGGCTGTCTGACTAGCCCCACCTTCCTCAATCACCCCTGATCATGATGAAAGGAGTTTCTTGGTGGCTGAGGAGTGGAAGGGGAGCGGATGAATGAACCTCTTGTACCGTCACGTCTGCATCAACAGCTTCATTGACCACCAGTTGTGTTGACTTTAACACCAAATATAGAAGCGCTGCACGACGTAATGTGCCCTCTTTAGAAACTGGAGTGTGAGCGTGCGGCTGTGACGGCCCGGTGGTATGACATCTCCCACAGCCAATCATTCAGTACGCGTTTTCCACCTCCAACTCAACAAGGCTAACGGTGAAAACAGAAACAGATGACGTCACTGTGTTACCGTTACACTGCTCCAGCAGTTTCATGGTCAACAAGAATACAAGGAACCAAGCCACGCTAGTTATTATCACAAAAAAGGCAAATTGCAGTGTGATAGACGATTGATACATTGATGTTTTAACACAGAATTACAACCAAAGATAAACAGAAATGAGAGCACAAAAAGAACACAGTTATTCTCCAAGATAGAGTCTTTTTTGCCCCTTTCCGACTGCATGCTAAATACTACTCTATATTGCACTACACACGACAGGCACTTTTTTGTTGATGCCAAAAAGAAGATAATTGACGATTCTACCACCATTTCTAGTATCTGGTCAGTTATCTTTCCAAGTGTGCCTTCAACAAATATTAATCAGGAATATCAATTTAGCTTTTGCTCAATCCCTCTAGACAACATAAAGTGGTGAGACCAGGGAAAAAAGCATTTGTACTTTTGTAGCTGATGCGCCACAGTGAGATTGTTAGTTTGCCCTCACAGAAGACGGTTGAGAAACCTCCTTCCTCTTTTTACATGACTGTTTATAAGCATTGGATGTTGTCATAGAAACTGTCTCTCGAAAAAAAAAAAACACGCATAAGGACAAAAACAACAATGTGATGGTGGAACACGTAAACAAAGTGGAACATTTCCTCAACTACTAAAAATAAGTGAGCTGAGCATTCATGTGTATGCCGGTTTAATATACAATACAGCATTTCAACAGGCCAGATGGTTGAAGAGTGGAGCAATAGCGGGGGTGAGGGGAGGTTCTACATGGAAAAGCTGTCTGGGTCTGGCCGTCTTCCTGATCATTACCGAGGGGTTTCCCACCACTCAGCAGTAACTCTGACCATCGTTACCCATTTTTAGTTTCTCTTTCCAGTTCGCCAACTCTCTCTGTCATACCACCCTGTTCTGTGTTCTCTGAAGAGTTGGAACCTTTCCATATAAGGTGTTGTGACAATAGGCCAGAGGCCGACTTCTCCCTGGGAGCTAAGTGGTAGGTGTTTCCCGAGGCTCCCGCTGACAGACTTAGACGTGCAGGAAGGTAAACAGGAAGCAGATAAAAAGGGCTGACATCACAGCCTGTTTTTTCACTGCCTGTGTATGTTCATTTAAGGTAGTGAGATGTTATGTCTGTGGTGCAAGCCTGGGAAAGAAGCTTGCTCAACAAAAAGTTGTCACTCAGCAGAAATTGAGAAACAAAGTAATTTTCTTGTCATGCGGGCCTTACTGTATTTCTGTCTCCATTGAAAATGTAGAACGCACAGAGATACTTTTTTTTAAATGCTTTTCTGCTTTCTGTGCACTTTTTAGGCCACTTGTATATAGCCTAAGGTACAAATTCCAGCACACTTCCCAATTTTCGAGAACGCGAGTATACAAAAGTTTTAAAGATTTCCTGTGGTGAATTATGTAAAATACATATGCTATATAACATATATCTTCCGTCTTTGTTGAGGAATTGTTTTGTGATGGCACCTCGATTTTGCCCTGATTTCTGCAGGTTAAAATTTTGATTGATGAAAAGAAGGGTGACAGATTTTTACTTGTTGGTACCCTTCAAAATTACGTTTCAGTTTCATTACGTATGAACTTTGACTGACTAACTTGACACTTAAGAAACAACATTTTTGCATGCATTTGTCACATTCATAGATGATACTTGACATGTCAGTAGACCCTAAGAGATGTTGGCTCTGGTCGTATTTGTTGTGCACGTGCCTCCTTGATTTGACTGCAAATGAAAATTGATATTCTGAGCCTATCCAGGAAATCCCTTGAGTCCCCCTAATAACATTTTATTTGTTCTCTCAAAGTAGCAGGGTAGGTGCTAAGTTGAGATAATCAAATTAGGTCTCAATCTATGGCAATAAATAGAACTGCCGTATGGATATGACTTTCTCACATGGAAAACAATGATCCACGTAGGGTGACAGCTCAGCTGACGAAAACAGCCTTCAGGTTTTAGGTGGAAAAACAGTTATAGCTAACATTGTTGACATTGGATGTGCAACTTAATATTTCCCAAGCGATCAATTGGTAAAAGATTGAGGTTTCGAGAGTATGCTGAAGAAGGAAACATTAGTTAGAACATAAAACTAGCGCGTGGGTTTTGGTCACATACGGATGATGAGTTGAGATGTAAAAGAACTAGAATAAGAGTTTCTCTTCAAAGAAGAAAATCGAGTAGACAAACTGCTAACCTTTGACATTGTATGACTCATACTCTCACTCTGATAGTACACTAGCAACACCTTGCATTTGCATTGCAAACTCACGCCACCCAGAACACACAATGTTGCTATGGAGCAATGTGGAGCCTTTGTTGTTGATACCGGTAACCAGACAAGGTGACTCATCCAGAGAATAATTGACTACTGCCTATTTGTGGACTGAAATGTTCCAAATGGCAGCAGTTTGTCACAAGAATTAAGTCTAATTGTATTTGTAAAAATAATGCACTGTAAATAACCAAAGAGCATAAGACATAGTATAGTGTAACTAAAACAAATTATAGTAAAACTCTTGTCCTGTGCTTGTCATCTGAAAGGCTTCCCGCCATGTACCGTTGGCACAGGAGAGGCAATAGACATAATTGGATGGATGGATACATTATTAAAAGGATGATCAGGGTGATAACTGTTGGCATGCTCTCTTTAACTTCCAAAATCTTCACCTGCAAACACCGGTCAATAGACTTTAAAAACATAACCCACTTGTCCTGTAAGCCAGATGGTCTTGAAAAAATCACTGCTGCTGCCAAAGAGCGGCACTGAGAAGATTGACGACCAGACATGACCCGGACACTCTTAAACCCATGGGTCAGTGTGTCACATCATGTCGCGAGCCCTCAGCACATGGCGCTTTGCATTTGTCAAGATGTCTTTACTTCCGCTTGAAACAGAGATCTTGTTGGGAATGTCAACACTTATTGTGTTGATGTTTCAACCATATGCTGTGCACCCACTCAGAAAAAAAGCTCTGTCTTGATGTATTACCAGCCACCACATCATCTTGTGCTGGTCTTCTCACTGGTTGGTTTTGTTGCTAACCACAATGGAGATAGATGATTTTGTCGCTAACCACAATGGGGACGGAGGGTGACACACGTACTTACATAACACACAGTTGGCTGCAGAGGACGTGAATTCAAGCAACATGTTCTTTAGTAAACCATAACAGAAGCAATGTTATGTTCTGGTTTTTTGCTCACTTTTAGCATTGGTTTACCACTTATATAAACATACATTGGCCACAACATCGGCTGCACTTGCACAATTGAACATGATTAAAAAATAAAAACAACAGTATCATACAAGCTTGCAGACAAAGAAAAATACGTGTTTTAAGTGACACTGTAAAATTAATTATCATGATCTTGTTTATGACCATAGCAGGTGAGTTCAGTCAGTGCAATTACTGTTATGTTGTTATCCAATACTTTTATTTATTTTATTACAGTTGAGAAGTGAAAGGTCACTTCACTGGTTTCTTTTATATCAAACAAATTTGTTTGATATAAAAGAAACCAGTGAAGTGATTAAATAAGGAAAAACAAAATGAACTTAGTACAAGTGAAAGGTCAATTACAATGTTATGTTTATTACAATGTAAAAGTATCCAGAGTCTAAAACAAGCATCATGTGATTCTGAATGACCTCAAAATGTATGCATAAAGCTCTGATATTACGCTAGGATGAATAAAGATGCAAAATAAAATATCTTCTGATGACTACAATGACTGTGCAAACAACAAAAGTTGGTTGTAATAGTCATAATGATTTGCTACTTTAGTGAGAGACAGTTTTTGCATGTGTTGTGATTCTTGGTCAAAGCTAATAAGGACCGAAACTCCGTCCTTAACCTGAATCGCAATCAGTATTTGGAAGTCAGACATGCACTTTGTCAAGGACGTCTGTGTGTGTGCGTGCGTGAGAGATCCAAATCAGCAGCCTAGTAATGTTTGACTTGTGGCAAGTGTAGCTTTGGGATTCATTCTAATTATTTTGTCTGTCCTATGGAATAAAAAATGGTGATGACTTACATAAGATGATATACAAGGGAAGAAAGTAGTTGTGTAATCCTGGAATGACACTCTTATCGGGACACACACCAGCCACTCTGAAGGTCAACTGATAGAAGGTGACATGATTAATTATTCTTGCCCATAAAATATTGTTACATGAAATGTCATGCCATCACCCTGACACAAAAATCTTCATAATTTTGCACATAACCATTTGTTCTGTTCCATTCCTTTTAATTTTCATGTTCCCTTCAAAGAAATTGTTTGGCCCAAATTTTGAATGCTGTTTTGATTCACAAATTTGCTGCAAATGTTTTCACTTCAATGTGTCAACATATGTACAATATTATCTTTAAAATCATGTGGTCCATGTCATCTGGGGGTTGTTATGTCATACACAACTTGAAATAAAGAGCAACCTTGTCATTTTCTGTGATGCAATGCTGAAAATAGCTCTGTCGCATCCGTTATTCTTGGATAATCTGTGATTTTCTATAGATAATTGCCATGATTCATATTTTCTATCTGACTCAATGTCAACATCGGTCATAAAGCGCATTTGACATTAACACGAACCAGACGGACTTCTCGTGAAACATTATTCAGGGTGCAATTGTCTTGTCACGTATTAACCAACAGCAATTTTCTCAGAACTAGACATGCCCTTTTCAAAATAAACTGTTCTTGTGCTACGTGATATTAAAATTCACCACATTATATTTTAAGAGGTATTAATGGTATAACTTAAAAATTATATTAAGTAGCGCATCTTTTGACCCTGTATGCTTATCACTCATGGATACTTACAGTGGAACCTTAGACACAACACATCACAGGAGACTTCTGATTTATTAAGTTTACAATCAAGTCAACATAGGACAGGAGTTTGAGAACTTTCATATCAGGCTATGTTGTTGTGGCTGCCTTTGAAGGGCAGAGTTACAATGTATCAGCGGTGCAATGGAAGGCAAATAAAAAAAATAATAATAATCACAATTCCTTCTGTACCTAGGGTTTAAATTCAGCATTTGGTTCACGTTAAAAAGGGAACAGAAGAAAAATAAACTTTTTAGGAAAGTTCAATATTCATAAATTGGCATTTTAACAGAGAGAATTATTATGCTATTAAACACATTCATACTCAGAGTGGCCTTTTGTATTTGCTTTGACATCTTCTGTAGCGGGGCGACACGGTGAGCCACCGGTTAGTACATCTGCCTCACAATTCAAAGGTTGCGGGTTCGATTCCACCTCTGGCCACTTGTACGGGGTTTGCATGCTCTCCCCGTGCCTGCAAGGGTTTTCTCGGGGTACTCCGGTTTCCTCCAAACTCCCATAAACATGCTTGGAAGGCCGATTGAACACTACAATCTGCCCATAGGTGTGAGTGCGAAAGCGAATGGTTGTTCATCTATGTGTGCCATGCGATTGGCTGGGTGTCCCCCGCCTACTGCCGGATGACTGCTGGGATAGGCTTCAGCACGACTGTGACCCCCGTGGGGACAAGTGGTACAGGTTAAGGGTGGATATATGGATAGATCTTCTGAAGCGCTTGAGAAAGACCGTTTAAATGGTGCATTTGAATCACATTGTTTTTTTTGTGTGTGCCGGGGTGATATTCAATTGTGCATGACGCCATTTCACATAAGTTCACATGTTTGACCTTTTGTCAAAAGCATGTCACAAGGCGTGATGTCCGTTGGTCAGAAACTGAGCTGCGCTGTGTTTTTGGACTAAGCATGTGGCCAGAGCACAAGGCAGCTGCACTTCTTTTCTCCGACCTAATATGATCTGTGTGGTGAATGTTTATCACTGCCTTAACGTTTATGGATTTGATTACAATATTTTGATGAATAGGTACTGTATTTTCCAGACTATAAGCCGCAACATTTTGCACAAGTTTTGAACCCAGTTGAGTCCAATTTGGCTTATCTGTGGATTTTTCATGATTTTTAAGATATTGTATGAGTTCTGCATATTCCATTATATATGGAAATTAAACATTGAAACACCTAGGAGATATAGTCCAGTGCGTCCTATTGATGAACAAAACAGGATTTTTCCCTAATTCTAGCTGGTGCGTCTTATATTCGGATGTGGCTTATTTAGTCCAGGAATTATGTTAGTTATTAACAGAAGTCAAGAAAAAAAAAAATCATGGGCCACATTAAATTCACGGATGGTCAGATCTGGCCGCCAGGTCTTAAGTTTGGCCCCCTTGAAATAGGAACTCCATACTTGGGTAACATCTTCATGGCTGTTAATGTTTAAAGAATTAAGTGCCTTCACATACAGTAGACTAACTTTGCAGTGTATCGTCTGTTGTTCTAATATTAACCAACTTCGCCATATTGCAATGAGTAGCCAGACGCAAGTGTAAACCACTTCAATCGTCATCTTTTCCTTCTTGTCATCACAGGACACTTCTGTGAGTCATCGCAAAGAACACACTTGTGGAGCAAATGGTTCAGATATTCTCTGCATGTGATGTAAGACTAATTTTTTTCTTTAAAATATTGGTCTGTAATCTGGATTTTTATAGAGTGCTCAGTCTTGTTTTAAATTGTGGGTCACTTTGCAGGAATTAACAGTGTAAAGTGATTGCATCTGAATATGTTGAAGGTTTTTCTTTTGTATCCCTATATGGGCAAATTACCAGTATTGGATTTGAGCCAATGTCTGCAAAATTATTTCATTGTTCCTTTTTGCGTTTCATAACAAATGCCAACGAGTCATTATTTTTGGAGTGTGGAGAACACTCCCAAAAGAAACTGTTGAATGTTTTTACTTGTCGACACTACTGCAGGGGAAACACACCCAGGAAAAACTCATTCATCCTGTGTCAAGCAACACTAATGTATCCCAGATATAGCTTCCAAGCAACCCACCTTGTTTCGGTCTATGTCATCAGGAAGTCATTCATGAGGTGGGCTATTTTAGGACTAATAACTGAAAAAGGGATGACTCCTTATTGCGCTTTCAAGTCTGGGTGTCGCAGTGTTTCCAGCTGTGCTATTTTGTCTCCGCTTGCTTTCATCACCATGGAAACGAGTTCCAACCAAGAGAGAAACCCATAATCAGACTGACTAATCATTGCTGGGGAACTCCTTCTTGGCTCATGTCAACAACATGCTTCCGAATAGAATATCACATCCGAAATTAGTTTCCTGTGTGCTTAATGACACAATCAGAAGGACATTTTGTTTTAAAAGTTGAAATAAATTGAATCAAGCATTAAGGAGAGGGTAGAATGGAAAGTGATTGACACCATGGTCAGCATTGGAAATCCTCAGCTCAGAAATATGTCACGGGAGTCCCAGCGAGAGCTCTTTCAGCAGAAAGCAAGACAGAGTTGACACAGTGCCTGGTGGTCATTGTGTGTCACAATGTGTGCTGCTGCAGCCTGTGCCAGTGGCCACCAAACACTAATTCCTTGTTAGGCTCTTTCAGATAAGTCGATGGATTATCTCTGAAGAAAGCTGAAAAAAAACGGTCTTGAACTTTACTTGTGATCAAGTGTTGGTTATGCAATAAGCTATGCAAATGCGTTGATTTATTTGATCTGGTTACCCGAGAGTAAAGAGTAGGCTGTGTTTATGTATGCAGCTGTCTAAATAGCCAATGAGGCCTTGAAGCACTCTATGTACAGTATGTTGATGAGTGTGTGTGTGTGTGTGCGTGCTTGCGTGTGGGTGTGGCCGCAAACCGGCAGCCTGCATGGGAATATATTCAAAGACACAGTTAATGAATTTAGCACTGATTTAACTTTGTCAAGCTAAAAAAATGGCAAAACATAGTGCAAATGGCTCTTAAATCTGAACAACAGCGTGCAACCCACCTCATTGAACACCATTATACTTATCATCTCTATACTTCTTCTATTGGGGTGGAATGTGGGTTGTCACACACAGACACGAGCAATCAGGCAGGAATGCAGTCCATTAATGGAGTAAGTGGAAATCTCCTAGCCGTTCCTTAAAAAACATATGCACATCAATCTCCTGCATGGACTCCAGCCATGTAGACCATCTCCTGCGCTCAATTTCAAAAGAACGAGATGAGCTGTTTACATTTGGCAGGAAGCAAGTCAGCTGTGTTCACACCCACAATGCAAGTGCTGTTTTAATTCCACCCATGTGCACAGTTAGGCTGTGTTTTGCGCTATACTTGCACTGGGCACAAAAATATCACCTAGTCTATGCATACAAAATTACACAAGGCAAAGAGGCAATGTCTTCTTACTGTCGTTTTAGTTACTTTAATCGTAATTATAACGTAAATATAATCTTTAACTAATTGAAAATCTGCAATTAGATGTTTCAATTTATAAACTTGCCAGGTAAAAGTCAAAGCTAATGCAAACTGAATGTCATTCATATTTTCATTATGGTTAAACCATGAAAGGTTGCCATGAAGTTGCCAAACAGGTTAAGCTTATCTGATTAATGATCAGAATGTATGCACTAAACACCAACACCCGAACACTACCAGCCTCGCGCTAACTCTAACACTATCAAATCTTCTCAGCTTTAGGACTAGAAATAGAAGCTATTATACACTTTATACTCAATCTCTTTGTTATTTGTCTGTACAACTGAGCAAATCCGTTCTGAATGGAGACTACACTTTTGTGATGTTTGTGTTTCAACATGCTACTGCAAAAATACTACTAAATGTTTGTGGTCTTTTTTCAACAAAAATATCATCTAATGTTATTCTGAGTGACAGTTCACACTATAATATAACTATCCACCCATCTCCCTCAACTGTCATTTTAGGTTCATAATTTTATATTTTAAGTGTGTGTGTGTGTGTGTGTGTGTGTGTGTGTGTGTGTGTGTGTGTGTGTGTGTGTGTGTGTGTGTGTGTGTGTGTGTGTGTGTGTGTGTGTGTGTGTGTGTGTGTGTGTGTGTGTGCGCTTGATTGGAGGTGATTTCAGGTGTGGTGTGCTGGAGTCACTCAGCAGCAGTCTTCCATCCTCATCAATGCCCTACTTAAGACAGACTCAACCACGATGTCAGATTTTCAATACTCAAACACGAACTTGTATATCTAAGTGCTGTGCACAATTTTGCGACTTTAGAAAATCCTGATGTGCTTTTGCTCCCAGTTCCCAGTCTGCAGCACTGCACACATTGCAAACACACAGGAACCTTGGCACTGCTCCCGCTCCTATCACCACTCTACTCTGTTGAAAACAAATTCAGAATCATCTCCACTCCATACTTTTGTCTTTCAACACCATGTGGGTCTTCTTGGAATCCTGTCAATTAGTTTGTCAAAAAGTAAGGAAAACAAAATCACCCCTCTATCCAGATATGCGCCAAAATATAACAAAACAAACATGACTAACATATTGTCGCTTATGTATTTGTTGAAAAAAAAAAAGCTATGTTTCATACATTACCACCCACTGAGTAATCCTTTGCCTACGTAATGGGGCTGCTTTGCTCTCATTTGACATTAAGGGCCTGCCAATGTGGGCAGAAAGCACAAGAGTGTCCACTGTTCTATTGTGAAAGCCTTTCTACACACAGACTGCAAGGACACGCAGTTACATTCCTAACAAGGATGACATTCTCTGCCCGACTGAGCACATTTAGTGTGTTGTTTAGTAACATCCACGGGGATGAGCATCAACAATGTAGGTCAGAAAAATAGCTGGTGGTTTTCTCCTCAATAAATTTGAGTCTGATGATTAATTTTATTTTACTTTGTAAAAGAGTTGCAAAGTGAAGGTGACATGACAATTACTTACTGCAGTTAAGATCTAAATGCCTTTAAATGCTCCCATGTAGCGAGTCCAGCAACAGTTTTGCCTGCTTTGCTTTATTGGTGAATAAATAGGATTGTGTCAGTGCACCAGCGACTTTGAAGGCATAGTGTGTGAAATCTGTCGTTAATTTACAAAGCAATTTTGAATTTTTAACTGCATGGGGTCAGGCTAGATCAAGTATATTTATGCAGACCACCTGCAAGCAAGTCCTGCTTTGCACGTTTAAAAAAGGCGTTTGCGTCTTTGTAAGCATGAATACAGTCGACTCCGCCAATCCAAGCGGTGTGTCACATTCCCTTTAAATGCTGTGCGAGAGGCATGCAGACAGTCCTTGACATTACAGACGCAGAAACTATTTGCTCTTGTCCCATGGCAGGTTGAAGCGCAAAATTACGTTTATAAGGAACAAAAGTAAATGAGCTCCTCGAGTGAATGCTGTCTAGGCAGCTCTATTAAGAGGTGGCCCCTTGCAGACCCCTTTCCACAGTGATCATTTATGTCCGTGCGTGTGAACTACCCAACAAATTAACTTATTTGCAGCTTCTAACCCTATTTGAGCACCTTATGCCTTGGAGTTGGAAAACATTACACTCTGATTGGCTTTTGTGGTTAGAATCAGATTATTTACAGAGTAAAGAATATTAGGAATGATTTGAAAGGTGCCAGCATATTGTAGCTTGTTCCCAAGTTGTAGTGCAGCTCAAGTCCATTTTAGCTACTTATCAGCCAAAATATTATCTCTGCCAAGTTATTAAATATCATGATTAGGCAAATTTTGTCTTTCTTAATAAAAGGCTTGCTTAACATAAAACATTACACATAAAATATGAAGATGTGAATCCTTTAGATTTACACTCCAGTTGAAATCCACTGACTGTTAAGGTGATTAAACACCAGGCAAAGACACAAGAGAGGGCAGTTATGAAACCATGACCCTAATTTGTCCATTGTTTAGGTAATGCAGAACATACATAGTGTACCCCTACCCAGTCTCCACCACATACAGTTAGGCCCTTCAAAGTCATTTCAGCTAACTATAGTCAGAAGGAATGTTCTCTCCTCTGTGAGCCCCATGACCTAAAAACAAAGCGAGGAGCCTGAGATTAGTGCAAGAGGTTAATGCGCGAATCCATGTGGGTCCGTTGATCCACCGCCATAGAATGTCGCATACCATGACTTTAAGGGTAATGGAAAAAGTTCATATGGGTTTTGTGGTGGGCTCCTTGCATACCCCGAATTAGCATATCTTCACGCATACACTGTGTGTGGCTCACATGTGTCTAGGTTGCGGGCAAACTGAACTCAAGTTCTTGTACAATGTTTAAAAGAGAGAAAAGCAGCAATATGTAGTGACTTTCCACATTCCCTTTCGTGCGCAAGCTTCGAACACTTTGACTGTAATATTAGTGAATGGAGTTCTGCAAGACGCGCACAACTTGCTCCAATAATTTCACATTGCAGTCAACTGCTCATGTGACCAGACTTTTGGGACACGCATCACAGATGGGTATTTTTAGAGTTTAGCACATGTTGTACACTCTTGGAAGGATACATGGAACATTAAATTATACATCTCAGATTGTATCAATTAAATGTTCTGGTTGAGAATGTAAGAGGAACAGCAACCAATGACATTATATAGTATGTGGCCACCACGTGCAAATACATTGCTTAAGGGTTGTCTCGCTTGCTTGAAATACAATATTGCTCCATCATCATTTAGGACAGCTTGAAGTGTCATTGACATACAATCACGCTAATATGACATGACATGTGCATTCATTTTGTCCTCAGGTAGATTTTTAGTTTATATAAAGATTTTAACAGCTACCAAGGGACATAGCCAGAATTTTTCAGTAGGGGGGAGAGTGTGACAAAACATTCCACGTAATGCATTTAATTCATTAATATACATAATAAAAACATGTTCACTGCATATATAAAAGATCCACTATCCTAACTCAACCTCAAAGGGTCTGAGGCAAAACATAATCACATACCGTCACTTTTTTCCATATGCAATTATTACTATGCAAGTGTAACGCAAACAGCTGAAGAAACTAACTTTGCCGCAAAAACGTTTGTCCTACATATCGTTTGAATCCATTTTTTTTATTTTTTGCCTACTTCAGGTAGTATACCGTTCAGCAGTATAGGAACCAGTTTAAAAGGTGGGCAATTTACCAAACTTTGTGGTTCAATCATCTGTCCTTTTGTCCTTTGATTGACACCGACAGTAGAAATCAAACCTTCCTCACGTAGATTCTAATAGTGTTTGCATTAAAATCAATTGTAAACGTGTTTTTCAAACGTACAGTTAATATAAATAAATGTTGGCAGATTATTAAGGGTTTAAGATTGCTGCATCCATTTAAAAATGACAGGAAAGTCAAGTCCCCTGGCCACCACGTAGCTCCGCCTCTGTCACTCCCCCACGCAAAGTCCTGAGAAATTGCTGTAATTATTTTCAAACATCAAATAAGTAAAACTATTACCTTTTATAAAGAAAATGGTGAAAGATTTGGCTCCTTTAATAGCGTAAATAGTAGGAAAATACACTTAAAATGTGAAAGCTATACGTATTTTGATCTTTACCATCGGTTTTTGGTTCAGGGTAATTTCGAAGGATCCTCAGGAGAGGTCCAGCAGAATCAGGAAACGTGTGGCCGTTTATCTTGCAAAAGTCTCAACAGTGACACTGAGAGTAACTGCCGCCCTTGGGCGACCGGCCGCTGCTTTGACAGCTGAGAGGAAATGACACCGAGGCTGGCCACTGATCCTTCCTGTACAGCCAAAAAGTCGACAAGTCACAGTGGGCGTAGAGGAACACACTTGTCTCCCATGCCCAGCCAGAAGTAAAACATGCTTTGTGAGACAGCATAAAGAAGGCGGCTTTCCAGCATATATTTAATTTACAATCATTTTTACTCCAGGCTTCTGCCAAGTTTACTGTTCAAGTCCAAGCTCATCCTACATTTCAAAAACATGTTTCTTAGGATAACTAAAGACTCTAAATCAGTGAGTTTCAATGCTTGCTTGTCTATTTATCCCCTCGTGATTGTGACCAGTTGACAGTGGACCATGCTTCTTACCCAAAGTCAGCTGGGATAGACTTCAGCTCACGCACGAAGCCAAAGGTTTTAGCTTTGACTTACATACAACCTGTTTATCAGGCATTCTGAGTATCCCCCCTTTTTTTTACGCATGGTCAACAACTTCCTGTGTTTGAATAAGTGTCTAAACACTATGGACTTCACTTCCCTGGATTATTTTTCCATGTAAAGTTATCTGCTAAAATCTTGGCTCATGCCAGAAAAAAATGAAAGTATGCCAAAGGTTATCATTTACATGAATATGGGAAAAAAATATTAGGCATGGGTTGTATTTTGTTGAAAAACATTTGCATTACCAGTGTTGGGTTAATTTGCAGTTCTAAAGCAACAGTTACATAAATAGAACATTTGAAATTAATCACACAATCATTAAAGAATTGGAAAAGTTTCAGTTTTTAAAGTTGAGTGTCTATGTATTGTTTATAATAGGCTCAGAAACATAGCAAATATGAGTCATTGGTGCATTTAGTACTCAAGCAGTCACAATTTCCATTTATTCAAACTCTTATTTATATAAAGCGTAGATGTCATGCTAGTTTCTTCTTGGTTTAGTTGATTCTTGGAAGCAACTCACAGGTAATATTGCTAACCACTTGAAGAAATTGTTGTTTTTAGTTTGTATTTGTCGCTGTAGTACCTCTATCATTGTTGTTTTCAAGCCTTTATCGGTTCAAGTTTACAATCAAGTTGTCGAACTGTCAGGGATTACTGTAAATTCCTTGTATTTCATTTACTGCTGACCTTTTCAACACATCTATAGAGATTACTTGTGTTTCTAAAAAACAAGAAATCTTTAAGTTACTATGGATTCGATTATTTGAGATATGATCCTTGTTAAACGAGCCTCCACTTTCAGAGAAGTTGCCTAACTCAGCTCAAAAATTACATTGCACATGTTTGTCTTGATCCACTGTCCATTTCGTGTAAGTCAGCATTGTATGTAAAGCACTTGTCGTGCACTTCTATAGTACAATCAGCTCAAACAAAGCAGAGCCTCATTTGAAGAACACACATGCACATAGTCCCTTTGACTAGGTAATATTGCGTGTGAAGACTATTGAGTCTCAGCCTCCCGAGGTTACGCAACACAAGGTTCGGCAATACCGCACACTACTGTCTGACTAGCTCAATGGAATATGATCCTTTGCGTGCCTGCTCCCTGGAACATTTTCCGGCTACATTTAAAAGTCTGTTTGGATTTGATTTAATGACAGCTTTTATTGCAAAATGAAAAACAAAAACACAACGCTGAATTTTAAATTAGCTCAGGCATCTTAATTAAAAATAGTTCCTCTGGAAGATATAAAACTCAAGCAAGTGAAACAAGGATAGAGAGGAGAAAAATGAAGTTAAATAAACAAACCTAACCTAATTCTGTTTTTTAGAACTCACATCAAATAAAGGCGGACTACATTTCCACTTACATAAGAATCCAAATTCCACATGTGGCTGCTATGAATCACACGGGAAGCTAAGATGCCGTTTGACCTCTTTATGCAGACCAGACCAGTCTCATCAAAATCCAAACACAAGACAAAATCTCAATCGAGTAACAATTTCTAAACAGGATTTATGATCAACCCAATCATTTTTCGCATGCTGTTTATTTTGTAATATAACTAAAAAGCAAAAGCATTTGCATTCAGGAATCCTTGTACATATTGTAATCATTACCTTGAATCCATCTGTAATTTTTGTATGAGATTAATCTAATTATATTTCTGTTACGTAAAATGCATGCAAAGGAATATGTGGAATGACTCCAATTTTGTTATTAACTGAATGTTTCTCTAAGCATGCATACTGTAAGCTAATGACTGACAAATGTGTGAAGAGGTGTGTGTTTGAGCTTGCATTTATGCATACGATTGTGTGGTGAATCAGTAAATGCTCATTTTGGTCTCAATAATTAAATCTACAGGTGTTACACAAGCATTGTGGTCTTACCCTTTCCTTTCTACATTGGCTCCAGCAACACTGTTTGACAACGTGAGAGAAAAAAAAAGACTGTAAACATTGTTCTGCTGACAAGCCAGACAGACAAGCACAAATGGTTGTGAAGGGTGCCTTTGTCAATTGAAAGTAACTTACCTTGACCCACATTAGGCAGAGGCACACTGTTAATCAGCCTCTGGGGTGGTAAATCACTATCTAATGCAAACACATCATAGCTTGGCAGGACATAAAATAAGCACCAACCACAGCTTTTGGTTTTAAACTCTGAATGCCCTGACCTGGCATGACTCCTTGGTTATCTCAGAATATTGCTTCACATATTGATGCTAGAAGAGTCAATGAATTGTGTTAAGAGTGAACCCCTACATACCCATGTGATGCACAGACACATTATTTAATGAGGTTTTTTTTGTTCAATATATCTTTTTTAAAAGCATTTTTTTTTGTTTGAAAAGCAAACCATTTTTTTCACAATTTTTCAATCATTTGGGGGGGGGGGGGGTTAAAATGGTGATTCATATATTTTTCCAATGTATTCATAATGGTAATTATTTTTACGCTGATTTTTGCTATTCAAGGATCAGCCCGGTCGCAATCCACTGTGAACAGCGGATACTCATACAAGATCCACGATCAAGGTAGTCCATCCATCCATCCATCCATCCATCCATCCATCCATCCATCCATCCATCCATCCATCCATCCATCCATCCATCCATCCATCCATCCATCCATCCATCCATCCATCCATCCATCCATACATACATACATACATACATACATACATGCATACATACATACACACATACACGTATGTACTGTATTTCAACTACTATTAGTATTTCAAACAATACAAAAACAAAATCCAGCTGTGAAGACATTCATTAGTCAGCATTTGGCTTTCTCCTTGCAATTTTTTGCAATTATACATCAATGTGAACGTCAGTGTGAATGTTTGTATGTTCGGTGAGGGTTTATGCCGCCTCCGGCTCAAAGTTCATTTATATGGCCTCCAGCTCACCTGCAACCCTTGTGCTAGTGGTATAGAAAATGGCCGACTAGACATATATTCTTATGATGTAAAATACAGTTTACTCAATGGAGATTGTGAAATACTGCCCTGAGAGGTTTAATGTTACCTCGCCAACCAGCAGATTTGCTCTCGTTTCAAAAGCGTGTCAGTCAACAAGGTAAAGCTGCTTAAGAGTTCATGAACTGTTCTTATTTCGCTGTGCCATAGTTGTGTATTTGTCAGTTGCTGTTCAGTCAGACACTTTTCAACAGTCTTTACTGTTACTGTGATCGTTTCATAAGAGGTGATATATGTTTCAACACTATGCGTCTAACCTTGAATTTATGATTTCTAACTATCCGAACAAATTAACACATTGACACATATTCCACTCAGGTGTTTTGTAATTTCTAATAATCACCACCATTTATTTAAAATGGAATAATTAGTGTCTACATTTGGAACGACTAAGACATTTAAACTAAGATTGGTCTAGCAAAATGTGTGTCAATGTGCCAGCAAGTGATGGTCAGAGATGACCTCATGAGAATTCAGATGGAAATTGCACAAAGCACATTCATCATAGTTCCAAATACCCTGTAAAAAAATAATATACGTATTCATCCATTTTCTATACTGCTTTCCTTTACAAGCTATTGCAGCTAACTTTGACACATCCTACTGTACGACAGTTCTATGCTTTTTTTTTTCTTTTTTTGGACTTACTGTACCTGCAGGCCGTTGTCACATAGTTGGCCAAAATAGAAATAATTTAAACATTTAAATCGGGAAATGGCAATAAACACAATATCATGTTCAAAACAGTCTATTAAAGGGACCTGATGTACTCCCATGGCGTCCTTTCTCTGTAGACCATTTATCATTATTACTGTTAGTCAGCTTTGAAGATTCTGAGGTGTTGATTTTCCTTGGGGGAGTTCACGTCGGCAACTAGCATTCCCAGCTGCTTGGTTTTGAGCTGACGGAGTGCCTGGGAGGAAGACGCAGCGTGTGGGAGTGCATCATGGAATGATGCCTTCGAGAAAGCAGACATACTTGAACTCATACGCCAAGTGCATAGTGTACATTCTCATAGTATTGAAATACAAATCAGCACGATGCAATGAGTCACCGGGTTGTAGGAGCAATTGAACTCGAACACCAAAGCAGGGGAGTGTCCTTTCTAAATCATTAGCCCACATTATAGTCTAAAGTACTCATTTGTTTGCAACAGTTCCATTTTAATTGCACAATTTTACATCTTGCTGTCCTTTGACTTTTTGTATTCCAACAAAAATCATTTGTTATGCCCTATAAAACTTTTTAAACATAATGTAAGCTGGAACAAGGATGTAGTTAGTTGAATTGCTTGGATTGGTTTCCGACACTTTTGGTGAGATCATACATTTACATGACCACTTGTTGCTATGCAGAGCTCATAAGCCTAAAACCGTGTCACCCAATCGACCAACCAAAACACTGGCACATCCAATCACACTCAATAGATTCTGTTCAGACAAATTAAGATCTAGCAGCACAAAAAAAACAATAAAAGAAATCAAACAAACATGGGATAGGGTATATTACAAGAGTGTGAAAAAGTTTCATGAGGCAGATTGAGATTGTTATTAAATTGGTTACAGTGACTAGAAAACGGATGACAGTATATTACTCTGAATGATGACCCAATTAAACTAATGGAACTCTGCAATAAAGCAAAAAATACCCTGAAATGTGAAATGACAGATAGCAAACTTGGTGGTGTGTTTGTTGGTGCAATTTGAGCTTGATACACACATACTATTTTTGTCTGTACTGTAGACCATAATTCTAACTTGGCTTGGACTCGCTTGGAGCTCTTCAAACGTGGTGATAGGAAAAAAGAAAAAGGGGAATGCAGAGTGTGAAGTTAAAAATAACCATGTGCTTTTCTGCACATGGCTCCAAATCAAACATATGTCCCACTAGGATCGCATACAAAAAGCAAAAACAAACTCAGCAGCAAAACACAAGTCGCCTGCACATGCACTGGTAACCTCCCACCGTGAGACTGTTATGCAATGGATGACACAGTTGCCCTAATAAGTGATTGTTGTACAGACCTCTTTTAGCTCAGGCAGGCACAGGCTAGACTCTTCACATAATTGGAGTTGTGTTGTTTGCTACAGTCTATGACTCTGCTCGATCTGATGTGTGGTATGGTGTTGGGATGTGTGCAAAATACACAGAGCCTGACAGTAAAAACACACAATGTTACATAAAAGTGTGCATGTCTCCCCTGCGGCACATTCTTCACACCTTTTGATCACCCCACCCTGCTCCAGTGAGTTGTGTGTGCCACAGTGTCTGCTACGCTGCTACAAAAAACGGTTCGGAGTGCTTTCTAAGATGTCATGACATGGCTGCTATTGCAGTTTTTTTCTCAGCCGCCTTGATACATTTCTCAGATCAGTTGCAATTTGCAAAACACTAAATGCAATTCTCATCATGGGTTCCCTGAAAAAACCTATTTTTTTACTCCAAATACTCAATCACTCAAAATTAAATATTGGTGAAAATTTCAGTCTTTGTGCCATTGTGTGAGGACAGATGAGGCAGTTCAACGACCTGCTCTTTTGAGGTGTGGCCTGCCACTCAGGTTTTGATGACAAATTGAGTATTCTAAATTGATAATTATACCTTTGTGTATGTGGGCCATAGATAGCAGGAGACTATTTCATAGTTCAATTTTCAAAATTTGGCAAATTTCCAGTAAACTGGCTGATCATTGGTTGATCTGACATACGTATGCAGAAACACATTAAAAATAAACCTGGATGTTTTGACGTGTTATCTAAAATGGAAAATAATAGATGTGAATTGCAAGGGGAAAAAAATACACTGATGCACAATATCTATTTAGTAACACGACATTTGACTTCCAACAATTGTGTCAAGTCATACACAAGTGGATGATTTAGACTGCATTCTACATGCATTTATGTAATGTACTCCTCATTTCATTGCGATAAGTCTTATGTGGGTTTTCTCAGAAAACTCCCACTGGAGAATTGTGTCACAGATGCTCATGTGAAGTCTTAAGTTATAAATCAGTGCTGGTGCTGAAAGACTGTGTACATTTCTTGACCTCCTCTCACGTGTTAACAATGTAGATTATGCCTATAACCTTCTCAAAGATGCATAGTGGTTAAAAAACAATTCATTATTAAGATGTATGTTAGATGAAGTAAACAAAATAGATGAGTCAAATAGATGAATAGTTTTAGAAGAAAAATAGAAGTTGTGCCTCAACTAAAAGAATGCTTAATAATTGACTGTGACAGAGATACGTTATATAACAAAATGCTTATCAGTGTTATTTGTGTGGAATTGAAAGATGGTTCTAATTCATAGAAAAACTGGAATGAAAAACCCCAAAAGAGTAATATCATTAAAGTTGAATTGTTGAATCAACTTGATGAAGTGCCGAGCCAGTATATTGTTTTTTTTTCTGTGTTGCAACGGCCTTTGTCCAGACGTTGCACTGTGAAAGAAATGCAATTGTTCCTTTAACACTCTACATGAACTACAAAATCAGATTTGACAAAAGAAAATGCATATGGAGAACATGTATTGGACCTAACCTCAACTATTTTAAATGTAATGGTCACGACACCTTGTCTCTTTACTTGGCCGGTCCCTCTCCAGAGGCTAACATTCTAACCCTCTAACAGTCCTGTCGACAGACACAACAAGGAGCTCTTAATGAAGACAATTGACATGTTAACAACAGTGACCCCTCAGTTTGAAGACTACAGAGAGCAATTGTGGCTCATTTTCAGATTATGTAACCAACTGCATTTGCAGTCCTTTTGAACCTCTTTACTTAGAACCTGGGCCAAATCCTTACTCATATTACAAGAAATGCCATCTGCATCCAAAATGTCAACAAACATTTGTTTTTTTGTGATCTAACTTTTTTCAACAGTGACATTTCAGGGGAAGCAAAAGTTGTGATGGTCCACCCAAAAGAGTAAATTCTCCCTCTGCGTGCGAACTTAACCACATTGAGGAAAATGTATCCCAGCGCAAGGCTAGAATTTCCATCCGAAACAGATGTGGGTATGATGATTGGTAGCCTTTTTTTTTTTTTTTGTATTGCATAAGACTTGAAATCCAAAACAAACTCGTTTCTTTGCCACTTGATTGTGGGCAAAGTTCAATCGAGTGTTTCTTACAATAATCATAGTTCAAGATCTTTTCAATTTCTGTTACAATGTCTTATAATCAGGACAAAGTACCGCTGTTGTTGCTGTGGTGACCCGAGTCCCTACCAGCTGACTCAACTCTCATGTTAAACACAAACACTGCAATGAAAAACACTTGTGGATTGGTCGTTTTGCATGTTTGACCATTTGCTTCTAAGCTGCAAGCTACTTCCCGGGTTGTGGAAATTTAAGTAAAACATTAGACTGTCTCAATTTTGAGGCCAACTTTTGTATATAGGGTTAGGCAAAGGAAGTAAAGGAAAACCTTCATGTTTGACTTTAGTTTTTAGCAAAAGTGAAATGTTTTTTTGAAAAGCCAATGGAATCTTGGTAAGTTTCTAGTGATTTTCTAAAACAGAATGTATCCAAAAACGAATCTACAAAGACTGGTTTGGTTTAGGCTTCCTCAAGCAGAGTCAATATTCAATACAAACAACTGCTCCTCCCGTTTGCTAATTTAAACAAATAATCCATCCAGGTGCTTATTAAATAAGAGCCCTGAATATTACTCATTAGTTTTGTCACAATACACAAGTTTCAACCCAAAAAATAAAAATAAGGACATTGTGTTCACTGGCTGGTGATTTGATCCACGGAAGTTATTTTTGTCAAGCTGTCAAGTCCCTGTGCTCACAGTGCTGGATGGAGGACAGTCCTATGTAGGAAAGCCACAACATATCAAGTTACACATAGGCTGCACTGACTGTCTGCCAATACGTCTGAGGGAAAATGCTACTGGGGACAAACGACCAAGATTCCAATCTACTGGAATCAGCATTACTTCACTATCATTAGTGGCCACACGGTTTCTCACACCACTGGAAACAGAAACTGGTTTTGGAGATTGCTTTCACCAATACTCCACGCCTCAACATTGTGAGACGTGTCTGTGCAAAGTTTGAAGAGCAATGCAGGCTTTTGCTTTAATGAAAGCACATTTGTCCCGAGCAGGAACCTCATGGCCTTGTGCGTCACCAGCCTGCAATTTACACATCACATGCTTTTTATTGTCAGACAGCCAGTCTGTAGTTCGCAAAGTTGTTTACAAATACACATCAGTTTGCAGACTTGTCACGATGGAGTTCCTACGACCAGGAATGTACACTTTGTTTTGCCTTTAAGGACACTGAATGTCACTGAACTGCAGTGCTGATTTATTTCACAACCTTAGCAACGCAAAACGAAGTCAGCATGATTACACTTTTCAATTTTCCTGGAAAACGCGTTCTTTTAAATTTAACACACAAGACTATAGTTTGGAAAGCAATCGAAGAACAGATCAGATACATTTATCCTGTGTTTACTGTCAACTGGATAAAGTTACTGAATAATTTCATTAGGCCAATGAACACTTGACAAAATTGTTAGTTCTGTCAGTGGTAATAATTTAGCAAAACTATTGTGCGTGTAGTCAGAGTGCATCTCTATATCACTGCTATCACACAGAGGTGTTTTTAATGTTTTCATCTCGGGTAAACAAAAGTATTAAAACACCAACATGGGGCAAATTAAGACAAGTAGACCGTGTTTGCGTTCTGTAAACATAAGGTTTATTGCAAATGTGTAGTTGTATCCAAAGAGGGTAGCAAACAAATGTTTTGTGGATACCTTACAGCAACAATACCGTTATCTTTACAAAACACAGAAATCTTTAGGACTAACTAGAAGCAAGACTTCTCCTGTGAAGTTTTAACCCATGATCCTGCTGGTTGGCTCTTCTTTCTGCTGTTCTTATTTGAAAAAGAAAAAAAAAAAAAAAGTCTTTGGTAGTTCAAAAACAACAATCAGCAGAGTTTGAAGTAGAAATCTGTTTCTCTTACAGGCACTGTTGTCATGCCATCGTTTTAAGTTGGCATCAGGGTAGCAACACAGCAGATGCTATCATCTGAGATACCGTCCATTGCTTCCTTGTTCACCCGGCGATTTTACTTTACGCCTTCAGTGTCAGGAAAATAAACTCCAAAGAGCATTTATTTTACAAAACAACTGATTTTGTCAATAATAAAACAAACAACGAACAAAAAAAAACAAAAACAAAACAAAAACAGAATATGGCCGGATGAATTTCCCACATGAGCAGCAAGCCCCAACTGCAGACAATACAACAGATTATTGATCAGTACAGTATATGAATCAATTCACCAGCTTGATTATACTGCTCTAAGCTTCACCTCTGCTCATCCTGTTGATTATTTTGGTTTAAGTACATCAACGCGTAATACACGGAGGATAAGTCCTTGTTAATGTGGACGTGGGAATCCTTGAAACTAGCATTTGGACTTGGAACTCAACCAGGAACTGGGGACTCCCCACTTGTTAAAACATCTTAAGCGGGCCGACAGGAAGTAGCCTCACGCGTTCCAAGTCGGCGCCGGCAGGACCAGCCCAAACGAGAGCAAAAGGACAGTCGCTGGTAACCTTCCGTCTGAAAGCAAGCGCTCAATCGTGTCCAGCGGGCCCGCTCTTGATTCGGTGTCTGGCAGAAGACACTGTTGGACGGGATCAGAGGACAGCCCTGACACAGCACCGGTCTGACTTTTTGTGCTTATCAGAGTCAAGTGTTTGTCCCATCGAGCATTTGCGGCCACAAGGCCATGCCCTCATTGCCACGACAGTTTTTCAGCGGCAGCAATTGTGTAGCGCAATAACATGGAGGTCCATTGCTGAAAAGGGACAGTGGCTCTGCCCGCCCCAAGGCAGAGCCACTTACACAGCAGAGCCAGTATTGCGGCTACAGGTCTGCTGCTCCGACGTCACCTGCACGCTCTGATTGTCCAATGGGAGGAGAACATCTGTGGGGATTCGCGACTGGAACTTCTCCAGCTGCTCCGGACTGGCCAGGTTCTTCAACAGGTAGTTCTCTCTCTCCAGCTGGTTGTTCTTTTCTGCCAGCTCCTTGATCTGCTCCTTGAGGATCTCCACTTCCTCCCGCACGGCGTACATAAGATGGTTCTTGACCAGGTCCTGCAATGTTCGGGGAGGGAGTTGGATCAGCCATTAGTGTTCATGACGATCCGCAGTACCAACGTGTGCATAAATGGGCATGCGGATAATGACTATGCAGTACAATGCAATTTTCCCCCATTGTGTTGTTTTACGGGTTGGAATTTCAAATAAGAATCTGAACACAATCAATTTTTCCAGATAAGGGATAACTAAACTAAACAACATATTAAAAAAAAGTAATGTTTTCTTATATAACTGCAACTTAAGATGACATTATTCTCAGTTTACATGATAGAAACAAAACAACTCCTGCTTGCATTATGCATTTTGGGGCATGTTGGGCAAGTTAAACTTAACACTAAAAAGAGCAGTCGGTGGTACTGCAATAGTAGTAAAAGGTCAAGGTAAGCAAACTTTGTAGAATTGCATAACATGAAGCACTTGTTTTGAGCGTGTGTTTGTTTGCAGCAAGCTTACCATTGCCTGCTCTATCTTGTTGTCAATGGCCACCACGCTAGCACCAGAGGCACTGCAAAACAAAAAGAGTAACTGTTAACTTGGAATCCCCCACAATAGTAGCCTTACACGAAGACAACATGTCACCCCAGAGTACTTCCAACATGCATCGAACAGTATAGCAGCCAAACGACCACAAAGAAACACTGCAGACTAAAGAAGACATTTTGTTCGGTTGGCTGATTTCATGTCGGTCGCACACCGTGCCCTAAATTATTTGCAGCATATTTTTGGGAGCAAATATCAAACAAGCAGCTGTAGACACGAGCATTGCTGCCTTTTAAGATTTTCCGGAGACCGACATTGTTGTTTTTGCAGCACACAAAACGCCTTACTTTTTTCTTTAGGCTACCGTGTTCCAATATCGTGCGTACGTCGTGATGTTTACCTGTTGTCAAGTTTCACTGACACGACATCTCCTCCGAGTAGCGAGGAGAAGAAAGATATCGAGAAGTTGTGCAGCTGGTATACGGCCACCTCCATCGACGTTTTAGCGAACATCTCCGTGCTCATGTTCAGTGCCAGACTCGTTTGAAAAATGCTTCTCGCCACGTTTGCGAGTAGTTTGTGTCTACTAAAATAACTAAATAAGTCCTCTTTGATTCGGTCGAAGCACCACCTTCCAGGGTAAGTGCGGTGTCGTGATCTTTTCAGCCTCGCTTCCTTAGTGAGCGACTGTCTGGTGTGCTATTTTCTGCACCCGACCACTATATAAACGCCCTGGGTCCGTGACGTCAATGACGTAGGAATATTTTAGTCAAATTAGCTGATGGATTTTGTTTTTCTTGAGGGAGGGGGGGGAGGTGCATTTCAGTGTCCTGGGGGAAAAATAATAACCTAAGCATTCCTATCTTCAAAAACGCGGACTTTTGGATATTTAATCTAAATGTTTTCAATGTATCATTATTCATAGTATTTCTGAATAAATAATCAGAATTAACAGACATTGCATCTAAAAATGTGCAAATGTTCACACTTCGCTTGATAGAGCCCACATACTATTAAAATTCATACCACACTTTGAGAATCACTTATTTAGTTAGTGCAGTGATTCTTAACCTTGTTGGAGGTACCGAACCCCACCAGTTTCATGTGCGCATTCACCGAACCCCTCGTTAGTGAATTTATTTATTTATTTATTTATTTATTTATTTATTTTAAATTCTAGACATATTTTTTTTTACTGGTGCACAAAATGAGCCATGCATGAACATCACCTTGTTCAAAGAACAAAACCAACACAATGCATGAACTCACAACAAATTACATACTGGTAAATCAGAATTTACACAATAAATCAGGTTTGTTCGGACCTCCTCAGTGGAGGCTCTGTCGAACCCCTGAGACCGACTCACCGAACCCCTAGGGTTTGATCGAACCCAGGTTACGAACCACTGAGTTAGTGCCTGTACAGTTTTAAGATTATTGCTGATTAGACATAAATAATCAATTTATGCAACTATAATATTGTTACAATGAGTGGAAAAAGTGGGAAGGCGAATATTAATGGTACTGGCTTGTAATGACACAATGGCATAAACAGATCTTTATTAAACAATGCACAGTTGGATTTGGTTTTATTATTTATATAAACGCTCTATGCAATTCAGTATTGGTAACAAAAAGGTTTTAATTTGGACAAGCCAACACAGTCATTTGTTGTTGACAAAATTTCACACTGTATTTATTTCATATGTGATGGTACAGATGAACGCGTCTGCCCAAGCCACACATACATTTTGTCATACAATAACAATACTCGTTTGCAACGGAATGTACCGTACTGCATGCACCAAGTGCAACGTGAAGGTACTTTTCCATTCTATCTTGAGGAAAAATTTCCCCCCTCACTGTCTGCATTTTATGGGCCTCTAGTGGACAAAAAGTATACCACAACAGGCAAAACGTGCAGTTCTATGGTGAGTTTTACGGACATAGGAATTTTCCATGCGGCTGTTACTGAATCCATAATGAAAAACTACCGTCTTTTCCAGGTTTTGCTTTTCCATAGGGTTTATTTAAAGAATCAAAACAACTTGTTTATGCAGACCAGCCATATGGAACTCGTGTGTATTGGTAATATGTTAAATCATATAGAGAAATCAGTTATGTGACCTTTGGACATCACGTCATTGGATTATTACTATCAGTACCAAACCTCATGCACAATGTGAAAACGATTTTAGTGGTACATCTTGTCCACAGAGTACACAGAGGGGAAAAAAAACACACCTGTTGCACCCCCCCCCACACACACACACACCCACACACACACAATGTGCGCTCATAATGATTGTGCAATACAGCTTGTTTTCACACAGACCTTAAATAAGTGCCTGTGTATGACATAATGTGTGTTCCTGTCCTAGCTTTTAATTTGTTGCTTGTAATGAATATATTATGTTTCTTTTAGGTTTTTGTATGATGCCAGTTGTTCCCAAACGCCACATACAGCATTGTCAGCAAATTATTTGCTTCGATTTTCGTCTGCAGTTTTACAGTACACTCACATAGGATTGATTGAATCTAGGAATTGTGTTGTTTGAGTGGAGACAGTCCACAATTGTCCAGGAGTAATGTGAGGAAACAAATAACATTTCATGCGGATTATCTGTAAAATTATAATTCAACTAATGGAATTCTGCAAAATGAAACACACCCTCAATGCATAGATTTGCCTCGTCTCATTAGTGGCAGAAAAAAAAACATTGCAGTCCAAACAAGTGTAGTGTGAGGGTTGACTTTTGATGAGTTTGTGAGGTTAAAGAGAGAGCCCACTTGCTGAGTCATAGCCAGGACTCAAAAGGCCGAAGTCTGTGACAGTACAGCTGTCAGCTTTGATATCTCGCTCTGTTCTTGGGATGAAGGGCTTATCTAGGTCGTCACATCAATTTCCTGTAGTTGGTTCAGGATGCGCAAGAAAACTACAGACTATAGGGAATATCTTGGTACCGTTAAGTTATTCCCAATACGCTAAATGCAGGACAGCAACATACAAACTGAGAAATGTTTCAATAGAATAAATGCTTTTCTTTAATTATGACACTCACAGACAAAATCCCTCATCCTTAAAATGTTGCAGCCGTTCTATGTTTAGTGTGTGCAAATCTGTTCAAAAGCTTGCAAGGACGGGACCTTTTCCATCAAATGTTCCCTGTGCTATAGCCAACTAAGTTGTATAACACTGTGATTCATCTTCACCAATAGCTGAAGACGACTGGGGCGGAACCATAACATCAGTTTCCCAGCTCGAGGAGCACTTTAGGGCCAGAAAAATAAGAATGCACAACACCATTGCATACTGCAAAAAAGTCATTCACGTTCACAAAAGAACACTATCAGAAAAACATCGCTTTTCCATTTCCACCTGTACGTGTTTGAGTACAGAAATCCTCGAGGCTTACCAAAGGGTGTCTGAAGGGAACACTAAAGTTATAACTATTTGTGCACTCTATAAATAAACCTTAACCCATCTTTCTTCAAAATACTCTGAAGTTGAACATTCGTGACAAAGATTCGCATCTCTGTCAGACAACAACCGTCTACTCACAACGATCAGCCACAGAACTTACCGCCGATCTGGCCTCTTGAACAGACTTGGTGAGTATGGAGGTGAATAGCTGAAAGGTCTGTCTGTCATGATAGGCAAAGTGCTGCAAGTGACAGCCAAATCTATGGGGCGGTTCAGCCAGGTGGAGGCCACAAACTGATGAACGTTGAGGTAAATTTGCATCGCAGCGACATGTGTGACGCTGTCCCATGGTGGCCTCCAAGTAAGGCAGCACCCCTTTGACTGCCGCTTGTTCCCACAATGGCACAATGGCACAATTGAGAACAGGCAACATCTCTGGACATGCCGTCATGAGGGTGCGTACAATGCTTGAACTGACACGCCTGTGATGTGCCCTGCTCCACAACAACTAGCAAACAAAAAGTTTATGTTTGACATTACCCAAGCAGCTATTTTTTATTCATTCTTTTACATAACAGCCCCGGGTCTTATGTAACCAAAATGTTTTACTTATTAACCCCCCCAACACACACACACACGCACACACACATACACACACACACACACACACACACACACACATACACACTTTTCTTCTTCTTTTGTCTATTACCATTACTTTTTATTTCACGTCTATTACAAACTGAACAATCATTTTTGGATGAATTAGATAAAGTGAAATTGGATGAATTCCTGCAGCACCTTGCACGGACGGCACCATGGTTGGCAATCACTGCTTTGGTTTTTGTATGATAATGGCAGACGAGCCTGAACACCTCACTTCAATGTTAACATTGGGTAACTTTCACTTTAACCCTTCAAAAGACACTCAAAGTGTTACTCTCATCTTTTTGTAATGGATTTTTAATAATAACAGAAGAAGCCTATGATTTCTTTTTCAATATGACCTGTCTTTGATAATTGGCTGGGAGAAAACACCTAATAGTGTCTCAAACTACTTTCATGAACCAAATGCAGGTTCTTGTTGCCGAAAAGGATGACTGACCATGAGAATTCACGCTCATACAAAAGTAACCAATCAACAGTTGAGCCTGTTATAACTACCGTAATTTCTGGACTAATAAACCGCACTAGCTAAAATTAGGGGGAAATCCTGTTTTGTTCATATGTACGTAAAACGGACTATAAGCCGTATGTGTTTTAAATGAAATGTCCTCATTTTTCTTCTTCGTCTTCTTCTATCTACCTATATTACCAAAACAAATCATTTTACAATGTAATAAAAGATCATGAAGAATCTATAGACAAGCCGCATTGGACTATAAACCGCAAGAGTCAAAGCTTGTGCAAAAAGTAGAGGCTTATAGTCTGGAAAACACGGTGATAACAATGTACAATTTGGAACCATGGCCCAGCTACGTTTGTCATGATAAAATGACTTTTACCGCAACATAGAGCACTCTACTAGTCTTAATAGAGCTATTTATTATTATATAAGACCAACTCTCAAAGATGACGGCTTTGGCCAAGTTTGGACGCAGTTAAGTGATTGTACTAATGATCCAGTGGGTGTGCTGCAAAATATCAGGCTAATCTGGCTCGATTGGGAATGCTGACTTAAACAGCAGGAAACTGTTCAGTCATTTTACCATTCCAAGTGTTCAGATTCAAAATACCCATCCAACTTTAATTTTAGTTTTCAAGATTTTTCAATTTGTCTCATGAATGTGTTATGAATGACTGAATGATTGAGTGAATGGTGGTGGTGGGTGGGTGGGGGGTGGCAGTTTGTATGTCTTCTATGATGAGGGCACTGCTGCATAAAGTCCCAGAACAGAGGTTTAGCTGGGTCAGAACCACCTGGCGGCATTCATCTTCTACTTTTCCTTCAGCATAGTGTAGACTTCAGCTGTTGAGACTCAATGAGCTTTGTGTGTGTCGCTCAGCTGTGGAATGTGGACACTGACGGCCGAGTACATACTGTACTGAACCCCAGCACAAATTGCTCGTGGTACAAAACAATAGAAATGCTACAATCCAGAAAAGAATGATTTTGGGCAGTGGTCCCCAAACTACGGCCCACGGGCCGTATACGGTCCCCCTTCGCATTAGACCCGGCCCCCTGAACAATACCAGAGACGGAAAAAAATGCTAAACAATACCGGACCCCCTGAACAAGACCAGAAACGGGAAAAAAATGCCATACAATACCAGAGACGGAAAAAAAATGCTACTACGACCTCACTTTGCCCCAGCACGTTTTTACCCTTATGGCCACCCATACCCCAGTCATAGAACGTGAAAGACCGGAATAATGGAAAAAAGGTTGGGTAAGAGAAAAATTGATTCCGAATGCAGGATATGTGTGGTGTGCTGGAGTGTCAGCATGTTTTCTGGAAAACACTAAATGATTACATTTAGGGACCCCTGTGATTGTCACACTTTTTCTGTTAGAAACTGACCCCGGCCCCCCATCAGAGAAGGGAAAAGTTATGTGGCCCTCATTGGAAAAAGTTTGGGGACCCCTGATTTAGGGCCTCGGGGTGGGCAGTTAATTTTGTAAAAGTCCACATGAGAAACTGGAACACTTTTCAAAGGCCAACCCAACAGGCCAACATCAACTTTGTCTTTATTACTATTTTTAACCTATTTAGAAAAAGTATATTAACGTGCTTCAACAAATCCCGACATGGTATTGGTATTGTCACAATTAGGAAATACAAATTTTAAACAAAATTATAAGTGCTCAGTAAACGTATATCTTTACACATTTTGAAAATTATAACATTAATTTTATTCACCAACTGCCCCTTCACATTAGCCATTCCTAGTGAGAATTGCCAAATATCTGGTGGGAATCTAATATTATTTGCAGTGATCTATCATGATACAATGATGACTTGTACGACACCCAATACGGATGCTATATGACACTGTAGATTTGCATACAGCAAATCTTCTTGACCCCCCCCCTTCCACACACACACACACACGCACACAAACACTCACACCATATAGGACATATAGGAACACTTTTGTCATCTTAGCTAATCTTTTTTTTTTGGGCTCATTGCTAGAGGGGTGTGAATAGAGCAAAATGATTTCCAAGTTGGCAACACTGCAGACGTTGCTCGAGCTTGCTATCTCGCTTGGACTAGTATCCGTATGTTTACACATAAATAAAATCACAGCATTCAAAACATCACATATTTTATATTTTACTCAATGTATATTGTAATCACTGTAAGAGCCAGGAAGAGACTGTGATCGGGTCGGATTGTACTTATCCTTGGTCTGATTTAGACCCAAACCAGGCACCCAAATAAATATTTTTCAGAATTGATGTTCACTGCAACGTCACTGGCTATATTCACACATTAACATTTCCTTTCACTTAAATGACAGACTGCACATTGCCAGTGTTCCCGTAATGACATAAATGGCAGTGTCTGAGCCACATGGGTGATTCTTGGTTGGATTCACGCAAAGAGATCACTTAGTAAGGCAAACATTGTGGCTCTGGTTGTCAAGGCTTCAGTGCTGGAAATAAACACCCGGCTTACATTCCAAACTTGTGAACTTTGTTATAAACATGTAATTCATGCGCCAATGGCTTCCAACAAGAAATCCTAATTCTTTTTACAAATATATAATTAGGCCTTTATTGAGGTGAATCCTCATAGGAAAGCAGTCTAGTATTTGAAATGTGTTCTTCTCTTGAGACCAAAGGGAATTTCAAATCAAAATGATCTGACATCATTGAATTCGACACAGCCTATCTTGCTGTCACACCATCTTAATCCAGTCTTAATTTCCCTGCTTTTCTCATTTTGTTCCAGTTGGGCTTGCAGCTGTTTGACCCGAGTCACAAACAACTGGGACAAACCCTGGAGGGAGCCGTGCCCTCTGTGTGTGTATGTGAGTTTGTGGGCTTACTTGTGTTTGTTTGCGTGCAGTCGGCCACGTGTTCTCATCCATGCACACCCCAGCATGTGTGAATTTCTCAGATGGGGATTTTTGGTGCAGCGCAATACCTCGCAAACACTCAGTCCATTCCCACAGACTCCAGCAGACTTGCCTGCAGAGCTGTGGAGCGGACTGGTTGTCACCTGTGACATGAGGATGAAGAAACAGCTACGTTCCCATGGGTAAATGCAGACAATGTCATCTGCGGTTACTTCTGAGGGGACTGAATGTGTCGACAGCTGGAAAAACCGCTGGCTATGTGGCTTGTTTACATGTTGTGTCAGTTTTAAAAAATACACAATTTCAGGCTAAGATGCAAGTAATAGAATATAGAGTCAACTACCTGTACGTATAGTGGGAACAGTGAACATGGATACAAATGCCTAATGGTTCTTTTATTCTTTGGTTTTTTTCAATATTATTTGGTTTGTTTGGAATACATTTAAAGTTTTGACTCATCCTACCTGGTTTCGGTGCTCATTGGTAAGAATGTTAGTGGGAGTGGTTGTTTGCCTATAAAGGGTATACAACATAAGAGTGGGGGACCAGTCCAGGGTTACCCTTCCTCTTGCCAGATGGAAGAATGATGGAGAAATAAAAAAGGAAAATCGTGCCATATTATTCTTTTTCTGTAGTTTTGATAATATACATTTTTGAGACACATATTCAGACCGAGTCAAGGAATAGTTTTCACCTGAAGAATTTCAAGGTAAATGCATGCCATTTGTCCGGCAATCAACCAAATTCATAATGCTTTGAAAAACACCTCTTCTCATGTTTGTTTGTCTTACAGCTAAGGACAAAAAAAACTGCCCAAAAATCATAGCAAAAATAATTAAAACATTTTAATAGTCCTGCGGGCGACTCATGCGGTCCTCACGGGCGACCTGGTGCCCGCGGGCAACGTGTTGGTGACCCCTGCCCTATACTATGTACTTGTCCAGTACCGTGTATAATCTACTAGGCTTTAAAAACATGACTACATGATCGTAAGAAGAGTAATCTTAAATCAAATTTAGGAGGCTAAGGATATGTATTGTTCTGTGTGCCATACAGCACATACCAAAATATTGTTCAGCATGAAAGACATACAGTTGTGGGAAACAAACACAATCATTAAACCGTCACACTGAATGTTTAACTGTTGACTGAAACAAGTGACTCTTCCACCGTTTTCACACAGGAACCAACCCCCCTTTTAGGAAAGACTGTCACTCTGTCAACAGGTTATAAAAGAATGCCGCCATTGAGAGCTTTGATTGACTGCTAAGAACATAGCCACTGTAACATCTCAAGCAAGTGTTTTGTAAACATTCACAGATTCAGACAACCCATAGTTACATTAAGGCTATTCACTTTCAGTACGTTTCACCCAAAGGGTGTTCAGCTGGGATAATAGGATGCCTCAGACTTGGTATATGTTTGTCACCATCACATCTATTCATTCAACTGAGGAGGCTAGAAAAAAAAAAAAAACGGTAGTGGGGTGACGTGAGAAGCAAATAAGGGGCGGGCCTGAAGAGGAGTTGGCGTTACATTTTGTACCAAAGTTTTCCTCAGGCTGTCACAGAGGTAAAAAAAGGCTCTGCATAGGACAGGCCAATAATTTATCTGGTTTATTCCAGATATGCAACGCACATTATGATTATTACAGGAAACAACAGATATATAATGAATCTGCCAAACTGTTTAAGTCTTTGGCCAGTACTATCTTTTTCTCACAGCCCAAATTAATTTTTTTATCCAGTCCTCCACCCTCCAGTCACAAGGTGCTGTCATAACCTTAAGAGACTGTGTTGAGTACAAAAAGGATGAATGTACAATTTTTAAAAATATGAGCACTTTGTAAAAAAATTGCACACAATATTGACCAGTAATTTTCACAATCCCAAATTAACAGGGTCCTAGTGGTCTACAACTATTATAGATCATTAAGGCATTGATAGAGAATCTCATTTTATAACATGATAATCTACAAAAAACATGCATCCAAAGGTCAACGTTTATGCTTCCGTTGTTATGTCTTTAATGACTTCCAATATCTGCGTAAGAAAAGGCATCAGCAAAACCATTCCGGCTAATTCTTGATTTATTTCTTTTTATATGTGATTCGAATATAGTTTTGTATCTAAAACAGAAAGGCCTGAATAAATCATATTTGATTTATGCTGCTGTGTTACATAGCCCGCGTGCCTGTGATGGGTATAAAATGTCATATGTGTGTGCCTGTGCGTGTGTGTGCGTGTGCGTGTGTGTGTGTGTGTGTGTGTGTGTGTGTGTGTGTGTGCGTGCGTGCGTGTGTACTGCTTGTCCACATATACCGTATTTTCCGAACTTTAAGTCGTTGTTTTTGTCATAGTTTGACTGGTGGTAAGACTTATAATCAGGAGCGACTTATGTGTGAAATTATTAACACATTATATCATTTCACATGTTATTCTCACACTAAACCGCAAGAGGGAGCTCTAGGCCCGTGGAATAATTGGAACTGCAACTGACAATGAGTCTGACGTAAGCGACGTAGAAGACGAAGCGCCGCATCTTCTACTTCCGGAGTTAGCAGAGTTGTTTAAAAGTGACACGGATGATACAGATTTCATTGGATTTAGTGATTTGGAGTCACATGGATGGTTTGATAAACTTGTTAGCATGTTATTTATGCTATGGTTATTTGAATAACTCTTAATATGATATGTTAACATACCAGGCATGTTTTCAGTTTGGTGTTTATGTGTCATATAACATTAGCATACCGTATTCAGCCTGTTGTTGCCTCTAATCTATTTTTATTTTAAATTGCCTTTCAAGATGACATGTCTGTTCTTGGTGTTGCATTACATCAAATAAATGTCCCTAAAAAATGCGACTTATACTGCAGTGTGATTTATATATGTCTTTTACTTCTTTATTATGCATTTTATGGCTGGTGCGACTTATAGTCTGGAAAATACGGTATGTACATTACATCTTTAAATGTGTATAAAAAAAGTCTGTGAGTATCATAAATGCATTGAAACACCATTTGCCAAATCATCAAATATGAATGAAGAGTTTGTTTCTGTAAATTGTTCTTAAACTTCTATTTAAAAAAAAACGACGTAGAGTGAATATTTCTGCTCCCTCTATAAACAGGAAACATTTCCATTTGTGACTTTTGAACTTGGAGTGGGCCACAGTATACACGAATTATCTTTTGACTTTCCTGGTTTCAAAGTTACACAGATGAACACGTATGAAAATACAACCAGCCAAGACAGTGATTGTATAATAAACACTGTTGGTGTGTACGTGAGGATTCCAAAGTTCAAGACACCATTATTGTGCGTCTCGCAGGTTGCAGGTACGCAATGGACAAGACCAGCGACGCACTTATGTACATGCAACGGTGTGCACTCGAGCATGGATGCCAACCACACAACAATTCAGGTCCATGCATGTAGCTAAAAATAACAGGCAGACACACACTCTCACACACAAAGTAAATCTACTGTACGTGCATGTCAGGCACGTAACAAGCACCCAAGTATGAAAAGTGCTGAACATACTGTAACAACAATCCGGTTACGACCAAGTTGAACAAGAGGTCAAAATAATGCTAACGATAAAATTATGTGCATCCACTGAAGACGGCGAAATGTGGGACGAAACCCCCTGCAAGCATGAGGAAAGCACCAAACTCCACACAATAGGCCAGCGCTGAATTTGAACACTCATCCTTAAAACTTAAACAGCTTGAATATTTACTGGAGTCATTCCAGTTGCAAAATATTTCCTCGTATTTGTCATTGGTTAAAAAAGAAGTGCGTAAGAGGCCTTTGTTGTTCAGGTGCCCACGTAAGCAGCTATCTTATCTTTACGCCCAAACTGCAGCAGGCAATAAAACAACTTTCTACCAGTGTGGCAATAGAATGTGACAGAGAATTAAACCCCATGACATTTGTTTTGCCCTCTGTATCATCCGGAAATGGAAATACTGTCTGAAAAGCAGGAAGCTATTTTAGGGAACTACTCTACGATTGCAGAACAGAAACAAAATCAGGCATTTTCTTTTTCCCACACCCTTGTAATCTATCAGTATATTCAACATGTCTTTGTTTCAGACAATTTACCATTCATTAAATTACATTCATGTAATGTTCTTTCATTATATAGTGTTGGACCACAAGGATTTACTGCCACGTAGTTTTCAAATTAAAAGGAACATTAGCAGTGGGATTGTATCATTACTAAATGTGCCATAAAGAAAATGAAATTGTTCCTGGTATTTTGTGTTTCTCGTCTGCCACCTAGTGCATGGCCATTAGTCCTGCTCCTGCAGCCTCAATGTCTTCATCCGTCTCCTCAACAGCCCATGAAGCACACCTCCTCCTCCTCATTCAAATCTATTGTTATTCCTGTCCTTCCACACAGTCGCTGAGCAGTAAATCCCATCTGACATGCTTGAGCACGGCCTAACCCTGAGTCGGTGTCAAGGTAATTATCCTGTCTCTGACCTGTCTTGTCACAGCACTCCCTGTTGTCTGGTACATTTTCAACTATTTTGGGCACAGGTAGACTACCCATTGTGGCATGCAACCTGTGAGACAATGTTTGCTATGTAAGTACTCATGGGATTAATACACAGCATAGCTGTCATACCTTAGCATTTATTTGCATGAATGCCCCTATGCATTTTTAGGGACATACACACCAAACTATATAACACTAAAATTGCATAAAGGAGATTGTGAGACAACTCTTATTTGTTTATCTATAGCAATTATTTTTTGACACACCATGTCCAGTGTGCATGTTCCCTCAAACACAGAGATAACCACAAACATAATTTCATGTAATGCTTCCTCCATTTGGCTGCAAGGCATCATGTTACAAAACAAAATTCTCACTAAAGCTCCATTATGTCAACATCTTGTGATAAACTTTATAAAATATTGCGGTAGTGACCTTGAATCAAAAATTTTAGTGGTCTGTAAATGTTTTTTCTCAAACCTTTTTAGAAAAGGCCTTATGTCACCTAAAAAGAAACACCAGACTCTCCAAATCAATAAGCTTATTACAATAAAAGTAGACCACGGGACCTCAGAATTCAATTGGTTCATCAGACAAACAACCTCAGAATTCAACTAAAATAATCTGGAAAATGTGGTCCAATCACACTTTCTGTTAAAAACAGACAACCATTCACCTCCACGTTCATACCGTCACTAAGTCACACAATTAACGACAATTGCTTTTGCCCTTCTATGACAGTTAGTTCAAGAGCCAGTGTGTAGTAATTTGTGCAATCTGAATTGATAAAATACAACAAAGGGCATGCATTTTCAAGCATGCACACTCCAGTGCCACAGAGAGACTACACTTTGCAAGCCTACCACTCATTTCTTCAGCAGAGGTGCAAGACAAATGTCATCCAAATGACTTCTATTCTTCTCTCAAGTGATGAGGTAAATGCATTGCATTTGTTACACATGCTGTAGTTATTGAGGCAGCAAATTTGTAATCGGGTGATTGTTTCCTTCCGGTATCTGTAGCAGTAAAATAGCGTTGACACATGTCAGCGTCCTGAGTACTTTGTGAGATAATTAGCAATTACGAGAAATACAATTTAAAAAATATATATATATATATATATATATATATATATATATATATATGTTAATGAAGACTAAAAAGTATGAAAAGTCCCTTTAACTATGCCAAAATGTTACATACAATTTTAAATGTCCACTATAACTGGGCACTGTGGCAACATACGACCGCTACTCATGGATCAGGCACCACCAGTGACTGGTTATCTAATATTAGTTTAGTTTCGAATATTAGTGCCTAGACGTGTCATATTTTGTATTATTTCAGAGATGTGCAAGATGCCTGGTCAAACCTAGATCCACACTAATACATGATTAATCAGTTTTAATTATAAATACACAATTGTTTATTCCATACTATTACTTTTGTGTTTATTGTTTTGTCGCTGTTGCCTTTAACCTTTGTTATCGTAAGGTGGTCAGCCAAAAACAAATACAAGCAGACAGACGTGAAAATTATAACAAAACAAGATTCCATGGTATTGTCAGGAGGGCAACCAGTTAGTTGGTTGATAGCAGAGACGAAGCGGCCGTGCAAACGACATAACAGGAAAATACAAAAAATGAGGAAGAGAGAAAGCGGGGAGGAAAGCGACAGAAGCAGAGAAGGCTTGCGCAGCTGTTGTTAGGTGGCGTTTCCTCTGATTGGAGGCTTTGGCTGTACTCCCAGTTCTTGAGGTAAACATTTCAACATTGAAGACATTTTACTTGACCCAAATGCTCCCAGCAGCAGGGAAACGATGCCACACTATCTTACAAGCAGCAAACAATTAGGCAATTTAAACCATTCTTTTGTGTTGTGGATGAAGATTTATTGATTTATTTGTTTATTTGTTTGTTTGTTTGTTTATTATCTGGGAATGCCAATCTTTCTTCCTTCATAACATTGCAGACAACTGCAAAATAACAGTGTAAGCTTCATATAATGGGATGAAGGGTGATAAGTAGCATGGAAGTGTTTAATCTGCCCCATGCCATGCCTCATTATGCTTATAATGGCCATGAATTAATTAAAGTGTTACTATAGGCCAAAATATATGTTTTATCTTTTTTTTTTTTTTTACCTTTTGACCCTGCACTGTCCCTTAATACACAAAATGAAGAAAACAATTCGGCAACAACTCCTACTCACTAATGTGTGGAATGGGCTTAATTTGATCAGAATATTCCAAATGTGGTGTGTATATGAAGCATTTTTATTCCGATCAGGCTTTTACTCCAAATGAATGTGCCCATGTAAAGGTAGCTATTGAAATGCAAAACTGTAAATGGGCATTTATGTATGACAATAACAGAGCTGCGCTGTCAAATATTTTGAAAATTCCTGAACGCTAACATGTTGTGTCCCTAACACATCATGATTGTTCCAAATATTTGATATCAGTGGACGCCACTACCATTTTTTTATATATTCCTCCACTCCCGCTGTCTAGCAGGTAGCGCAGGAGCCCCAGTGGCCCCCTCATCACCCAATAGGAGTCCTAGTGAGCCTGTCATGGCGGCGAGACTGAATAATTGTTGCATCTACATTTGCTACAGCTGGTTTTTATTGGATACAAATATGTGGAAGTATCCTGTTTGTTTTTTATTTGTTTCTTCATTTTCTAGCTGGATAAAATGGGTGTGAGCTTTATTTGTTAGTACTTTAATTATTTTTTAAATCAAGATGTTTCACTGAAAGTTAGTAAGGGGTAGAACGTTAGGGAATATGTGTACAAAAAGAAGTCCTTTAATCCTGTCACAATAATTATTGCATTGACAAAATAATAATTTATGTAAAGATTACCTGTGTTTAGTCAATAAAGGCATCATGTTTGGTCTGCGTGTTTGTTATGTAACATGGCAAGAACAGGGCACTGTCTCGCCGCCAGACGCCAAAATAATATTACTATTTTTCATCTCACAACACTTTGGGCCACGAGATGACCTTCACTTGCCGTACACTTTCATTCATACAATTACATACGTATTGTACATGTATTTCGCAACATGAAGTGAGTGTGTGACCATTGTTGCAAATGATGCATTTTTTGCGTGAAACAGCAGTTTCATATGTGTTAGTGAACTCATATGTGTTAGTGAACTCATTTGACCCTAAAAAGATTTGGATTCTAAAAAGGTAACATGCAAATTTAGTCAACTCATCCCCATATTGTCTGCCCATCTCAACATGCAGATGTTTTTCAAGCACTAAACTGTTTTAACAGGAAGACAATTACTATATTTATCATGGAATATTTGTCCATGTTTCACGTTTTTAATTCATGGAAGATAATGAAAAGATGTTTTCATTTGGTAATTGGATAGGGGTTCTGCTAATCGTCATGTTAGCTACAAAGCTTTTTTTCCCCAACCTATTAAGTGCAGATCACTAAACTGGGGTTTAATAAGTGAAGGGAAGGTCAGGGGTCCCTCTTCCTGGTCAGTTAAGCGGGGAAAAAAAGACAGCCCTGTTGACATAAGTCTCAGTTCACATCCACGCCAAAGCACTCTGAAGCACTGAAAAGTTGAGACCTCAAGTGTTACATAAATTCCATTCTTTTGTCACCCACTGACAGAGAAGCGCTGGCCTCTACTTCCCTTTTATATGCCACCTTGCATTAACAGCAGACATAAATAGGTCTGTGGCATAAATGGAACTTTATGTGCAGGCTCTTGACAAGGATATGGATGGGTGCCTGAGTGGAATTTGCATAAGTGTGTCGCCTGTTTGCGAGATGAACTCATTCCAGTGCAGTGGGTTCCAGTGCTGGGAAGTTAGCAAGAAAACTAATTGCTAAAATGAATACTTTGACGAAAAGAGTTTTATAGGCCTAAAGACGTTTTTTGTCAACACGATTTCAGGCTCTAAAATGATACCATCAGGTTACAGAGCTGGAACAAAACATAGAGATGATAACTTCCTTCATATGGGAACCTATCATTTAAACAAGTTGGATAAAAACAAATCAATTTCTTCCCATCCAATCCCCCTCAAACGTTAAGAGGATATCTAATGGAGGAATCCTAAATTATTTTAAAGCTCATGTCGCACAAGATGACCTATGATGCGCAGGGCGATTTTGATTTTTTATAACTTTATGATTAGGACTTCACTTTGTTGTCTGCCTGACTGCACAAATTCTATTGGAATTATTTGAAACAAATTATAATCAGAATATCTGAACCTAAAGAGACATACTTGATGTAAGTACACTATGTACTATACTGTATTCAAAAAATAAGCTCAATGTCTGTAATTATAGTTGTTTTGCAGTGGGTCTTTTGGAAGAAGATCCCGCAAACAAACAGAACCAGCAGATTAAAAAAAGGGGAGTAAGAAAGTGTCATCAAAATTCCTGCCTGAGTCCACATTTTCTTGGCAGTGTCCCTCTTGTGATTCCAGCATCAGCGTTCAGACCCATTTCTGCAAAACTTACATTGACTCTGTGGTTAAACAAATGATTCACATGCAGCATATATATCATTTCGGGTCTGAGTCAATTGTTCCCACTATGTCAGCAGAAGGAATGTAGAACTATGTCATTTAATGTCCCAGGCTTGATGGTACAGTGCAAAAAGTATGCCCATTTGATCCAGGGACTGGCCTTCGCCAGGGTTCAGCTGTTGTTTTGAGACGCAGGGACACAAAGACACAAATGAGGTCTTGAACAGGATACATCTTGTTATGTGCACTCATTTGACTCTGAATTAGGCACCCTCTTATCTCACTTCCCATTTTTGAGCTGAGGAAATATCCAAAAGCAATCAGACTCACTGAAACTTGGCATGTTCTACTGTTTTAAATTTCTCAGAAAAAAAGAGCGATAGGAAAAGAGAGCGAGAGAGAGAGAGAGAGAGAGAGAGAGAGAGAGAGAGAGAGAGAGAGAGAGAGAGAGAGAAGAAATGCAGTCAGTCAACCTTCTATTCTGATTGAGAGACTTTCTATAAGTTTCTAAAGTGTGAGACTTTGTGTTTGTAACCTTAGAGGTTACTGATGTTTGCTCTGATAGTTTGTTACAAAAGTGTTTGATGGGCTTGAGATAGGGCTGTCAAGTTCTTGGAAACCAAACTTGCCCAACCTTGCTTTGTCCACCAGTGTGCTGCCGTGTTGGAACACAAAAGGGCCTTCTCAATATTTAAGCCACAAAGAATCTTTGTAAAATGAAGAATCAAAATTTAAGAGGAATAAAGGAGAGCCTAAACCCTGATAGAGGAATTATTTAGGAGTGATATGTACATAAACAGTGTGTTGAATGTTCTTTTTTTCCCCTCAAGATTTCATTTTTCTCACATGTCCTGGTTGGTATAAAAAAATTGAAGGACATGTTGCAGTTTGGAACCACTGTTAGGAACAGGAACCCACATTCATTAAAGTTAAAGATTGATTCTCATGATACAAAGAGTCATTCATAGTGGCAGGTCATAGTTCATTTAGTGGCAGTTCAGTTCATCTGCCAAGCAACAATGTACCCAACAAGTGGGCTCATCGCTTGCTTAAAACCAGCTGTATCGCAATACTTCAATGTTTTGAAAATGAGTCAAACTCTTCAAATATGTAAGGGCATTGTGTACATGCAGATCAAATTGAAAATTATATGAACGTGTTTTCTGGTCAAGAGTCACATTTGAAATATAAACGTTTAGCAGACCAAAATAATTTAGCCAAGTCTGGCACACTCCCTGAATGAAACTGATTTTCTTTCCTGTTTCTACAAGCTCATTTCCTTGTTTCCCACTATTTGACATTTGACTTACGTTCAGGGAAATTCAAATGGCATGTTTGCCACAAGAGTTCCCAACTGTTTATGAGAGCAGAGTCTCTTATGTGATTGAACTTGTAGGACTTGTACTGTGGAAATCTTGGCCTTTGCAGTAGCAAGCTTTTGGCAAGTACACTCCTCAAGTATTTCTAACTTATGCACGAAGGAAGAACTTCCAATGAATGGGTGTGCATGCGCGTGCGTGCGTGTGAAGATCCAAATCTGCATTTCCCCATGATCTTAACAGAGCTCCCAGAAGTTGTGTGTGTCACATTCTTCCTTCTTCTTTTCAGCAATTAAAAAAAAAAAATTAATTCCATGCCAATCAGACTGGGATAGAACAAATAATCCTTTGCTCCTCAGCCATGGAGTTTTAAGCGTGAAAGAAATTCGAGTCTAAAGAGAAAAAAATGGACTGCAGATATTTTCTATTTTCACTGCTGCAGGTTTTTGCACGCCAGATTGCAGGCTGATGAGCAGAAGAGTGCACTCGACCCCTCATGGCCTGGGTTATGCAAGGTGTGTCAACGTCTCTTGTCTATTTAAAGGTTGTAATTGTATCATATTGTCTATTTGTGAAACTATTACTCAGCACTGTCTGGTCTCATGTCACGGAAGGGGCTCTCTCTGTGTGTGCGTGTGTGTGTGCGTTTGTATATGTGTGTCAATGTGTGTGTGTGTGTGTGTGTGTGTGTGTGTGCGTGTGTGTGTGCGTGTGTGTGTGTGCACGCACGCGCGCAGAGGAAAGTTTAGATTGTGTGTGTTGACAGACTTTTTAACTATATGAATGCGTGCCATTGGCAAGGTCCAAACAGATAAACCCAGCTCACAAGTCTCCAAAATCTCCACCCTCTGCCCCCCCCACTCGTTATATAAGAGCAACGACTGCCAAACAACACAACTGTAATGTAGACTGAGGCAAAGTAAATAGGAAGTTTTAAGAAATAGGAAAAGGTGAGGATGTGCTCTATTCTTTTAACAAAAGCGTGTTTATGCGTTGAAGAATGCAGTTTTGCGTGCTTTTACACATTATCCAATTAACTCTTTGCAAAGCTACCGCATATGATTTTACACATTATCCAATTAACTCTTTGCAAAGCCACCTTGTATTATTTTGACCCATTTTACGTTGGAATTGTTTTCGCTGCCATTTAACCTCCTATTAAAAGTGTGCTTATGCGACAAAGCCACAGGTTTACTTCAAAGGGTTCCCGGCAGACACCACAACATACTTTAAGGCTTTGCTTCAGCACGTTCCTTGACACATGGATATTGTAACGTTATGATTTACGAGCCAGTGCAGACAAAATGACAAGGCTATTGTGTCTTGATATTTGAGATTTTAAATTTGATGCTCAAGTTTAAATTTATTTTTTAACAACTAAGGTGGGGGCAACAGTGACTACATTTAGCAGTTGCTTCAGGGTTTTTGGTTTTATGAAGATGTATTTACTGTGATGGATGAGACGGTGGATAATCAGCAAGCTGTCATGTGGAGGATTTGACTTTCTAAGTAGAATAGAATTATAATCCACCTGTGCTGTCTGAGTAGCCGGTTATGGAGGACAGAACAGCTTAGCTGGATTCAGTTGACTCATCAACAACAGCGTTACAGTGTGGGTCACCTTTATGAACTACGCGCGTTCATATGCATAATCTGATATGTACAGTGTATTTGTTATCAAGGTCGAGTCAGGTTATAGCTGAGATATTATTGTATTGTTCTTTGTCTTCGCCCTGTGTAATAAATATAACACAACCGATTTCACCAACATTTTAATTTGCTGTGATTAAAAAGAACTGTTTTATATACAATATATTTTACTGATAAAAATGTTCACAACATTGTTAGTCAAATGTTTTAAGTGTTCATAGTTACACACCAAATCAAATCAATATTATACTAACTTCAGTGACTGCCTTTCTGTAAAAGCCCTACACACCCGTACAACCAAAGCTGCAATGTGCAATGTCATATACTTGTGACATGTTGCATCAACCGGTGCGGTAAGGGTGTGGGTTGCTCCTTGTTCATGATAATTGTTCTGTTTAGTGAGACTGTTCCGACGTTAAATGTCAGCTATGCATCATGAGTCCTCACGCAAATATCATCCATCTGGCAGCCATTCAAACAATTCAAAAGTTCAAAGAGTTCATGCAGTTAATGTTGTATTCCTTTCTGCTGGTCCATTTATTGAGTGTACCGTTTATTGGATATTATATTATTTTAATTACTAATGAGAAAGATTATGCAGTTGCCAACATTTTGACTGTGCAGAGAAGAAAACAATCACATCACTATGTAGCTGTATCTGTTGTTGGCGCTAATTTGAGGTGGTTTTGTTCGAAGGTCTGTCTGTATAGACTTTTTAATTTCATAGAGACATGCCTGAATCTGTTTGTTGTCAGCAACGTTAATCCTAAATGTGTGCAGCAATGTATGGGTCTTTGTACTTAATTGTAATCTCTGATTTGATGTACAGAGTATACTATGGATTGTGGTGCTAGGAGTTTCAGAATGGAATGCTATCCTGTAGACAGCCAGTGTTTTCGTTTCCTTCCTTGCTTCGAGACCATAACCACACTGTCTTCTCTTGTGAGTTTTCCCATGTTTTCCTAATTCATTGCGCTGCAACGTAAACACCCTGTCATGTACTATGATCCCTCACTGTTAGTGTCCACTATTGGAACTAGTCCATTCAGATAATGCTCTCAATACATAACTGATCCTGTATCATCAGATGTGGCCTGCATGTCTCTGGGCAACATTTATTTCCCATGTGTCCAAAGGTCTCACACACTTATGGTCATCGTTATATACGGAAGGTATCTTTTTTTGGATTGTATGACCTTGTGTTAGTGGATCGAATAAATGCTTCTTGCACTGAAGCTATTTTCTGATTTGTATTTGGATTACAGAGTGGAGTTTTTATTCCCCATGGGGTCTGCACACAGCTGGATAGCGTCTCCACGGCATTGTTGGACGGCTGTTCAGTAGTCCCCTGGACCATGGCCAGAGCTGGTGATCTGAGGCCAGTGTGAGGGACATTTGAAGGCATTAGCTACCAGGACGTGAATGTTGGGACAGATTAGAAAGATCAAATCAGCAAAGTCTTCTTGATCACTCCTTTTATCGCATATATATGGGAAAAGATTATGCCTATCAACTGCTGCTTCTTTTTGTTTTTCTAATTCAAAATAAAGTCAAAACAAATCAACTACTTCCAACTTCCTGTCTTGCATGCAACTTATTCTTTCTTGGAATGTTATATTTTAAGCTTTATGATTTTGTCATACTGGGCTTCAGGCAGGGAAAGTCTTGCTTGGATGACTTATTTTAGTTGATGATCTGATTTCGAGGACTGAATATAAAACTAACTGTCTTATCGCCACTGTTAAAAGCCTGTAGTTTTGTTTTTGTTTTTTTCACTTGAGCATGTGATTGGGTAAGCATCAGAACGGACGACTCTTTGCTCCCCTTTAGCGTGGCAAGCCGGGTGTTTACTGGCTGCTAAACATCCATGAGTGACTGTCTGAAATAAAGTTTACCAACATTGAGCTCCCGTCCGGGTCGAGCATTGCTTTCTTAGTTAACCAGCACATTTCCTTTTAGTTTTATTCATCACAGTTAACAAACCCGAATCCCCCTTAGACTTTCCTGGCTCAATATGCACGCAGGACTCGAAAGTCAAAATTCACCTTTCAGCCTGTTTCTGTGACCCTTGAATCATTTACATAGATAAAAGGTTTGCTGGCCTTTGGCCGATGTTTAATTCTGAAAGATAACCTGGTATGCTCTCGATTGCTAAACACGGGCTCTTAAAACTGGCATATATGCAAGATTTGATACCCAGGGTAAAGTCAAGGCATACAACTGCTCTATTCAGGTCCTCACAAGCACTTGAAAAACACATGAACTCTCGTGAATCTCAACGAAACAGGACAGCTGCCTCACTCTTGTTTGATCTGACAGGATTAAAATGCTCAGCTTTTGAGAATGAATGTGCCTGTTTGTGCTGCCGCATGTGTGCAAATGCAAACCGTTTTCTAATTTTGACAATACTAAAGTCTAGTTGTGACAGTCACATGATCCATGACACTGTTGTCTTTCAGCACACTTTCAGGAACTATATGTACTAGCTGCATGCAAACCTGTGTTTGTCTGGCAAACAGAGACAAGAACATTCTGGCATTTTTCCTCTGATGCTTGAATGCCAAACATTTTATTGTTGTTTTAATAGAAAGTCGAAAACTGGTTCGTAAGTGAATGCAAAAAAAATCGCGAGGCTCCGGGGTTTGTATCTCAAAATATTTGTAAGTATAGGCGTTCGTAAGTAGAGGTACCACTGTATTTGGATTCACCTGCTTCAAGATATAAACCCCCACACACACACCACTTTAAAATTTGTAATGTTATTTTTCCTATTTATGGATGGATGATGGCTTGAACCAATGAGCATTTTTGAAAAGCAAGTTTGACGAAATTTACTTGTGTAAATATGAACGTCATTCAAAGTAAGCCGTTTAAACACAGACTGCAGTGAATAAGAGCAAGAAGCTGAGTCTGACACACAGTACAATATTGTCATGAATGTTTAGGAAGGACTCTGAAGTTTGATCATAGATTATGACTGACATTTGTTTCCTCATTTTTGTTCCAGTATGAGTGAAACACGCCCTCTTGCTCCTACATGTAATTAAGAACATATTTTACTTTACTAACCTTGTGTTTTAAACATTTAAGTATTCTAATATCACACGACAGCATGTTAAACAAATTGGCATGTAGCATGCCAATCAAGTAGTCTGATCAAGAAAAGTGATCTAGCAACAACAGAGGTATTTTCCAAATTGAAGCGGTGGAGCCTGTCTGCCATCACTCAGCTGCAGTTTATATCAAATATATCAAAGCTTTTGTTTATTACTGACTGTTTTATGTCTGGTATACTGTGTACTATGCATTTGTTATCTTCAAAACAGCTCAAAGATAAGAGCAGCATTAACATGGGTAAAAATTAACTAGGTTTTATTTGGTAGCTACAATTATTTAGTAACTAACAGAGATAACAAGTACCCTTGATATCACTAGTCTAGACAAAATCTGGGTTCAAAGGATATGTGTTAAGTAATGCATGGTGACCTGTTATTCTCAAGAATGAAACATTGTACTAACTCATAATATATCTATCGAATAAGATAAAACAACCTCATATGTTGAAATATGGTCAGATTAATTTTTTTCACTAATTATTTCAAATGGTCCATCGTAACTTTATTTACGCTATACATTATTTTTTATGCAATTGTAACCAATTGTAACTCATCAATCTGCGGAAACCGTGTGGTGGGACCATCACCTTTATTTAAAATTGTAATTTTTTTGACAATAATGAGTAAAAATAGTAAGGTTAGCTATACCTAAATTAGCTTGTTAATTCCAAATAGATTGTTGTTCTGCCTCGTAGCAGAAGGACCCTGATGAGTCACGGAGATAAGTCAATGTTTCATCATGATATCAATTTCATATCAGCTCAGTATTTTACTAATTCCATCACTCATAGCTTCAGACCTTTACAAAGGTGTTTATGAAGATAATGTAGGATAGATATTGGCTTTTGTCATCTTTAAAAAGGGATATGCAGTGGGAGATGCTCAACATGACTGCGGACTGAATCAATATCAATCAATGCCAGCGTAATAAATTTGTATTTTTTTTTAGCATATTTGAGGTTGAATGTATTTTCTGGGTAGTGGTGTGTCGATGTGAGTGTAAAAGAGTATATGATAGCAGTATAAGGAAGCAGTGTCTGCTGTTTATTTGATTTGACAGCAACAATACAGTATTCTCATTTTGAGTCTGAGCACTATGGTAAGGAGGTCTATTATACAGCGCTCACTCACTTAGTGCAAGTTCTAGTAAATAAGATTAGGGGTCATCTAGCCAAGGAATGTGGTTTTAAATCACCAACGCAACAACAGAGAACAATTTGCATCTTCCTCAAAGTCATAGTGTTCTATAAACCAAGAAAACAGAAAGCCCTCAAATTTAGAATAATGAAATTTAAAAAGACTTTCCACATCAACATTTTCCTATTCATTTTCTGGAAGGAATTTTTTTTGGGGGGGGGCACTTTCAACATGAAAACTGGTCTATTCTTCAACAACATGCAGCATACCACTGTAAATATCTGCCACTGCACCACAGCAGACATGTTATGGTGTTATACTTTGCCATAAAATGACATATACTTACATTACTTTAATTGGGTGTGTTGGGAATTAGTTAGCGTAGTTGAAAATGGTTTATCAAGCACCTCAAAAATATGTCCACATCATAAATTAATTTTCACATAAATGGGGTTTTACAAGGTGTGTCAGAAAAGTTACAGGACTGATGTCACAAGAGATATATTTGGAGTTGTTTGTGGTTTCGATTTCAAAGTCATTCCCTGGTTCCTAATGCCCTGTGCCAGAATTATTTGGTAAGCTTTCATACAATCCTGGAAGAATTTATATGGGATCTACGGTAGCTCTGTCAGCATGCCCGTCTTGATGTTCTAAAACCTCTGGTGTTCCATAGCATCATAGACCGAGTTAAACCCTGGAGGGAAACAATCTTGGAGCTGTTCCTGCTTTGAAGACACCAACATAAGCAACCAGGTAAGGTAAGAAGGGAGGTTGCTCTAGCAAGGCGATGTTCTTCATAGCCAGGAACTCTTGGATGCTCAGGGCATTGTGCGCAACCGTCATTATAGACCAGCCACTAATTGTTTTAACCCTCTAACCCCTACTCTTGCCTCTTCTCACAGGCTCAATAAAGCAAAGCAATTTTGTTGTAGATGTGCTGGTTGATTGTCTGGCCCATAGTGAAGGGGAAATATGCATGTTGAAATCTATATTTTATGGCACCATCTCTGACGCTCAAACATACATTTGGAGCTTTATTCTGGCCTTGCTCAATGTGCAAAGTGCCTTAAGTTAACTTTTGTTGAGAATTGGAAGAAAAGAAACTAACCTTCACATATTTAATCTGTGAAGACCAAAGGTCTCCCAAGCAAGCGTTGTACAGTACCAGTCATGAAAAGGCACTACTTTAAGGCTGAAGTGATTCAACATGAGCAAACTAGCAATTCATCTGGCAGGGATCTATCTTTTCCTCGCAAACACGTTTTTTTAAACACCATTTGGCAGTGATGCAAAGGCCTCACACGAGTTTTAATTGAGCCCTCGTCATAAAATATCACCCAAATTGATTCCATGTGATGTCATTCTCAAGTTGTACAATAATTATTTGTTTGTTCCCTGCAGGTTGGATTTTGTTTACCTCACTTGGCTTTGCGGCCCAACAATTGCCTTTATTGTTTTCTACTTTAGGTGTGAAAGTTGAAGTGGTTACAGGAAATACGTTTGACAGTGTACCGTACAAATCCATTAACGGTTCACCCAGTCGAGCAGGTTGCAAGGGTTAACAAGTGATCATCATGTTTTGCAACTTATCAGATTGACACGGAGATATGAATAGACGCCCTTTGGACTGGATACACTGTATTTAATGCTTTGTTTTGGACCTAAGTAAGAAACTTTATCATAACCACAATTAACCCGATCCTTAATGCCACACTATTAACACTTAGGTCAGCCTTTTGAGGAAAAAAGTGCTGATCCAAAGCGATAAGTCTGCTTCAGCCATCTGGTTCATGTAAAAACAATCACGAGCACATACGAACTGTATATGCAAATAAATGTGGTGATGCACAAATGATGTACAAATGAGACATGCAAAATCAGATTGAGAAACAAACCTATGGAAGAAGAGCAGGATAGACAGCATGGTCTGGTCTATGTTGCTGTTGCAGATTCCCTCATTGAGCAGGAAGCAGGGGTCCCTCACTACCGACTCCAGCGAGTCCTGCCGCATGATGTTATTCAGCTTGTCCGTGTTGAGATTTTGGTACATCAGCTGGTTGCGGAGTTGGCGGAAGTGACTGACACTGGGACTGGTGGGACTCGCCAGTGTCGTGCTGAGGCCCTGAGACACCGAGTCATCACATCCATTAGCCAGGTCCAGGCAGCAGCTGCAGCAGTCCAGGCCGATGGGTGAGCGACATTCATCGTCTGACATCTTGGAGAACAGGTGGATCAGAAAGGGAGGGTATGGGAGTCCCAGGCAAGGATATGAAAAGTAAACGCAAAGTCAGGAAGAAAGTCAATATTTTATTGCACTCGTCAGCTTAAACAGAGCTATAAAAAGGAAAAGAACCTGCCTTATCGTCACGCCTGCAGTCCAGGACCAAAATGAGGTGTAGCAGCAGGTTCAACTCCTCCCTGAGAAGTGCAGTCCCACTGGGCCCCTTTGCCTTCTATCCTCGTATCACCCCTCCTGCGGCTCCGCTGCGTTTAGCCTTTTGTCTCGAGCCAACACCGCTGCTGTGCCTTCCTACTGTTGCAGGAGAAAGAGTGAACACCCCTTTCCTTAACACACAAACATGCTCTCACACACATTCAGCGCGAGTGCACTTGAAAGCAACACCCAGAAGCTGCTTGCTGCTTATCACTTTTTTTCCTTGCACTTTTTTATATTGACTTGTGCTTGAGGACACAGAGGGAAGGAGCAGAGGCAAGTATGGTGACGGGGAGGGCGGGGAAAGCGCTGTGATTGGTAAAAAGCAAGACTCTGTGGTTACACGCACCAGGGCCCTCCTCTTTTAGGTTTTAGCCAAGCTCTGTGCACATTAGGGAAGAGAGACAGCAAGGGAGGGAACATTTTGGAGTATGCTGGAAACGTGCAGCTAAAACCTGCCATGCTGACAGCAGAAGGATTGGCTTGAGGGAACACACACAAAGCCACGCTAGCAGGAATTCATTGCTGAGCCGTGAAAATAAGAGGAGGAAAAACACTAAGGATGAATCATACAGTCCAAATTAAAAGTATACAGTACCATAGTATTATTATTATCTTCAATAATTGAGCTTTTTCCTGTGTGCAGCAATTTGTCTGGACAAAATTCTGTATCAGATGTTAGTTTAATATGCTTTTTTTTTTGAATCAAGTCACAGTTAGAGATGTCAAAATCAATCGATTAATCGACAACAAATTGGATTATTAAATTAATCCATCCATCCATCTTCTTCCGCTTATCTGGGGTCAGATCGCGGGGGCAGCAGCTTTAGGAGGAACGCCCAGACCTCCCTCTCCCCAGCCACTTCATCCAGCTTATCCCGGGGGATCCCAAGGCGTTCCCAGTCCAGCTGAGAGACACAGTCTCTCCAGTGCGTCCTGGGTCGTCCACGGGGTCTCCTGCCGGTGGGACATGCCTGGAACACCTCCCCGGTGAGGCATCCAGGAGGCATCCTGATGAGATGCCCAATCCACCTCATCTGGCTCCTCTCAACGTGGAGGAGCAGCGGCTCTACTCCGAGTCCCTCCCGGATGACCGAGCTTCTCACCCTATCTCTAAGGGAGAGCCCGGATACCCTGCGGAGGAAACTCATTTCGGCCACTTCTATCTGGGATCTTGTTCCTTCGGTCACGACCCATAGCTCGTGACCATAGGTGAGGGTAGGAGCATAGATCGACCGGTAAATTGAGAGCTTCGCCTTTTGACTCAGCTCTCTCTTCATCACGATTGACCAGTACAGAGTCCGCATCACGGCCGACGCTGCACCGATCCGCCTGTCGATCTCACGCTCCATCTTGCCCTCGCTCATGAACAAGACCCCAAGATACTTGAACTCCTCCACTTGGAGCAGGATCTCATCCCTGATCAGGAGAGGCCATTCCACCCTTTTCCGACTGAGAACCATGGTCTCAGATTTGGAGGTGCTGACCCTCATCCCTTAGCTTGACGAAGCCAACAGCACCACGTTGTCTGCAAAAATCAGAGATGCAATGCTGAGGTCCCCAAAGCGGACACCCTCAGCGCCTCGGCTGCGCCTAGAAATTCTGTCCATAAAAGTTATGAACAGAATCGGTGACAAATGGCAGCCTTGGCAGACTCCAACCCTCACTGGGAACGAATCCGACTTACTGCCGGAAATGCGGACCAGACTCTGGCATCGGTGATACATGGACCGAACCGCCCTTATCAGTTGGCTCGGCACCCCGTACTCCCGAAGCACCCTCCACAGAACTTCCCGAGGAACACGGTCAAACGCCTTCTCTAAGTCCACAAAACACATGTGGACTGGTTGAGCGAACTCCCATGCACCCTCGAGGATTCTGCCGAGGGTATAGAGCTGGTCCACTGTTCCATCGCCAGGACGAAAACCACACTGCTCCTCCTGAATCCGAGCAATTTTCACTTGGATACTAGTGTTTGTCTAGCCATACTGAGAATATTTTTGGAGCAAAACCTTTTACAGTCGGATGCCCTTTCTGACACCAACCCAAGGGGAAATTGATTTTCTGTAGGGGTTGACTCCCTTAGCCCATTCCTCTCCCGAGGAGCCCACTGGGCATTGGTACTATTTAACCCATAGTTGGGGGGGCTGGTTCGTGGGCAGCAGGGCGTGTCCACACACCGGTGGGCCTGCGTGTTGCACATCTAGGGGCCAGATCTCATCCGAGTCCCTTGTAGTTTTGCCTGGGTCCGTGTTGTACCCAGTTACCATGTGTCGCCGCGTGGAGGCACTACACAGGGCTTGCTGTTAGAGAGGCTATGTACTGGCAGGGAGAGACTTACGCACTCGGCTCTCCCGTTCGCGTACTGCTAGCCAGCGGTGAGGGTTGACAGTGAGTAGTGACATGCATTGGGCACTCCACCAACACACTAGACGCATCACAACAACCCGACTTGGTCTTATGAAGTCAGACACACTTTATGAAGTCAGACACACCTTATGAAGTCAGACACCAGCTGAGCAAGAGGGGCTCATAGTAGATGGGGAGATGTATGAGGTGGTGGACAGCTTCTGCTACCTTGGAGACATGCTTAACGGTCATGGGGGGGTGCACCTAGCAGTGACCACAAGGGTGAGAAGCGGATGGAAGAAATTCAGGGAACTCATGCCCTTCTTAACATCTAAGGCCCCATCCCTGAAGATGAGAGGCCAAGTGTACTCAGCCTGCGTCAGAAGTAGTATGACGTACGGAAGTGAGGCATGGGCCCTGAAAACAGAACACGAAGACAAACTAAACAGAGCAGAAATGAGGATGATCAGATGGATGTGTGGTGTGTCAATGAGGGAGAAAAAAATCAGTGCAGAGCTGAGAAAGAAGATGGGAGTGGAGGCCATAGTGGATGTGGTGAGGAGAGGCAGACTGCGGTGGTACGGACATATAGTGAGGAAGGACGAGAACGACTGGGTGAAGAAAGATATGTCGTATAATGTAGAGGGAACAAGACCCAGTGGCCGACCTAAAAGGACCTGACAGACGACCGTGTCAGCCGACATGAAGGCACTCGGCATCAAGCACGAGATGGCCATGGACCGTTCCCGGTGGAAGAAAGCCATATCAAGAACCCAGTCCAACCGAGCGCCGCCTGGAGAACGGACTTTAAACCGATGATGATGATGACGATGATGATACTAGTGTGAATGGAATGGGTGAAAATGCCAATATGCCAACAGATCGCAGCAACCTTTTTTTCTTATGATCGATTGGGGAGGAAAAGAGCTTTTCATTTTTGGAACGATGAACTTACGTCATAAATTTTCAATTATGAACTATGAACCGAACTAGTTCATTTTAAAAGTTGTGAACTGAACTTTGAACTAGTTCATGTAGAAAATGAACGTTCCTAACACTGACTGTACCTCTTTCTTATCTGGCCTGTTTGTTTACAAATACGTCAAGTCCGTTATCGCTTCTCATACAATTTCACATTGAGTAAGACAAAGTCATACTGCTGCCTACAAAATGCTTCAAAAGACCGTAAATAGCACACAAAATCATCACACAACAGACCTTGTTCCTCGTGGTGGAGCATAATGACAGGATAATTGCCTGTGGTATGTGTGCATTGCAATGCAAAGTTGGGTAGCAGTGGGATGAATTAAGCAGAGCGAATGGCTGACTATTGCTTTATTGAATGTGCAATGATGTTCTCTGGCAGCATGCACGCGAGTTGGACTAATTCAGGCGCACACTCCCCTCTTGTGGTAATTTGCTAACACAGCAACTTAAGTCATCAAATTGTCAAATTTCACCTTGACGCTTTCACTAGAAAACAAGAGGGGGAAAAAACAACCAGATTGTTGATTGTCCATCAGACATGAATTGGAAATCCTACTTGAGTTATTTAAAAATGACTATTAAAAACATAATACATTTTATGCTGCAGACAAGAAACGTCCCTTACACAAAACATGTGACTAACATATTTTTTGGAAAGCAGTTTTAGGAATGCAGTGTGATCACGACCTGCTTTCTAAATGGCCTAAGGGAGGCATATACTAGCTATCTCGCCACCAAATGAAATGCAATCACAGTCTAAAGTCGTGTATGAAAATCAGCCCCATTGACCCCATTGAATTAACTCATCAACATTATACTTACAAATGGGTTAGTTATGTGGAGTGTAAAAAGATACTGCATCCTCGAGGGCAGATTTGGTCATGAGTGGGATAAAATGTTCACAACTCTCGGTTCCACAATACAGCGCATCAAATTACAACCACAATAATAAACTTGCAAATCTATTGTGCATATACACCTAATGTTGTGGACAGTGTATTCCAACATAATTTCACTCTGTAAATCCCGATTTCCCTTTTCATTTATTAATACTGAGCTCCACATTACAGTAGTCTATGTGGTATTGAAGATTGTCCATAGAGAATAAGTAATTTTGGACGTTAACATATTTGGGTCAGAAATGTCTTCAGAATTTAATTGTGAACTGATGTCAACATTATATATACATTTTCCATTTGATCAAAACTGAAAGTGTCTGCTATAAAAAGTAGGTCAATGAAACTAGGGTACACATTTGTAAAATTCTGCACCCCAAAAATGGAATTAATTATGCCCTGAAGGTATATAGTATGTTTTCACACACTTATGTCAGTGTTGCCCAAGTCTGGTCCTCAAGAGACCATATCCAACCTGTTTCCGATCAATTACCGTATTTGCCGGTGTATAAGTCGACTCGGTGTATAAGTCGACCCCCTAAAATTCGACGGAAATTTACGATTTTATGATATATCCTTTGTATAAGTCGAGCTCAATTGTTGCATTATATTAAACTTCAAAATTCAATCAGAAATATGCGAAATTTATTGACGAAATGTGTTCAAATTCGCGAGTTTGTAGCGAGCGATCTATACGCCATTTTAAATATTATTTACTTCATGACCCTGTGATATTACGCGCCGAGAGAGACTAACAACAATGAACACTCTTAGAAACTGGTTTATTTTTAGTTAAGAAACAACAAATTATAATTATAAAGTGATTGCCGGTACATAGAGTTGAAAATTCGTCTTCATCGTCGCTATTTCCGAAAAGCGTTTGGCGAATATTTTCTAAGTGCCAACGGCTCTTGCGCCATAAAGAGTGCGCCTCGGCTGGTTCCCCATGTCGGCCAGAACAAGTGAAAATTCTGCCTCTTCCCCTGGAAGTCTGGCCAAGTTTGGCGAATATTTTCAAAGTGCGAACGACTCAACCGCCGTAAAGTGTCCACCTCGGCTGGTTCCCCGTGTCGGCCACCACAAGTGAAAATTCGGCCTCTTCCCCTGGAAGTCCGGCCAAGTTTGGCGAATATTTTCTAAGTGCCAACGACATTCATTTAGACATGGCGATTGAATGTTTACGTACCGGTAGTTATTGACTCGCACATTCGCTCAATACCCAGTACTTCCCCCTAGCAGTCATCGTCGCTGCCTGGCTTTCGATGTCCGTTATTGAGGTGAGAATATTTGAAATTGTTGCTGAGGATGCGTGTTAATGCGACGAACGCTTTATAATGATTCAGTTTCTCGCTGTTTGATGAGCCTGACGGACGCACACCCACGCACAATGAGATGCATGAGAAACGGCCTTGGTTACCATCACATTTGAAGGGATGAATACGAAGTTAAATTTTATGACTCGGTGTATACGTCGAGGTCGATTTTTTTCGGTCAATTTTGGATCGAAAAAGGTGGACTAATACACCGGCAAATACGGTATGTGTTATTAAACATTTAACATTTGTCTAGAGACCTAGTCATGTAATGCTATACATTTTCAGTCAAACCCCAAATAGTAGAAAATTCCAAGAATTTAGCAACTCCATGTTGTCACCACCAATCACTGTCACTATTAAACTGGCTTTTCCACGAGTATTGTACTACCAGTATATTGACACAAGAGGGCCCTGAAAGTAACCAAAAGATACCATTGAAATTTGCCATAAATTCTTTTTCCTCCTCTGAGACCGGTCTGACAGGATCAAACAAATTCATGCACTGCTTGGTGAGATATGGCATTTAATTCCTTAACCCCTTTCTTCACAGTCCACTCATCTTTGTAAAGGCTTTGGGTAAGGCTTCTGTTCAAATCAAGCACAAACTATTTGTTGAATCTTTCATCACTGGGAACGTCCAAAAAGTGACCATTGGAACTCTGTGAAGCAGATACAGGCTATGAAATAAGCCTGGAGGTAATTAATGTTTTCACGAAAATGAAATGTTTTTCCTGCCCCCAACTGTCTAGGTCAAATCTCGCAGGCTCTTTTCACAGTGAGTGTGTCTGTCTTCTAATTCACTTTTAGCCTTATCTCACACTCACTCTCACTCTTCTTTATTGATTTTGACTTCTATCTGCCACTGTTTGGCCTCAGTTTGCTTTCTATCAGCTTTACTCAACATGTGTGACTGGTTTGCCGTCAGCGGTAAACCCCTCATTGTGCCCTGTCACTTGTGCTTTCATGGAAAAACTAAAGAGTAGACATTTCCGACGTTTTTTTTCCTGTGCTAGCCCCCGCATTATGATCCTAAAGTCACTGTAAGGAACATTGTTTGAGGTCCGGCATTCCGCCTAGGGCTGTTAAGTTGACTTTTTCTCTGTATATTTTGCTTATTAGGAAGCATATTTAAAAAAAGTTACTGTATAAGCTAATTTCAGACCTCACGGTCAGTCGGGCGGTGTATTGAGGGTAAGCTAATTTTTATGGTTATCAACTTGGCATTCAAAACTAATGGAGAGTAGATAGAAAGTTGTGATCGGGTCATTTCAGCCACTATATAGATGATGTTTTTATTTATGTATTTATTTGCTGTATTTTAATGTATTTTAGACATGCATATTCTGTCTGTCTGGTCCCTTGGTTTCAAGATACTAACAAAATACACTAAATTTGTTCAAGAAATGTACATTTGAAGTACATTTTATACGTCCCTCTTGAATTCTTCAGTCAGAAAATTGGGAAGAATGAATTAAGGTTCACTACCATGTCTTTGGCTGAACTTGGATCTTTGCAATGAAGCCTATAAATTCCATTGGGGCAATTAAACATGAAACAAAGCGCCTGTTGTTTTGTCATTTAAGGCTTAAAGTCTTTCAATCAATGCCTACCTCTTTAAGGTAAACGTACAGAAATGCCATACGTTCTAAACCTCTACTTTCTCCATTTTTGCAACAAATTGTTAACCTATTCATGAATTAATGGCCCTGCCTCCTTATAGAGACTAGATTATCTGTGACCTCGGCAAAAACAGCAAGCTGAGAACTGTCCAACTGCACAACAGCAACTGCTTTAAAACTCCACCTATTTTTGAGTCAATTGTCCTCAGCAGATCAGTGAAAGAATAGATGTCTTTATTTTGAACTTTCCAATGCTTTGGTGATGACAGACGAGTCTAAAAACAGAGTGGAAAACCAACAAACGCCCTTAAAAGCTTGTGATGCTAGAACTGTTTGGGGATTGATTGACTGCTGCTGCTAAATGCATGTTTGTTTGTTCCTGCAGCTGTCTCTAGTAGTCGTCGTTCATGCTGCCACCGGCTAGTCTGGGAGGATATGCGTCTCAAAGGCACATTATGGGGGAAACATGCACTGGCTGCAACTATTGGTGAAACACTTAGGAGAATGTAGGATTTCGTTATAAGAGTGCATGAATTTCTGCTTCTGACAGAACAACATTTTGATTATTATGTGAATTTGTCCAAAACAACATAATCTTTACAAAAACAACATTTTGACTGACACTATCGCATTGGTATTCATTTCAAAATTATTTTTTTCATCCGGGGTCTCAATCATGAAATGTATATTTATGGGTAGATTTACACAAAAAACGTCTTGGTACTAAAAACCCACATGGAAGACCCACATGCATGGAAGCTGCAGAATGCTCTGATTTAATCGCAACTATGTGTGTAGTTGATCCAACTAGCCGTGCGCTCCTGCCATTAGCATAAATTTTGGCCCCTGAATTGCCCAGTGATTCCATTTAAGAAGAGTAATTGACAATGCATAGTGACATTATGCTGGCTGCGAGCATGGCGCAAGCAAAGAAAGAGCGAACAAGGAAAAGGAACCTTACCGAGGCTGAGATTGAAATTATTTGAGCTGAAGTACAAAGCAGGAGTGTTAATAAAAAAGGCGTACATTTATATATGGAAAAAAAATATATTTTCATTGCTCTGGTCAAGCAGTACATTGAATCCATTCACTTAACAAAATCAAAACTTTGATAATCTGCAAACGTGTTGGTATTTTTTGTACCCCCTGGCCTATGATGATGATTTTCCACACCAGTTTTTGTCTCATAGAGACAAATGATGACAATTTAAATTGATGAATTGTCTACAATGGCGAGCCATATAAAATTTCTACATAGTAATAGACTCTTTTTCTTCTTCTTTGTTCTGAAAATTAACATTACAATTTACACCAATAGACAAGGATAATCAGACATGTTCTTTAACAATCAACAATCAAACCTAAAAGTTTAGTTTTAAGATATATGGCTCTAAATTCTTTATATTGCATAATTTTATACGGGTCAGCATCAAGTTTATTCCACCAACCTCTCTTTCCTTCAGTATATGGACATCAGATTTTTGGTGGCTGGTTAAAAACAGAACTCAAAATATGGGAGCTAATATGGAAGCGGAATATAAAATGGATGGCTAGAGCATTCAATCATGACTCATTGGTTTGACACTAATGTATGTCTAATTATTAGTAAGTTTCAGAAAGTTGGCCCTCTTCCCTGAGAAAAATCTCACAATCGGTTGAGTATCTCAGTCACACTTAAAATTTACGCTACATTTCTCATTGCCTTTTTTTTTCTCAGCTAGATCTGGATCACACATCTGGATAATATTATTTTAATAATCTTTTTCTTGATTGCTTTTTATGGATGACATTTTGATCAATCAAATCACCAAAAGTGCACAAAGAATCAATTAACAGTCAGACACTCAATGGAGGTAGTCCATTTGGGTGAGCTGAATCTTCCATTAAAATCTGGGGCATTCAATGAAACAGGACTTGTGGTAATCTTGTTCGCAACGCTTGTGCTTTTCCAAAGTCAAAATGAAGGCCATGAAATTGTTGCAGCCCCTCTACATCATTTCACATTGAATGTTTGAAAGAGGGCATATCAATGCATGTCAACATTCCACAGGAAAAATGGTTTGTTCACAGTCTCAATATGTGCTCTGTCTCTTGTGGTGTGTTTTTTGTCATTTTTTTCCAGCGTGACATACCGACAGTGGGGCCGACGCCACAGGGTGTATTTGTTGGATTACTCTCTCTTGGTCTTGTCTTTTTGTAATGAAAAAACATATGTATATATATATATATATATATATATATATATATATATATATATATATATATATAATAAATATCGGATAACAATGTTATGCCGAGAATAGATTGTTATTTGCAGGTGGGGCCCCCAAGGTGACTGTCTAATCCAGTTTGTAACCCCTGTTGAAATTTGGTTGAACACCTCTTGCACTTTGAATTCCTTTCCTATTTCACTCAAAGGTTGACCTATCTGCGGTTGCCTGGTAACCTCTGTCTAACTTATATGCTTCGATTCCAGATATAAATATTATGTTATTATACCAAGGTTTGCTCGACTGAAGCTGTCTGTCCCGGGAGTCTTATTAGGTTTTTTTCCTGCAGGAATAGAAAAAGGCATAGCTGGCGAGGGTGGGGGTGCTTCTGATTTATAGGCTGCCTCCCCAGTTGCACACAATCATTATATTCAACTTCTAAAATGGGGAAAATATGTTTACATTGCCTTTACATGGAATGCAATATCATATCTTGAGCAGAAATAGAGTATATTGTATCTGTATGGATACATTGTTAAGTTTTGACTCAACACTGTAAGAAAACAATGAATTTAATAATTGTTTACAGTGATCCCCAACCACAGAACCGGTAGTGGCCGTTGGACCGGGCCCTGCAGGTACAGTCAAACATATTTGGTAGTCTAAATATTTTAACTCCACATTGGCAGCTCCATGCTTCTATATAAAATGCAGATGTATTTGGAAAGTTTCTTTGCAAAGGGGAAAGGGCCCAGTCAAGAGTCAACAAAAGATCTTGTACTAAAGAAAGAAAGAAAGAAAGAAAGAAAGAAAGAAAGAAAGAAAGAAAGAAAGAAAGAAAGAAAGAAAGAAAGAAAGAAAGAAAAAGGTGCACCACACAGATAGTACCAGGAGACAGAGACACTTGAAATATTCATTCATTCATTCATTCATTCATTCATTCATTCATTCATTCATTCATTCATTCATTCATTCATTCATTCATTCACATTGGAGTTCCCCAAGCATTGCCAATCCACGATGGGTATGGAAGTGTATAAAGTGGTCCGCAGCGGAAAAAAAGTTACGGGACTACTGATTTGATCAAAATTATAATTGTGGCTACATCTTGTGTTGCTTATTTAGCAATTTTGTTGGTTTGACAAAACCAACAAAAATCAAAATGATACATTTTCATCCTCATCACTCTGCATAACTTGTCTTTTTCAACATTCTACAGTTCGATATAGTGAGAAACTTCCCTATGTTGAATAATATCCTATGAAAGATTATTGAAGTACCTGTAGGCAAAGATCAGATTGGTACATGTTTATCCGTCAGGATCCCATTCTAAAATGAATTTGCTTACTGCTAATAAGCTGGTAAGATTGTTTTGTGGGAACGCTACACTGTCATCTGCAGTTACTATTTGATGCAAAAGACAAATGGCATGTTGTAGACACACGCACACGCACGCACGCACAGACACACACGCGCGTATATATTTTTGCAGTATGGATATTTCCAAATTACTTTCTTCAAACTGATTGCAAAAAGGGTCGTGTGAATGTGTTTATTAGAGATCATTCAAATCATGAATGTGTGGCACTGTGGGGAAACGAGTCTCATGAGAAAGTGACGCGGACGCGAGGCATTGAGGCTCCCAGTGGGCTGGTCACGTGTCCACGCCAGGGGAGCGTCAGTTCGAGTTCGTGGTTTGCGTCTCTTTTGAGGACAGAACAACCATCAGAGATTCAGTCCCGCGATCTTGATATTGTAGGGCGTCACAGTTCACCCAACCCACGCCGGGGTGTGACACACCCATCCACCTGATCTTCGTACTCGTCCAAACTTCTGTCTGCTGAAAACACTGATCCTGTCAAGACGCTTTTTTTGGGAAGAAGATCACAGTGAGTAACACGCACCTTAATGTTGTCGTTTGCGAATGACTCATTGAGTGGGGATGACATTTAAAAACAAAGCGACGTGCATTCGATTGACGTTTATTGAGGAACGAATGCAAATTGTAATATTGTCATCCACCTACCTAATATTGTTCAGCGGGTTGTTAAGCACAGAATTATGAAGACGTTTGCGTGTTGATATTCCTTGCAAAAATCATTTTGTCATTTTCCAACAAAGAAAGTGGTCTGAGATGAACTCCCACTCATTATATGATTTGCTGGCACGATTTAGCTGTCAGATTATGGCACAGCTGCACAATTAAATTAAAACAAACACAATAGCTGTCTCCCAAAAATGTGCCTCTATAAAGATAATTATGCACTGTTTTGCACCAACACTAAGGCATTTAACGGCGATCACGCGGTGGTGTAGAGGAGAACTGCAGTGCATATGCAGAAGTCAAATTACAACAATTTGAATGGATATTCAATTTATACTTATAAAAATGTTTCCCAATCTTTATCAAGCTGAAAATCTCAAGGCACACCACCATCAAATTCTATGTCTCCGAAAAGTGATTATGTGCCTTCAGTCATATAGTGGTAGAACATTTAATTGTTCTCCACAATATGGCACTGGCAAATAGAAGAACGGGGACACAATATTTCTTTTGAGTAAATTATGTATTTTTAGCCCATGCATCCATCATCGAAAAATTCTACCTGAAATTGGATGAATTCTCATAACACACCTGATGATCACTCGCATAAATATGCTTCAGTACAATGGTTGGAAATCATTGCACAAGTGAACTGATCCTTTTCTCAACATTTCAAAGCACAAGTGAAACCGAATTGCCACGATAACTTAGTTACTTACTCCAGTCTGTGTTTAATGTGGGCACAGGCTCCCCTGGTTTTTGAAATGGCCCATTTCCTCTTGAAATTTAAAGAAAATTGAAACCCAATTTGTACATCTGCAAACAGACAACAATGTCGATATAATTTGAAACTATTCAAAAACTATAACAACGCTACACACACACACACACACACAAAGTCCATACACACAGTGTATGTTTGCCACTTATTTTCCTGAGTGATGTGCCTGAGGGTTTTGATGACGTAGGACAGAAAAGGATTTGTAGGTAGTTTTACTTTCAGTTTTACTTGCTTGACGCGTGTTGGCGAAATAATTTGCAAGCCGAATTCAAATACCACTTAAGTTTTATGTGTTGGGCATATCACCTCAGAGCAAAATACCCTGCTCAAGATAAGCTGCACATTTCTGAACGTGTCTATCAGCCAACAACAAAAAGCTCATTGATTATCCATAAATACTTTTTGAAAATCATGCTTGTTTTTACTGTTTGAACACTGTCATTTTGAATGCAACAAATGAGTTGCTCATGTTGTCCACTAAAAATTATTTAGCAAAAGATTTCTTCTTCGTTTGTGTCTTCTGGTCGGTTATCGTTTCAGCACATAGAGTTTCTGGTTCATTGAGTGGTTTTAACTGTCTAGTTGGAGCCAATTTTTTTGCTGCCCTCTTTTAGTACCTAATTGCTCCTAAAGGGATTCTGCCGATACAACTTGACCCTCTCAGAGACATTTTGTTCCAGTTGGATGCATACAAATGACACCTAGTATATATCATGCATCTGCTCACACTCTTCAGTGCCTTATTGCACCTTGGGCTCACAGATTTTTTTTTTTTTTTAACACGAGTCAAATCCGGTACATGCAGGGAGGATAACGAGTCATTTTGTTGTTGATGCTGTAGGTGTATTGACAGCAGTTATGCCTGCTTGATCCTTGTGACCTACATTACAGAGTAAACTTAAGCGTCACGGATGATCCTTTGTAGAATTGAACTTTAAAAATCAGATAAAATTGAAAAATCATGTACACTTTAGACAACAAGGGATTGAGTGGAGTTGGTTTCAAGTTTCTGAACTGGAAGCATACACATGGATCGTTTTTTTAGCCAAGGACCACTGAAGTACGCATTCAATTTAAATTTAAGTGTAAGAAAAACTGTTGAGTATCTAAGAGCTAAAAACCTATTGATCGTTGATGATTATGTGAAATGCTTTATTTTCTGTTGGATATTTATAATTGTTGTTTAACCAAGCAAACACGTTTCATTCAAACGTGATTGTTTGATAGAATGTTGTGTCAGGCAAATATAGTTAAAACCACTTGCGTAATGGTGATAGTTTGACCCTGTGACACTTTACTACATACTTATTTCCTATGGGCAAAGACAGAACAAATCAGAAGTTGATATCCGAGAATGATTTATGTGTGTGTTTGTGTGTGATTAAGATGTTTCGCTCTGCCTCAGTTTTATTTCTCCTGCCAAAACCCTGACAACCTTCCTCCAAACATGTGCATCATCCATATGTGCTTCCTTTTAAATAAGTATTATATTTTACATACTTCATGCTGTGTATATTATAATGTTGCTCTACATGCTTGTTTATAGCGAATCCTCTCAGGTGAAACAGGAAATGGCTAAATTCTTGTTTTATGAAAAAAAAAAAATCATACTTCTATTTTGGGGTGGAGAAGTTATCATAGCTGATTCTCGTTTGTGTGCGAATTGACTATTACGCCTCATGTCAGCTTGTCCGAGGGAGTTTCACACAGAACCCCTCTGGTCATTGGAAAAGAACCAAAGTCCAGCTTCCTGTGGAGAGAAATGCATTTGATGACATTTATCATCTGGAGGATTAGATTACATAATGTTTTTGCACTGCACTGGGTTATAATTAGAGCATAGCAAATGTTTTACTGTGCAATTCTGAGAAATCTTTAAAGAACTGTGACAGATCATTTTGGAACTGGTACTTTAGCTGAAGGGCGCAACTAATGTGTTTTTAGCAATCCTGTTTTCTACCATAACCAGCAAAAGAAGTCAAAATTGCATCCAATCCTACACTTGTCTTGATAGATTCTTTTTAGCTGTTTCTGCCCTGATTTCTTCTGACTAAGTCTGATATGGTTCGGCACAGGATGTCAGTAAAGGCCACATCCAATTTGGTCTCTGAAAAATAAAAACTATGTTTAGTTACTCATGCTATCATCCTGTTCATTTTGAGCAGGCGATGCTAAACTGACGTTAAAAAAAAATGTAATACTGTGTGTCACCTTGTAAATATTAAGTTCTGCTGTTGTAGAAGCTCATTTGGTAAATAAACACTTAACATTTCATGGCGTACACCACAGGTGTCAAACTCAAGGCCCGGGGGGCAGATACGGCCCGCCACGTCATTTTATGTGGCCCGCGAAGACAAATTGTGCAACAAATTCGTGTGTCATTACTAGAATTGCAAATTGTCTTCACTTTTAATTAACATCGTTTTTTGAAATATTTGACCAGTTTTTACTCATCTGATTTGAAAACGAGTTATTTGTCAGTTTGTTTTGTAGCTTTTATTGTATATAATATGACGTGCTCATACATTGATTTGGGTTGACAGTCATAATAGCCCTCCGAAAGAAGCTATGACTACATTAGATATATCTTCAGTTTTGATTGGAACTACCAACAGTCATTGTACCAAATTCTTCAGATTGGCTATAAGAAAAATTGGTTGACTGTTTTCTCTGCCCATTAGTTAAAGGTGAATCAATGTCTGAATGGTTGGAACTCCCATTTGCCAGTTGAACAGATAAAGGTTTGCAAAGACGTTGCTCAAATAGCTGTCACGCAGCCTTCTTAAAACCGCAAACTAATCAAAAGTGAATCAATAAAAAGCTCTTTTGTTTGCAGCCACATATTGCACTCCATTTCGCCTCAACTGACACATTGAATCAATCCATTTCTGATTCATCAATTATTGTGCTTATTTTTAGGTATCACCCACTGGTGTATTGAATGCAATAGAAAATCCAGAAGATGTTTGTTGGGATCATTTGTGGTTGTTTACAACCCATTCTTCTCAGTTAATGAGAGCAGCAGTTTTGCTTGCTTCATTGAAGCTCTGGTGTTGTGCAGCAGTGCTCAGTGTTAGTGAGACAGACATGAAAAAAAAACAACCTCAGGGGAGACACAATGTAACGCTACCACACAAACCTCCACTGACAGGAGCACCACTTCTCATCTACAAGCTACTGGTGTGCCTCACCACTCATCATCTGTTTATTATTCAATTACCAGGGTCCTTGAGTTCAAGATGGGCTCAGTGGAGTGGAAAACAGACCCACTGATTGATAAGCGTTTGTCTCGGCTTGCAAACTTGAATGCATAAACTGTATGTCAAAGCCATCTGTGTTGAAGGTTAAAGGTGTGTTTTTCCAAAGGCCTGCAGAAACCTTCTATGACAGTGTGGCAAAACGTAAACTCCCACTGTGCTTGCAGACATTTATCATGCAGGTTGTGTTGACAAACAGTCGGCAGCCAGATAAAGAGGCAAACAGAGAGACAGGTGGCAAAATTCACCTCCCTTCCACTTCTTCTCATGGTAGTTTATTCTTCAACTGTCAAGTGTCTTTCAGTCCTACTGGTGGGCTTTTACTTGGTAGTAGGAATGTAGGACCAAGCTGTTGGTGAGATTATCACCGGAGCATATGGTGGGAGAGTATCCTCTGGGGAACAGCCGCCAGAAAGTGCTACACATTCCCAGATACGGAACCTGCTCACAAATAAAGGCATGCATGTCAAAGCCCCACCAATGACTGAATTGAGTCCTTTAAGGGTTGGCTCAGTTAAAACCCTGACTTGAGAAACTTTTTTCTCCTCTGTGCCCTGCAGGCACATGTTGATTAGCACGTCAACGAGGAATCATCATGCTGCATGACATCCTACATCATATGATATTATAACATGAGTCTATCTTACGTGATACTAATTCTGATAGCATACACCCCTCATTAAATCTGTAAGAAAAATGTGATTCCCTCCTGCCATATACAGCCAGATTATCTCTGTCACGTCTTTTGATGACTTGATTGGAATGTTATCTATTGACGCTCATGGAGAGACATAACGATCAACCATTCCAGAATTCCTCAACTGCGGCTTTACTTTATCTTTGGAAAAACCATCAAGTCTTTTTTCTAAATCTTAATTAATGACTAATCCCCCCCATTGTGTGTGCAGCTTTTTTGAGCATTCTTGTGAATACTGTGATTATGTCTGCTGTCATGTGTCATATTTCCAACCGTCAATATGAACACTGTAGGCAGTTTTCTTTCTTTCTGTATTTTCCTAGAGCTTGCATCGGTTAGCACCATTGTGGGATGGGACATGGCATGCTCACAGTCGGTCATAGCAAATCCCCTCATTTACATTAAAATCACAGCGGTTTAAGCGCATGCGGGGCTTGACATTAAGGTAGCAGAAATAGATTTGCTGATTTATTACCATACTAAAGCATGTTGGCAAATCCATCTTTGAACATTGGCATGCAACCTTCTCCAGCATTGAGCTTTTCACACTCAAAATAAAGGCTTGCACTATCACCCATGTTCTTCCCTCTCCCAGTAATATTTTGCTCTTAACCCCCCGCCCAAAAAAGCATATTCTCATGCTGCAGCACTACTATTTGTGGAAAATGAGTTGGAAAAAGCTATTCCCACCATCCCCTTCGTTCTGCAGCTGTGTGAAGATGATGTAAGACAAAAAAATGCTTTCCTGCTACCAGTGTGTTTGTGGATGACAGGCAGATTTCATTCTTTGAGCTCAATTGTGTTGCATGTTTTTTTTGGGCTTTGATGCTAGCAACTTATCATGGAATTTATCACGTTTATTATTATATTCTACCATTCTTTCTATGCCAGTCATATCGTTTTAATTAGTTTTATTTATCCGCCACACCTTAAAGATCGGTCCGTGAAAATATTATCTGACATTAATCCGGTCCTTGGTGCTAAAAAGTTTGGGGACTGCTGAATTAGGGAGTAAATTATTTCAGTATTCATACTATTTGTGACATTTTTGGTGGTGTAGTGTGCTGTCAGATTTTTTACGTGAAGAAAGTGCTTAGTAAAAGTTTGTTTTAAAGGTTGATGAAAGTGTCTGGCACTGCATATTTATCATATTTTGATACAGTATCAGACATGCCCATCTCACAGACATTCTGTGGTTTGTGTGATTTGCTACTCCTTGCTTCATGAGATTCAATATTTTCATCTAAAAACTGCACAAGTAGGGCAAGCTATTGTGTGATGTTGTGGAAGGAGCACACAATCCCTTTGGGTGGTCAGGCAGTCAATGAAGGATTCCCTTAAATGCAGACCTACTTTTCCAAGTAAACGTCAATCAACACTCTTGAAATATGTGTGCAATTTAAGAAAATGCGAATCAATATGAAAAGTCATATTAAATCACCCTACATACTACATTGGACATACCACCTCGTTTTTCATGACTAGATGTTATCTGCTCCGGGCACATAAGGTCTGACCTTGAAGTACAGTCACTGCCCACACTGCTCCTAGCAGCAGGCTTGATAGAGGAAGTGGCCTTTTAGAGAGACAGCTTGCACAGTCTGTGTAAGGCAAAAAATAAGTGCCACAAAAAAGGGCCAGAAAAAAATAAGGGTAGCTGCTTGCGGCTCTTGAATAAAAAATGTAGATCTGATACTGAGCATAATCTGAGCAAATTAACCAAATACTGTCATTCTAGTTGGCAGTACATCACAACTGGTCTGTATCATATTAGGGGTTTCTCATACTTGAATTGCCTTATTTCGCCATTTGAGAACAGCAAAACATTGAGACTTTTGTCAAATTGATGTCACAACCACAGACTGAATAATAAATATACGTGTTGATAAATGATTCCCTCTCTGACAGTCAGTCAAAATTGAGGATTGTTGATGTTGAATCAGAATTGGATTCTTCATTACAGTATCTGCAGGTGTACCTAATGCTGTGGTCGCAGAAGTCATACTTTAAACATTTGTATTCGAATACTTTAACCGACTTTATTAGATCATTCATGCATCCCCTTTAAAGCGTGAAGATTTGCCCAGAGTGTTTGCGCAAATCTTCTTGATGGCCTCCTTTTCGATTGTATAACATGACTTTTTTAATCCCCAGTGGCACAAAAGAGATGCGAGCCCATCCTCCATCGTACACACTGCAGCACAGTGTGGACAAGGCATCGGCTCATACACGACAATGACATTTCTGAAGTCACTTTAAAAAAAACATTGGGAAATCACACATGGCATTACATAGTTAGTTGAACTCAGCAAAATATTGCTATTATGTTGTTTATAATATACAGGAATGTTATTCAGAAGTGTTACTGGTCGATTATGTGCGTGATAAATATTGTTCTGGATAGGTGTGAATTTTATTTCATGAAATGGTGACTGTGGACGGAAGCTTGCATTGGTTAGGGTTACACACTGAGATGTTTTGTCGCTGTGGTCAGCCCACTGAAAATGTTATGGTTATTCCCCTGTCTGAGTTTTTTGTGCCTCAGTGACCCTAAAGCCAACTAAGTCCATGCAAGTGCTGTCTCCACTCATTTGACCAACACCTCACTCGGCTTAAGGGCTATCCCAAGTGAAGCTTTGTCTTGAGTCGAGAAATCCAGGCTGGATTTATCTCTTGGAGATTGGACATAGCCACTAACCTAATTCCATGAAGAAATACAACAGCAGATACGTATGTGGGTGCTTGATAAGTACCCCCTTCCACATTTCTTGCGGTCCCTTTATGGATGCATACTTAGAAGTAACCTTTCCACCCTGTACAACTCCATCCACCGGTATAGCAATTACTTGTGAACACACTCACACAGCCGTTCAAAGCTGAGGTCTTTGTGGCTGCAAGACGAGCTCTGTTTCATTATGCATTTCACAGCATATGGCTCCTACCAGTTGCTTTGTATTGAATTTCAGCAACAACAAAAGCTCACGTGACTTTGCTATTCAATACTTCAATAGACTAGACACAGCCGCTTCTATGTCTGTGGCATTTTGATTGTTTATGCCCTCTCCTTTTTTGGATGCACTAGAAGTATTGGAATAAAAAACTCTTACATGAACTGAAATTGAAGAATAGATTTTTATTTTTTTATTCTTCTGCAAAGACTTTTTGTATGGTGGGGTTTCTGTCTTTGGTGGGGTTTCTGTCTTACATTTATGTGGTTGGAGGTCACAGATGTTTGACCTCAGAAAGGCTCTGGCTCACAATGCCTATTTTACCCATCCTTCCATATTCTATAGCGCTTGTACTTGATAGAGTTCATGTTGAGCTGGGGTCTATTGCAGCAGGACTTTAGGCAAGAGGTGGGGTACACCTTGGAATAGTCACCAGTCAAATAGAGGGCACATAGACAACCAATCTGACTCACATTCACTCCTATGGATAATTTATGGAGACTTCAATGCAGATGCACACTTTTGGGAGTGTAGGAGGTAGCCAGAGAAAACCCATCCAGCGGGCATCATGTCAATTCAACATCAATATGACATGTTTGATGTCAAATTGATGTTGAATTGCTATCAAATGTCCACTGGGCACACACATACGGGGGATATTTTGCAAACTCTCGAGACACAGTTCAAAGTCAGAACCTCTTAACTGTGAGCCGGATGTGCTAACCACTCAATCAGTATGCTGTCCTATCAGTTATCGGTCATACTAAAAGTGTTCATTATTAAAGTTCCTCCACACCAGACTCGTCCAAGAATGTTTTCGCTAAGTTGAGGGCAGAGAATTGTCCCAAAATTAATTGGTAATCGAATAGAATAGAATAGAATAGAATAGAATAGAATAGAATAGAATAGAATAGAATAGAATAGACATTTGTCATTTTTACAGGCATAATAAAAATCAATTGAGACGAAGAGGTCCGGCCCAATCTGTTTGACGAAATAAAAACATATCTTTTGTACTTGAGCATCAAATTAAAAAATATTTATTGTAGTATGTAAGTTGTATCCTTTGTCTTAACGAGTGTGTTTACAGAGAAGACCTATAAAAGTGAATGGACAAATCATTATGCTGAGCTTTTAGGATGCTGTCAGTTTGAGAATCCGTGACTCATCCAGATGTTTCCTGCACTTGCTCAGCTGAAATTTAGTGTGTTTTTCCGAGAGACACTAGATGGCACTCTGGATATGTTATTCTGTAGAAGTGTTATTTCCTCTCCTCCCAATTCAAGTCGGGTTTCGGTGGTACAAGAGCAGAGTAGAATTGGGGATAAGGGTGATTGGTTTCATGATACGTGGGAATCAGAATGTGTGCTTGTGCATGTATCAGAGAGATCACCTTATTTTATCTTGAATCTCAGGTACTGAAGAATAATTACAACATAAGCAATATTATGGTACTCGTGTCACATCAATGCAGCAGGGTGTACATGTGTGCCTATGAATGAGAAGGGAGGGAAAAAGAGAGAGCAAAAGCACTTTTAAAGGTGATTTCCCAGCTAATATCGTCCTTATGTATGCAGCATTTACATCCGTGGGTGGGATTTGCTTCATTTTCTTGCATTTCTTTGCCTTCCTGCTCATTTCCCTTCCCCCCTTTCCTCTGCTTTCCTCCCCCTTCCATTCCTCCCTTTTCATTTTCCTTTATGTTTTTTCACTCATTTAGTCTTCTGTACTTTGCTTTCCATTTCAGGAGTTTCTTACTGAGCTTCATTATGCAACAGACAGACAGACTATTAATGAATGACTTGTTTCTGTAGATCCCATTAGACTGGCTCTCCACATATACTTGCCAAAGCTGTTGTGTGTCTCCATCCCATGTGACCTTTTCTTCAACCAAACCAACAAATCAATCACAGAGAAGGCTCTCTTTGCTTTAAACAAGTGCTCTCCAATATTTATCCACACTAATTAAGGCACTTCATAGTCAAGAGAGCTGTCTGGTAAATTTTGTGTGTATGTGTGTGTGTGTGTATGTGTGTGTGTGTGTTTGTGTGCGTGTGCGTGTGTGCGTGCGTGCGTGACAGACTCATCCAGGCAATATCAAGCCCATTAAAACTGAGGTGACAACAGAACAAAAGCATTTTCACTTCAATAAGGCAACATCGCTAATTGATTTTTATTTTCCAGCAACTATTGCTCACTAAAGCAGCCTTTACATACCAAGATTAGTAAACAAGAGGTTGTGTGATTTATAGTGTCATATAGTGCCATTTAGAAGCTTATGGACTTTAGGCATGTGCACACTTCAATGAATTGGATATTTGCGAGCGCTGCAATATTGTATCTTCAAAGGGATGCAAAAGAAAACTATGACATGGCACCTTAAGGCACGTGGCACTTAGTTGAAACTGATTAGCAATGCAAATGTTTAGGCCAGTACTGTATTCCCAGCTCGCTGTAATTAAATTGATGGAGAAAATTAGTGAGCTATGAAATGCTTCAAACCTTCAATTCAAATGTAACACAAGTTAAATATTTTTCAGTATGTGCAATTGGCTGGCAACCATTCAAGGATGTACGCACCTTTCGCCCAAAGTCATCTGGGAGAGGCTCTAGCTCAGGGGTGTCAAACTCATTTTTTTCGCGGGCTGCATTGTAGTCATAGCTTCTTTGGGAGGGCCATTATGACTGTCAACCCAAATAAATGTATGAGCACCTCATATTATATACAGTAAAAGCTAAAAAACAAACTGACAAATAACTCGTTTTCAAATCAGACGAGTAAAAACTGGTCAAATATTTAAAAAAAAAGATATTATTAAAAGTGAAGACAATTTGCAATTCTCGTAATGACACACGAATTTGATGCACAATTTCTCTTCACGAGCCACATAAAATGAGGTGGCGGGCCGTATCTGGCCCCCGGGCCTTGAGTTTGACACCTGTGCTCTAGCTCAACCTCGACTCCAGTGAGAATCGCGATATAGAAAATAGATGGATGGATTGGATAGATGAAGTCCAACAGCATTATTGAGTAAACATGGCTTTTTGGAGAAGTATGCAATTTCTCGACGCAATGAGACTTCTGCACCTGTCACTTTTTTTTTTCGCTCACTCTTTGCTGCTCTGACTCCACTGCTCCAGCTCTCCCAGGATAACGTTTGCTTTCTCCATACTGCATGTTTCAGATCCTTCAGCAAAGAAATTTAATTAATGATTCACACACAGCCACTTCATAATCGTCTAATATTTTGCTCTTCAGCTGAGTGTGCAGGGGTTTTGTACTCATGGTGGAAGACCGATGACCTGCGGCTGAGACAAAACTTTCTTTTAATGGGCAGCATATTTATCTCAAGTCTGTATCACTATTAAAAAGAATAATGACATTGTTATACTTCCAACATGGTAGCCAGTAACAGGTGTCATGTTGAGTTTGAAAGTACCCCTGACTGCCCTAAATTCCCCTTGTTAAAATCGCTTTGATAACAATGTGTCTTAGCGTGTTGAGATGCTCGCCTCATGCTGCTGCCAAGGACATTTGTCAATTGTTCATTTCCATCTGCAAAATTCAGCAGCCCAAAAGAACTCAAACAAAGGGTGTCCTGTCATGAGAAGTTCAAGCGGGTCTGTGTTCTTTTAACTTGGGAGTGCAGAAAATGTCTGCATTAATCCATTCGCTTGCTTCTGTGTCTTTGTGTCCGTCTTGCGCATATGTGTCTGACACGAGCAATTTGGGAAAACCCATGAGGTATTGTGCCACTGTTCTCTGTTAGACTTACCACAAAGGCTCCGTTTGATGCTCAAACTCTTTAGAAGCCTGTAGATCAAATATGCCCCTGGGTGGGTAATGGGCTTTATTGTCAGCGATTTGCTTGCGGTTTGTATCCTCGGTTTGACTCATGGGAATTGTTTGGCCTTGTGTGGTGGTTGTTTCAGCTTTCAGTCTTATCGTTGTGTAAAGTCCCACATTACGTATGAGCCGATGAGGTATAGATTAAGTCATTGAAGGCAATGCAGGGAGGGAGTTCACTCTCGCTCGTGTTCTGCCAATTCATGTGAAACTGAAGTAGACCCGCTGTCGCATTTCTTGCGCTTTAAAAAAAATCATTCAACAATCAGTTACCCCTATGTCTTCTCTTGAACTGCATTACACAAAATCTTCAATGGTAATGAGGCACTTTTTTAAAACACTCCAAGTGACACCGCAAAAAGCCACGATGCACCGAAATATCCACAATATTTAATATTTTTAAAAACTCGCGATGCACTGAGGCTGTGAAAGACAAACTGCAAAATAGTGAGGAATCACTGTACATTCTAATGCAGTTCTCATGAGGGCATATTTTTCTTTTACAAAAATAGTTTTGTTCAGAAAGCAATGTAATTTTTAAGAAAGCAGCATTTTCTTGAGTTTTTTCGATGGGTGAATTTTAAAAATGTTCTTGCTCAGAAAACTTTGGAAAAATAAGACTGGTAATTGAAAATTCTGGTATTTTCAGTGTACCGGGTCCCTTTTTAGAATGTGTTTCACAGTAACTACTTTTTGGAGCATAGCTGCGGGTGTATTGACGCTTGTGGCTCTGAAAGTTTTTGAACAGTGTAGGGCTTTACTTTCCATGGAACTTTCTACTTACTTTTAATATACTATATTCCATTTCAGTTTAGCAAGAGTGCAATTGATGACATGGCCCTGCGAGTGTCAACAAGACCGTTCATGGTGCTGAATGAATTTGTACAAGTTCTACCTGCTTAGCAACTTGAGTCAAGAAAGGATAAGACATTTGCAAATTGGTGGAGACTGGACACTTCACCAAGAGCATTCAGCACAAGTTAAGGACGTGTGTGTTGTAATATTTCACTCAGTAGAATTAAGAACAAATATCACATATTTATTAAGTTTAATGACTCGCACTGAATCAATTGCTCGTGATGCAAATCTTTACTGAATGAAGTTCTGATGCGCCTTCTCGATGAGTTATAAACAGTTTATTGGGACCCCATGTGTAAATCAATTACTGTCAACTGTATGTTGCCAAAATTCAGAAAAGTATCAAGAAATAAATATGCACTTGAACAATTTCTATAACACATTTGACCAGCTTAATGTCTTTTCTTTTCTTGTTTTGCCATCCTCACGCTTTCTCTTAACACACAAAATCTGTCATTTGTAACTAGTTTGGCAATTAATTAATTGTTTGACACAATAGTGGCCTGTAATTTCCCTTTTTTTTTTTAGCATGTCCTTTTTTTGCCAGCACACAGAAAACTCAAATACAAGCTTGCTTGAGTCACTCGTACATTCTCCTACATTATTTGATGTTTGTTTGCCATCGAAGCCATTTGAAGACAAGCTGCTAGTCCCTCTAGCGAACGACAGCAAGTCTTGGGAAGTTTCAAGGACATGCCGAACTGCATTCATATTCATGCATGGTTTTCAAATGTAAACGATTACCCCGAGGATTATGGTAGCAGCGCGTCCTCTCGCTCACAGATTTTTAGACATTTTTAGATACTTGTTTTTTTGTGGGGGAGCTGCACAGCAGTTTGAGTCTCAAAGGACCAACATTTTTTTTAAAAAGTGTTCCCATTATAAGGACTTGCATTTTTAGGCAGTGATTGCAGTCTAACAGTAAATGTGCGATGTTGTACCGACGTCGTTCCCTTACTATCAAATTGTTACACCATCAAATTAACTTACTCACTTTCACTTACTTATCATCTGGCTGATGCTGATTATTGTTGCAAAAAACTTGCAGTGACCGTCTAATAAAACAGGCTTATTGTTCATTATTTACTGACGAGCTGTTTCGTCTGTGAAGCCTGTCATCTTCATCACATTGTGTCTCTGTCAATGGCTGACTTTGCACCAGCAAAGCATCCTTGACAGCCAATGTGATCAAAGAGTGGCAAGAATCCTTAAAACAACATCAGGCACTCTATGAAATATTTAGATGGTGCAGAGGAAGACGGTACAATGAGAACAGAGCAAAGCTTGAGGAAATGCTGCAGGAAGACAGAGGACTTGGAACGCTTGCACTCATCAACCTCTTTCTCAAGGTCAATTTGATGTGATCCACTTTTTCTACTGGTTGTTCTCTAATAAGTAGCTGAACGGCAAAATTCACGACGGGCATTCCATCCGGGAATTTTGTGGTTCAATTAGGATGTTCCTCCGACGTTTCACATGTTGACATCATAACACCAAGATGACAAGGACTGTTTAGCAATACTTGCCAAAGTTTCACATTGATTTTGAAAATTATGGACTGGATATGGTGTCCTCCGGGCCAAAGGGGAAAAGGACCGTGGTGATTGTCATAAGCATAAAGTTCAGAAGCCTGCACTTGTCATGGTATGAGGATGAGTTAGTGCCCATGGCATGGGTAACTTTCACATCTGTGAAGGCAGCAATAATGGTGACACATTTTGGAGCAGCATATGCTGCCAGCCAAACAGCATCTTCCGAAAAGTCCCATCTTAGTGAGACAGTAGTTTGAGTATCTGTAATCGTAGTATATTCCTTGCAATTGGGGATTGTACGTTAGCAAGTTCTGACAGGATTCGCCAGCGGTAGCGTCATGTCATTGTCAAACCAGGAGAGAAATCGCTTTATATTTTCAGGGTAAAGAGTTGAACCCCGCCTAAAAAAAAAAAAAAAACAGCTCAGACCAGCGCATGATTTTGTGGTTTTTATTGCTCATGCTGGTCCTGCTTGTGTCACCAGCAAGAGAAAAACATCAGTAGCAGCAGAAGCAAAAGAAAACAGCCAAGCAAGATAATATATGTTGCTGGGGTCCAGCTGGTCGTACTGGTGTCACCAGCTACTATCATGTTAACAACAGCATGATGGTGTTGCACAACACAACAAAACCATGCTGGTTGATTCTGTTTTTGGTTTGTTTGTGTGCGCAGGGAAGGTCACACAATAAATATTCATGTTGAATTCATGTTCTCATACAGCTGTTGCAAGGAAGAGATTACTCATTAACAATAAACCAATAAAATGGTTTTGGCACACTTGGGACCCACTGTGTTAGCATTCCCAACCAGACTCACGTGTGATACACTTTTATTGATCCAAGCACCATTGGAAGGGGTGGCGTGGGCTTGCACATTTCACTGGCACATGCACGAGCACCCAACAAAACCACTATCTGCTTTCATAATAGAAATAAGTTGAATAACTCTAAATACAATGGAGTACACATTTATTTATGTAGCGCATTTTACAACAGCTGCAGTAAAAACAAATTACTTCACATATAGCAATGGGGAAACGACAAAGACAATGAAAACAGTAAATGGAAACTCTATAACAGAATATACATAACAAACATAATTTGCAAGATTAATTTGGTTCAGTGTGGGCCCTTATCATTTCAAAACTAGATCTAATTTGTTTATAGAAACATTGTCAATAAACTAGGCAGCCCCCAGTGGTCCATCTTTAAATCAAATGGGATCAATCGTTTGCATTCACTGTTAGAGAAAGGCTATATGCATTTGGCATCAACCTTGGTTAGCTGACACGTGTGAGGTCTCACCAGAACAGGAAGCAGAGCACGGAAGTGTGACAGCCTTTCTGGCGATACGTCTGTCCTTTGTGTTGTGGTGTTGTTGATAATGAGCCTAAATGGTCGTGTACTGAAATTATTCTGGAACAACGAGCCCACAACGCCTCTTGTAAAAGAGTCATCCAGTGTTTTCAAAGATTTCCAAACCAGATTTGCTGACTTTCGATCAGTATTTTAGGAACTTTAAGCCACTGAACGGAAAAGCTTGGCGATTGTTTGCGCATGACTCAAATCTTTCTGAATGTGGAGATGGGATTCAGTTGCTATTCAGTGCAGGGGCGGATATTTTCCAGTGGGTTTTAAAGTTTTGGACCACCCCAAAATTGAGTAAAACCCTCAACTATTTAACTTTTAGAAAGCTGTTAAGGTAGTAGTTTGAAATAAATACCAAACACTAATATACAAACGATTTACAGTTGCTATATTGACATGTTTTGGTACGCTTGATAAATAAAGTTAAACAATTTTAAGCTTGATGTAGGATTCAGGATTCGTTCAGTATAAAAAAACCTTGCAAAAATGTCCGACAGATATTCACCAACAGTTTTAATGGTTGCAAACAGCAAAACAAAAATTGTTTGCAACCTTGCTACCTGCGCAATCACTCGTGACTCAGTGAGGTATTAGTATTTTTAGCTACATAGTGGTTTTGGGCCACACATACAATACCCCCCCACAGACACAAAAAATACAGTCGGCTACTATGAGAACAGACATTTTTGAATTATTAGAATTTAATTCAACAATATGACAAGTTGGACGTTCCTGACTTAATGAAATTTGATCACTAATTGTCTTATTTTAAAGTGTGGGGCTTTGCTGCATTTGGGCCCACCTGTCCCTGCTTCCACCACACCACCTACTTTGAGAAGAAACTGCAATTACCAAGAATAATGTCATGGCATAATTGCAGTTTTCTAAGAACAGAACAACTCTATTTTTTTTTTTTTTTTTTTTATGTGAAAACAGTACAACCAAGCTCTTTTCCATGAAGGTATATCTTGAGAAATACTATTTTGCTTTGACACTTCATTTCCAGGGTGCCTTAGCTCGAACCGACTCCAGCATTACCTCTGTTCAAAGCTAGATAGTAATAATTAAATCCGGTAAAGCAGTCTTCCCTCTTGTCCTCTGTGCTCCAAACTCATTATTAGCATGTGTATAATGCACTGCAAACACCAACTCATTTTGTCATGTTCATAGTTTGTTTTCGATGGCCAATATGAAAAGTCATTTTCCAATTTGGGCAAGGTGGATGTGGTGTTGGACGTCAACAAGATTATAGTACATAAAGCAAAGTATTGAATAAGCCTGTCAGTGGCTCACAATCTTCTTGAGATGAGCTACTGTAGAAAACTGTGGCTTGGCGAAGTGAGTTAGCTGCTCTCCTGAGAAAATTTGTACTGTGGTTCGTTCGGCCAGTTAAGGGTAGTGGTTGTACTGGGCGGACTTGCATCACTGCAGTCAGGAAACTGTGGTTTAGAGTATGAGAAAAGAGGGGTGCAACATTTTTTTCATGGAGAACTAAAGCTGAAACTATAAATAGATAGTTGGAGGGTGAGTCATGTAGCTGTTTGCTTGAAAGAGCTTCATGGGTGTAGTCCATCGAGCAGCTTGGGCTTCAAGTTTACTCAATGAATGAAATGAGAAAATTGTGGAGGTACAAGCTTCACAGGATGATCGCCAAATAATTCCCAAACACAGTTCTTCAACCTTCATCACATAAAGCCTGACAAGTTTGTGGCCAGAGAGGCCTGTTTATCCATTGTCGTGGCTTTTTAGGAGTCTGTTAACACAAGCTCAGCTCCCCCCGCCCCACCACCACTTGTACTCTATATGTGGAGATAAAATACTATTTTAGCAATTCTATTTTTTACACTGGCTTATGATGAGAAGAATAGTGTCTTGATTATTGTGGTGACCTTGGATCTGTAAAATTGGTGGACAAGCTTAGACATTGCTTACATGATCGTATGTCATACGTGAAAAATTTATTCCACACAAATAGGATCCTGCGTCTTGACCATTCATTAACTTCTTCTCTTTGTGACATAACAAATGTAGTGCCAAACTGGATTCCATAAAGTGATTTGTTACCAAAAATAATGCTTACACTTACTACTTGTAGGCAAAAGACATGAAAAATTGAGACGTTAGTTTGTTAGTTCTCTTGCATTATATAACATTGTGTTTTTCTGCATCACATGCATCAACCTGTCTTTTTGCGTATATTCATTTCTGGACCTTAAACACAAGCAAGAAACATAGCCTCAAGCGCATTCTGTAGTTTTTGCATTCGTATGTGCATGTGCAATTTTATCGCTGATGAGGCATCCTTGATTTGCAGCAATACAAAGTCACTAAACTTTCATCTGCTTGAAAAACATTTTTTTTAACAATTTTATAACCCTTTATCATTCCTTCCAACATTATAATCTGCTCCACTGATGTATTTTATTACTGGCAATTTTAATTGTGTGTGCGTTTCTCTGCATTTGTATGAGGTTAGATCAAGTTGATCCAATTACACATATATTATACAGTGCCAATTTTGCATTTTAAATAAATGTAAAAAAAAAAAGGTTTTAAAAATAAAAAAAATTAAAATAAAAAAACTTGACAAAAAACTATGATTGTTATAGGATGTACTTGAGCCAAGTAATTCTGATTGTAAATTACAATTGCCAATTTTTGTCTTTTCATTGTGAAATAAGTGTGCAGAATTTTCAAAACTCACTTTTTACCCACCAGTTCAGGGTGTAGTCTGCTTTTCGCTCGTTGCCGACTGGGAGAGGCTCCAGCAACCCCCCACGACCCTGAACAGGATGAGCGGTGTTGAGAATGGATGGACTTTTAACCCAAATATTAACTAAATTGACATTAAATTTAGAAACAACTGTTACAGACTTCCACATCTGGTTAGACTCTAACCAGATCAAATATTGAAGAATCGAAACTTCTGGTGTTATTGATTCCTGATGACCGATTTGTGTCCACATTGGTATTGTTTGATGCTAACTAGGCTGCCTCCAAGCCCACAGGTAGTATACGGCCCCTCCCTCCTCTCCCCCATCCTCTTTATGTTCTATTTTTAGCTACGCTATGCCGGATTCTTCCCTGGGATTTTCCCTTTCTCTGCATCCCAGACTTTTTGAGTTTCTACCACTCCAACAGTACCTGCTTGATCATGTATGCCAATGCATCCTCATGAACTTTATTTTAAGAGGAAGTGCTACTTCAATTAAATTCAGTCCCTCTGTGGAAAGTGATTAATGTTTCATATGCTCTGCAGAGTCAACGTGAGGCGTGCATGCAGTGAGTTATTTGCAATCAGAGCTTACTCATGTTTGATTCCGTTACAAGCAGATGCATCTCCTCTCAGATATGGCTACACTTGTTGGTCTGTGGAGATGAAGCGTCCTTATCTGAAGTAGGCATGTAGAATTTAACCTCCTTTAGGCTATAAGTATCCTGCTTCAAGATCTGTTTGTGTGACTGTAGTGTGGTGATATTTTTCTCAATTTAAAGCCGTCCCCAATGTCTTAACAGCAATTATTGGCATTTTAAAAACAGACAAATGCTGTTATGTAGATTCATGAAGAGTTTGTATTAAAAACAATAATAGAGGGCTGACTTTCCATGTTTACTGTTTGTTGAAATGGCTGACCATGCTTGAGGTAAATCAGATTTTGTCCACCGAGAAACGAGTGGTGTGACACAGACGAGACTGGTGAGCCGTGTGTCTGTTGCCTCAAGTGGCATTTTGACGAAGGACAGACCGGCTTTGCAGCATTCTTTCATGACTCCCTCATGTACCCTTTGCACAGGAAGGTGACAGGAATGAGAAGAACCCATTTGTCAAGTTTCCAGACCTTTATGGCGACAGACTGCATTGGTTGATCTAGATATGTGCAACACAGAAAGAAGCGTAAAGGCTGGATGGAGAGAAGAGTTAAGCAGAGTCCAGTTGTTTTATTTGTTATTTGACTTGGAAGACTGAGAATTTATACAGACATACTTGAAACTCATATGCATTCTTTGTAAAACCGTCATTATGTTTAGATGACATCTAATAAGTATTAGCTGAGGTAGGTGGGAGCAAATACCACTTAATTTGCCTCTCTTGAGAAATATAACATTAGCCAGCTAGAATTATTAATTATTAGTACAGTGGAAACTCCCCATTCCCAATTATTAAATCATTTAGAAATACCAAACAATTTTAAGACAGCCTGGGTCACTGAACAGACTCAACATTGGAAGTTCCAATTTTTCAATAATCTATTCTCAGTCACACTTATTGGGCTTCATTCCCTTTGCTTTCCTCTTGTGTCCTGCTGACTCCTCCCTCCACCTCTCTGGCGTATGGCTTCTGACAGCTCAGGTAGCCTGCAGCCTCCCTTGGCCAAGTACAGCGTGAGATGAAAGGCTTGCAGCAGGAGCTCGTTCAAAAGTACCGTCTGCTCAACCTGAGCTGCTCTTCATAGGCACTGCCAGGCAGATGGAGTGCAGAGGAAGAGTAGAGGGCAAGGAAGAGACAGAGGGGGACACATAATGTAGATAATGACAGACAGAGAAAATACAGTGATGAGAGACCGAAAAGAATTGTTAGGGTTGCCTTGCTCCAGATGTGGAAGTCTGTCACAGTGACCAAAGGAGTTTACATTTCTTCTTTTCCTCCTGTTTCTTATGATTTAGTACACCCGTACTAGAGGCCGCCAGGACACTTGAAATGGATTCTGAAAGTCCACATATTTTCATGTACCGAATCAAGACCTTGCTCCTTACACAAATTCTACCAATCATATTATCTGCAGATGAAATTCAGACTTGCTGCCCAAAGTCAGCATGTATTGCATCATTTATATTAACTCAACTAGGCCAAGTTTTATCTGCTCCCTACTGGACACGCAGAAAATGTCAGAACAGTAGGAAGTCATGCAATCATTTAAAAATGCTGCCACCACATCAAATGTTTCTGTTCTACTTTTGCATTGCTGTGGAATGGAATGAATAATTCTCAGACAGTGCCACTCAACTAGGCTTTCCCCATCTTCGTACAGGCAGATATTTGCTTTGGAGCTAAAATGGGCCTAATGAGGTGGTCGGTGACTCGACTAAAGAAGCTGTATTTTGAGGTTTATGGTCTCTCCGATTGGATTTCCATGAAATTTCCATTGCATGCACCTTAAAACATAGTCACAGTGTACACTAAAATGTCATGGCTAAATGATCGATTTCTGTAAGCTAATCGATGCAAGTTCATCCTCAGTTAGAATTGATGATCTCCCTGTGCAGTAAATATGTCTTGCAGTGTGCCCTTATTAAGTTTAATGAGGAAAAACATTGTTAAAAGTCATCGATATGGTTGATTAAAGGGTACTTTACAAATTCAAATCATTTTAATGAATGACCTTCTGTGATTGATTGCATGGCTCAATGGGGCACCGGCATATATATATGATGTATCCACTAGCTGGGTTAAGTATCGTAGGCCTGATCTGGAAGATTCAACATTGGGGTGTTGCAGTAACATGAAATAGTAGGTACTAAAACACTTGACAGTTGGTGATAAGGAGAAACTCGGGCGGGCCAAAAAGCAATCAAATTCACACTGCCCTGGACATGGCTGACATCTGCCTGATGAAGACCTCTGCCATCCCACCAGAATATAACAAAGGAACCGAAATGTTAAAGATGAGATGGGGTGTGTTTGCAACCCATTTGTTAGTGTAATCACATTTGTGCATAATTAGTTGGGCTGTTACCTCGCTACTGACTGGCAACGGGTCCAGGTGTAGTTCACATGTTTTACTACAACGTTAGTTAGGAGAGGCTCCAGCTCCCCATGACCCTGAAGTCAAGTCAAGTTTATTTGTATAGCCCTAAATCACAAGCAGTCTCAAAGGGCTTCACATAGACAGAAATTGACAATTATTCTCAAAGCATCCCCTGATCTTAAGCTCCCAAAAGGGCAAGGAAAAACTCAAAAAAAACCTACCAGGGGAAAATGAGAAACCTTGAGAAGGGACCACAGATGGAAGGATCCCCCCTTTCAGGATCACCAATGGATGCAGAGAGGGCACAAATAATACATAATTTGAAAATCAATGAAAAAGTGGATGTCCAAGCCTGAAAAGGCCTAAGTAGTATGGAAAATTGATGAATGGAATGGATAATTTGGTTGTTTGCTTCAAGTTACTCGCAGTATGTTTTACAATATCACTGACTGAGGGTGAACCCACCTCCATTCAGTTTTGACATCCACCGGCCCTCCCGAACCAAGCCACTTCAACAGCTCTTTGTTACAACGTTGGTCATATAATTGGCATCCACTAAGCACTTTCCGACAAAACGTGCATTTAATTAGAAACAATGGCATTAGCTAATGCCCAGAAATGTGCATACAGACTTGTATTAGCTGTAGTTACAATGTTGTTGAGCCCTACAATTGGCATCCGTCTACGATTTAATTTATCTCTTGAAGTGAAGAACGCAGACACTCAGAATCTTCTCATGCCTCTCACATTTTCTATCCCTCGCGCTCACTGCCGCTTTTCCTGTTCTCCCTCTTCTCCAGCTTCAATCGAGCATCTGATCACAGGCTCAGGAGAATGGGGGATAATGAGATTAGGCCTGTACATGTTTACACATTCTGATTTGCATTGAGCTTTTCCTGTCTCTCAGTCTGACCCACATTTTGCTTCTCCTAGTTTGTATTTTTCATGTTGCAATCCACTACCTCCCTCTGGTTGTGTTGCAGCAGTGGCGTTACATGCATGCGCGAAAGATATGTTTTATTAGCTAGATAAGAGAAGCCTCAAACGTTTCGCCAATGTGATCTCAGTTGGTTGCAGCCTGTCAGATCCAATTGACCACTCGAGTTTATGCATTCTGGGCACGAAATGTGCTGTAATACTGTCAATATACGTGATGACCTTTTTAATGGGGGGCAGCATGCAATTGCAAGATGTATTTGAATGAGAGATTGTGCAGTACACTTGCACTATGCACACACAAAAACAGTCTTTAAGTGGAGCCACCCGATGGTCTCAGAGCTCCACAAGTCCACAATTTTGATACACCGGAGCTTTCTAAATGGAAAGAAATCCCACTGTTGAGACTACAACTAAAACAACTCAAAAGCACTAGAATCTCAGGTTTCCACTGCAAACATTTAGAGGAAACCCAGTAGGCAAATTTGATTACAGAAGCTTACCACGAAGGCCCATATGATTGACATGAACCGATTGTGGTGATTGGGGCAAAGTCGTTTTTGCTACATTAATAAAATTGTACATATGCTAAAATTGACAAGAGGAAATTTATTACACAATATTTAGTTACAATGTCAATTACGTATGCACCCAAACATTGATTTCTGACTACCATCTGGCACTATTGAGCCTTTATTTTCCTTCACAGGATGGTAGAGAGAGCGGCTGTATCTAATGTAACTGGCGGTCACCACATAGTATGCTCCGATTTACAGCCTGAAGGTTGAATTTCTCCATCTATCTGTCACCAGTTCGTTTACAATCGATCCAGCCTGTGGCAATAATATATGTGTTGTATATACTATGAAGCTAAGAATTTAATTTAAAGCTACAGTAAGGTGTACTCCATTGTAGCCAAGTTAAAGTATTAAAGTCATAATGTTGCGAATTTGGATGAATATCAGCACTTTATTATTTTTCTGCTTCTTTTTTTTTTATGTTGAATTCATACTATGGATGTTATGTTGTGTGATGTCTTTGCCCTTTACCATCAAATTCTCACCAGCTCACCATTGGTTTGGTTTACGATTCAGGGGGCTACGATTTGATTTTATGTGATTATAAATGTCAGTGAATCCTTTATCACTGCTTTTTGAATTAATACAGATTTGTTTCTGTGAATGCCATTCTTTTTTCGGGCCGAACTACTTACCGGTACTATTTTTAAAGCAGCATTTGCAATGTGCCATAGTTCCATAAAATTGGTTTTAATTAAAGCAAAATGGAACTTGTGTATTATTTAGAACAAACGTATGAATTACAATGTACACAAATGTTTTTCAGTATTGCAACAAGCCACGACTGTTTTTCAACTGGGTATTCTAATTATTTGCAAAAAATAACATTACTATAATTTTGGTGTTTTATATTTTATATTTGAGCACACACACACACACACACACACACACACACACACACACGCACGCACACACACACACACACACACACACACACACACACACACACACATACACATACACATACACATCAATTCCCAAATCAATAACATGTTGCACATTATGCATGGTACACGCTATTACCTCGGCCCTTGAGGACCAAGTTTTCACACCACTGCTGTACAATGTGTACTCCATTTCTGAAATAAAAACAAGCCAAGCCAAATGTTATAGTCTTCTGCCTAAACCAACAATTACATCTGTGATATACACACGTTCAAGCAGACTTCATGGTATAACTAGAACTTGTCTTGCTACGTTATTGGAGCATAAAAGCAGTTCGTGCTAGCCAACAGTTTATGACAGCTGGCAGCAAGGAGCATGCTCCCAAGCCGAGTTGCTAGTCGAGCAGATAATATGAATGCAGCGTTACGGAAGCAATGATGTGCAAGGAGTGTTTGATTCTAGATTCCTTTTAAAGGCTCTAAACATGTCAAAAGCTTGTCATATGAACTTGCACACATTAATTTGTTGTCATGTGAGATTGACATGTAATGCTTGTTGGTGACTGTGTCTGCCACGTGTCACCTCTTTTTTTCATCACTTTGGAGTCTGGGTAATTGGTGTCAAGTTTTATCTTCTTATTTACTTGTGCCTGTTAAGTGAGTGACATTTAGAATCTCTTTTTAAAACGTTTTTGGTGTTGTCTTGAAAAGAAAAAGACCGTCCTGGTTGATTTTGAATCGTATTTGACATCAAATGTAGCAGAGCTCCAAACGTACTATATTGTCCTAGTTGCAATATTCAAACCCACTTTCACGAGATTCTTGTGCAGATGTCAAAACAAGATCTCCGTCGTTCACTGTCAGTATATTGTTTTAGTATTTCAGGAATAGCTATTAGTGACTGCTTGAATGTATTAGTTGTATTAATTATTAATCTTATCACAAAGATTTCAGTTATTTGCCAGTAACAACCAATATAAGACCTGTCCAAAGCACATTGCGCTTAGAGGGTGAATAAGGTAATGTGACAATGAGAAAAAAATCTTTGCCTTCCCTCGGCTCAGCGCACAAAATGCGCAGTACAGTGATGCGCACGCACAAGCATTCGCAATTCAAAGGTCATGGCATCTTTTCATTAGTTTGTGGTTTAAGTGAAGCCCACAAGAAGTTTAATCAAAGCAAGCATAAAAATATACAGTCGCCTTTTTAGCTGCTCTGATGGATGACTGTGTAAATGGTTTGGAAAACAACTCAACAGATTGCCGCAGATTGACCGGTCAAGTTATTATAGGACTCTGCTCTCAATGCAATGGAAAGGGATCGACGGTGAACAGACTACGACATAACCATGGAGCAATGGATCAATTTCTTGTTTGTACTCCGATATTCTGAAACAAATACGTAGTGTCTGTTGATGGGCCGGTGCTGCACAATACGACCCAGATGAGCTGCTGCTTGAGAGGTGGGGGAGGAAACAGGAAGACATGATGCATTTCCTCTCCCACTTGCGGTGATCATTTGTCATGCAAGTATGCATCATGTGTGTGTTCTGGGTGGCCAACTGTGCAGGTGGTGGTAGTGACTGTGATTGAATACGAAATGCATTTCAGTGGCCAATCGGTAGCTGGGGAACAGAAGAAGGTCCGGTCTCGTGAGGCCACTTTATATTGTGTCAACAACCTCAGTGGCCCAGCCTGCTCTCATTCCGTCACCACGTCTGTGTCCCATTGCAACAATTCATCACACCTTCGTGCCAAACTGTTTACGGAATAGCAACAACTTGACTGTTGTGATATTTCAGTCAGCCAACTGACATGGAATTGATTTGGAATGTACTCATCTATCCACAGGATGGATGACTTTGTCCTTCCCACCAAGACGGCGCTGGCGGTAGAAGCTGAGAGTAACATTGCTGCATTGAGGTGAGATTGGAGGCAGCGGGCATGGGAGTGAGTACAAGAATAAATGCGATACTGATGGCACTGCAGCAAACTTCTGTTGACGGCCTTCCTCTGACTGTATTTCAGGTTTTATTAGTTGTTCATTTGCTTGCGCCTGCTGAACACAGGGCATTACTCCACTTTTATTTAAGGTGCATCCCAGTGGCTAATGTGTCTGCTAAATCATTGTCAGCTTCGGCCTGGCATTTACTTGCAAAGTCCCAGAGTAAACAAACAATATTAAGTGTTGAATTTCCAGAGGCTGAGGTTTCTGAAGTTTATAAAGCCCAATATTACCTTTCCAAGTTTGCAAAACTAGGGTGTACAACCGTTCCATTCATTTGGACATTTTCTATTCCAAAGATCCTGTTCAGGCAATAAGGCAGCATACAGTATGTTATGTCCTGATGTTCTTTTTGGTATTAATCAGACTACTTTTAAAACTCTGCACTCTAAATTTACCCACCCATTCATACAGATTATCCTCATTACGTTTGTGGGTGAGTAAAACTGGTTGCCAGCTAATTGCGGGGCACATACTAAAGACTAACAACCATTCACACATAAAATCCTTTCTAAGGACAATTTAGATACTTAAATTAACCTTGGTTTTGTAAATTTGGAAGAAGCCAGAATAGCTGAAAAAAATCCTGGTGCAAGCCTGGGGAAAAAATACATGGCAACTCCATACAGGACAGCCTGAGAACTTCTAAACTCTCAGCTGTGATGCAAAAGTGCCACCCACTACCACTGTGCTGCTCCAATCTAGATCTAAAAAGCTCTGCAATTCTACTCCGAATGGTTCATAAAGAAACAAGATTCTGTAGGATCCAGTAGAGTCCAACCTCACTTGAACCTATACATGATGATGAATAATAGTAAGATTGTGGAGAAAAATAAAAACCAATGACGTCTGTGTGACTGTCTTGATTACATAGACGTGTAATGTGAAATAAGTAAGACTGATGACTTAGTAGTGTTGCTTGAGGACAGTCAGCACACACACCTGCTTGTTTGCCCATGCCTTGTCTGCCACATAGCTGAAAACAGGACCTGGACACTTTGCAAAAGTCAACACAAGACATTCCATTGGAACTTTATTATGAAATGGCATCTGTTTTTGATAGGAGAGAAATGTTTGGTATTTGGCACGAGCAGTCACGGAATCTTTGACGGGGCAACAGTTTAAAGTCATTCCTTCGCTCTCTCTTTCCACGTGCCTTATACTATCCATAAAACCGCATTGCTTGTCTAGTGCATCTTCCTAACTCTGCAGGTGCTCTAGGTGCTCTAGGTTCCATGGAAAATCTACCAGTGTAGAATATTTTCCCCTAAGATTCCGATTGACTCAGCAACTTGCAAAGCACAAAAAACTTGCAAAACTCTTTTCCAATGTGGTTTTCCACAAATGGCAAATAAACTGACTCTGACTCTGACATGGCTCTGAAGGGAAGTATGGCATAGAAGAGTTCACTTGAAAAAAAACACATTCATAAAGAAGAAGAGGATACAATGAGTGGAAACCTCAACAAAAATTGTCCAATCACAAAATTGTATTCTAGAGCAGGGATTCTCAACCGGTGGTCCACGGTCCTCTAGTCGTCCATGGAGATATTGCAGGTGGTCCGCGAAATTGAAAATGCAAAATAATTATTTTTTTTTTTATATAAAATTAATTAATTATTTGGACTTGATTTATTTTCCATCTAAATTTGGAATCATTCACCAATCCAATGTCAAATGTATTTGAAATTCCCAAAATAGACTTACAGATGCAAATAAGTATCCTCCTTCAGTGTAAAACAAAATAATATTTTGCCAAAGCAGTGGTCTCCAAGTTGCTTCTTGGCTATAATGGTGGGCCCTAGGACAAAACTTGTTGAAAACCCCTGTTCTAGAGCAATAAAGATGTGGTATTCATTGAGAATATTTTTATTATTTTTTTTAATTCATTTTTTTTCTGGATCCATCCCAGATTGGGACCATGCATTCGCAATATTTTTTGTAATCCTTTTCATGAACAAAAACGTCATCTTTTACAGAGTATTATTAGCCCATTGTGAGTAACACTGTCCCATTTTTTCTTTTGAGGTACTTTAAATATACTGTATGCGTGTAAGTGTGACGCAACAACCAATTATATTCATGTTAAATTTATACCTGTTACCTTGCAAACAGTATGTGCAGTGCTATACAGACAAACGCTATCTTAAAGGTTTAATGACTTGTTTAGAAGTCGATAAACACACACAAACAATTTAAGACAGGTATCGCCTGCCACATGAAATCGGACTGTTGTCCAATTAATCCAGCAATTAGAGCTTTAAACATCGCAACAATTATGAATGTATTTTTCTCAAATTCAGATGTGAGATTATTGTAATCACTGCCTTGAGGCCTTTTTGCATTTGCACTGGGTTCCGTCTCTTTTAAGTCTCTTTATTGCCCAGAATTGCATCATTCTGCACAGAGAAAACTAAAGTTGTTTGTTGGACTTAATTCTATCATGAAACCTGCACTAATTCATTCTGAAGGCTGTGCTTGGTGACCTTGTTATCTGACCCCTGGCAGCAGGTGAGGCATTTTACATTGCATTGTGATATGAATATCGATGCTCACTGTAGCATGTGCACTGTAGTATGAGCAACTCTTTCATGTAATATACGGACAAAAAAAAAAAAATCTTTATGCACACTCGTCTTTTGATTCTCAGCATTTCAGTTGTGGTCTCACATAAATGAGTTTGAATCCTCTTGTTTTTAATTTACAGCTAGACAATGGGCAATGCTGCTGTGACCTCATCAAGTTTGAATACTTTATAATACTTTAATTGTGTTCTTTCCCCTAAGTATTTGTTTGCCTGTAATTGACTTGTGTCCAGTCCAGAGTCCGTCTTGCTAAAAAAGCAGCTGAGAGATCCAACTCATCTGTGACCCTGAACATGAAAAAGCCTAGAAAAATGGATGGGTGGATTTGATTGACTGACTGTGTCATTTTCTCTCAAGAATTGGAGCATTTTGACTTAGCGGTCTGTTTCCTGTATGTGTAAGTGTACTTTACTTCCCACCACCAGAGGACAGACATGATACGATTAAAATAAACACGTAAAGACATTTTCCAGCATTTCTAATGAAGGTAAATAGTGTGGGCTGTTCATCATGATGTAACGTGGTTTGTCCCTATCTGCTGCTTTATGTGTATGGATTGATGGCTTCTGGTAGGAGGAGCTACTCTGCAAACTCCACACTCCTCCCTCGCTCTCTCTCTCTTTCTCCCTGTGAAGAAGTTGAGGCGTCCACTTCCTGAGTTGGAATATGTGAGCCACAAGAGCAGACACGTCAGTGGGCGCTCCTGTGGTCTTGTACCAGCTTTGCGCCGCGCACTCCGTGGAAGCTTCTCACCGAGAGGAAGTTGTCAAACAGTATCCGGAGTCGCTTCTCGTCTCCGTATTTCTTCAACTCCTTCAGCATTCTTTCTAACTTTGCCCCGCTCCAGCTCCACGATGATAAGCGACCAGGGCGCTCCACATGTTGGGCTGGTAGGTGTTTACGCGCAGACGCGTCTCTCGTGCCGGGTGCCATGGACTCACCGGGAAAAGAGCCGAGCCGCGGCATGCTGTCATTTTACAATTAATTGCATGTTTCTCGGATGATTTAGATTTTGAAATTGGTCAAGCGTGTGCTGCTGGTTTGAAGTTTGAATTTACCCTCTTTGTGCGTAATGCGTCATTCGCTTGTGATAGACAGGTACGTGCGTCAATTATGGACGACCCTGGTCAAGATTGGAATATTGGGGGCCACGATCAATTATTATTACTCTTTACTAATTTCACATTTTAAGGCTATATTTGGAAGCTGTGACTGTACGAACCACAAAAAGAAATCTTCTGTTTGTATTACACTTTTTCTTAAATCACGGTTATCGTTTGTTTCATTATTGGTGGGCTTATAATGGAGTTGCGCGACTGGGAGGAATGAGCGCCGGTTTGATGCCCAGTTTGCCTCCAGAAGGATGCTTAACTCTCCTACTGGTGCTCTGTAATCACAAGAGTTTTATTACGTTATAGAGTGCAGTAACACTTAATTGCTTACGAACAAGACACCCTAACATTGAAACAACTATACCTGACTTGCTGATACAACAGTATATTTACCTTCCCACATGGTGATAAAATGCAGAATCTATCCAGAGAGGGTGAAAAGTGTGACAATTGTATTTCAGCTCCTGCAGGTCTGAATGTGTGAACATTGATTTCCGCCGTGCTCTGTCATCCTCCTGAGCTCAGCAGACTTTATGAGATATCGTTCACAGTAAGATTTTGTTGAGTCTTGGGGCTCAGATGGAGTGAGATGAGGAGATTATTTTGACTATTTATTTTCTTATTTCTTTATAATGGGGAAATTCGATTCTGTGTGTTTTCTGAATTTTGAGTCCTTTTTTTGCATCCCGTCTGTCTTAGACCCTCTCTTCCCATGTTCAGTTGATCAGAATAAATTCATGACCATCTATGATTTATATTTTGACACAGTGGTCATTCACCCATATGGAGAAATGCACAAGCACTAGCAGATAGTAATTGCTTATCCTACTATTTAATTTGTATTTAATAACATTACATATTTTATAACATTACAGAATAATTCCAGCACACATTAATGATCCCTGGCTGGATTGTTTTTCTTTGATTTTGAACAATTGAATAAAATCCTTTTCTGTTAGTGTTACTTTCTTAAAACTTTCCAACCCCAAGTCTTATTTGCAATATCTGAAAAGATGTGGTGACACCAGACTGACTCTGTTGGGATCATTCTTTGTGACTTGATTATTCAATAGAAGAATCGTAAGGATGCTAAAAGATTTCGAGAATGACAGCCCTAGTAAATTTACATAGGATAGTGCAGTACTCTAGTGATCCTCATTTAAAAGCACAGTCCGTATAAGTGCTTGTATGCATTGACAGTAGCTTGAACTGAAAACAAAGATGAGTAAAAAAATATATATATTATTTCAGTTTTATTGGAATTTTGAAAATCTTCATTAACCCTAGAAAACTTTAGGCTATTGACCCCTTTATTATAACTTTTATTGTAAATGAATATCAGCCCCAAATGTCATTGTTTTTTTGTCCTCCTTTTCTACTAATAATAGGTATCGATATCTGCGGTGAAAAAAAATAGAAACATATCATCTACCCCTAATACTGTATAACAGTACACTCCCAGTACCTGGCAGTAATTTCTATATAGAGTGACTGACGTACAGTATACTACATATCTCCAAGCTCCATATGGTCTCTTTGCTGCCTGTCTTATCTTTAGGCTTGCCACTTTTCCTCTTGCATTACTTGCTCGCCTGCCCCGTTCTGCCGCCGTACAATTTCTCTTCAAAGTCTTCTCGTATATTCAGCTCAGTCAGTGCACAAATGGGGTGCACAGCAAAGTGCATGGTTTGCACCTGCTTTGTTTACTGTTAACATGACTGAAATTTAGGGGGAATGTGTCACACTACATCTAAAAGTGACACACTATTTACTGTAGACGATGCTTCTCTTGCAAATGTTTGTGCAGAGAATGATATTGATGACTTGTTAACTTTAAAACCCGTGCGATTGGTGTGTTGACTTAAAAACATGATGTTTGAAAATGTTAAAGCAGTACAAAGCAGTGAGCTGCAGGCAGTGTGCACCCTTCAGACCGACTGCCAGTTATAATCTGAAACGCATGAGACCCAGAATACAATAAAAGAATCAAGAGGCCAGAGGGCCATCTCTGTAACTTCTTGGCTTCTCTTGCTTTATTTACTTTTCTTACTCTGTTGCAATCCCACCATCTTCAACAACTGGTGTAGCCTGCCCCTGTGAAGAGCTAGACCATGTTTTGCGCCAGACGAACAAGCATGATGTAGTGAAAAGGGACTTTTTGTTTTTGCCATTTTTGAGAAGCTTCTTTATGTGTCGGCTATAACTCAGGACAGTCTTCCAAACTGTGTAGTCAGGTAAACACTCAGCCAAAACACAATTTTTTGCCCCCTGCTTTTAGTGGAAAAGAGCCCAGTTTGAGATTTGTGATTCCACCCAGACAGGAAAGAGTGAGTGAGAGTGTTGTTTCTCCACCCCAGCCTAACAGCAGCTGAGGATGAAGAGGCAGCTGACCTCCTCCACTCAGCTAGTTAGCTGCCAGCTGCTTGTGTGTTCTCCTGCGGCGCTGCATATGTTTCCCATGATCCAACCTGCTGGCACCAGCAGTATAGGCCCACGCCCAACCCCTACCTCATGTCAACAACCCCCATCCAGACAGACACACACACACACACGCACACACATAGGAACACTTCCATCGCATCATCACCCTAAAGCTCTCTGAGTTACCACACCTCTTATCTTCTTGACAGGCAGAGATGCTCAGACGTTTGTCAGGGGGAGGGGTGTGTTCACGGGGTGACTATGCCACCGAAGTTCATAGGATGGAAAAGTATATTTTTTCTTTTTACAGAAATGCATAATTTTACTTCAGGTTGTGTTTCCATCAAGGTTTCAAGGACGTACAGTATATGTAACATTTGTGGGTCTGTGATTGACTGGCGTCCATTCTTAAAATTAGTTGGTATAAAAAAGATACAGCAACTTACAGCAAAATATCTCGGTACTTTTTTAGGTACAGCACACCCTGCAACCGCAGTACAAACTTTTGTAGAAACATTTTACCAACAGTGATTATGTTGGCATTGGCCATGGGAGACATTTTGATTGGAAAGTTGAAGCAGAGAAATATGTACCAAGAAACTGAGAGGATGAGGGGGACAAGAAGAGCCAGCAGCTTCAAGGTACTCACAATCTATGAGGAGTGCCATATCATGTACGAAACAAAGCCCATTTGCTAGTAATTATGGTGATGCTGCCCAAGTGTTTTGTTCCGCTATGAGAGAGTGACATGTAACACAACAGTGTGGGTTCAGTATGATGTTGAACATTCACTGTCCCTGTTGCTACACAAATCTTTGGCATTATGGCTCACCCTACTGCTGGATTAAGGGCCAAAGAACAGAGCTGCCCCCTTTTTCTGTCTTTGTGCTGATACAGACTGGTAAGGCGTAACAATGGTGTGCAACATTTAGCCCGGAATACGTAGGACACAGCAAAGAGGCTGTTCGGGATAGAGGAGGGGGAAACGTGATTGGAGTCCAAGCAAAGCAGTGAGTGTGAGGGATTTGGTTTCGATCCGCCAATTCCTCAGATGTTTCTATCAGCATATTCTGTTAAGTCTTCAACCAATGCTCTTCAAGCTTTCAGCGATTACTTCAAAAAAAAAAAAAAGCAACAAGAATCCCTTTGATTTTGGAGCGTATCGCTTCTGGGTTAATGCAGAAGGCTAAGGTCAACACTCAAATGCTTAGCTCAATTGTTTTTGATGCTTTGCCTCTCACAATTTCCATTCGATAAGCCAATGCCTGTCATTGATTGGTCACAATTCCATTAAGTCATATTGATATGGCTTTACTTACCGAGGAAAATAACAAGGACAAGCACTACATAGAAATGGATGCATGAACATACGTTATACAAGTGCTGTTGATGCACTCACTGTATTTATTTTTTCTGTCCCACTATGATTGAGGTGTAAGTGCAACACCATTGATGTTGAATCCAATCCAAAAAAGGGAATAACCAATCCTAAAAAAGGGAGTAAATACATATGCATTTACTCTGCAAGCAAATCACATTAAAAGCATCTTCCCCATCCATTTGAGATTGTCAGTCACCCAAATCAGACGTGAAGCATCCCAATTTATTGCCTGCAATATCAAGATATCCCTCCTCTAAGTGGTGCTTGCCTGAAATATTTGAAAATACGGTTCTAGTTATAGACTTTCGATAAGGCTTTGGGAAGTTTTTTTTTTGTTTTCGTGGTGGTCTCCAGGTTATCGTTAGTTGTAACACTGATGTAGCGTGGGCAATGTTAACCTTCATGGTTATTCTCTTTGGTTTTGTAAGGCCCTTGAGACTGACTATTTTTAAAAAGTGTCTGTGTGGGGCATCTATTGTTTAGTTAACAACATATTGATTTATGTTGGCCTCAGACACATGGCTACTGGGAGGGGACGAAAAGTGTTTTTGTTCTCAAATGCGCAATTGCAATTGTTTTACAGCCCGCAAAAATTCTACATCATTTGTACTCCTACCTTGTGATCATATTTGTGTCAACATTTCGGATTTTTACTGCCAGTGGCGGCTCGTCACTAAAGGTCGCTCGGGCAACTCCCTACCACCCAGCTGAGTCACATTAAAAGGGACAAAAATTAAATAAGAAAACTATTTCAATATATACGTATGTACCGGTATATGATTTTATTTGCGCATGATGAGTAGTTTATGGTTATTGAGTTAAATTGATATATATATATATATTTTTATCCCTGGTGTTTCAAATGGCATACAACGGTTAGAGCGCATAAAACATCGCCGCCTCTTGTTAAAAATGTGACATGCGCTGTAGGGCCTCCTGCAGTACACTGGAGTTGGGTTGCTGAATTGACCCAATATTTACTAAATGGAGTTACCGTTAAAGCCGTCATTATTTGTTGTTCAGCTTCCAGTGGCTCGTTCTTTTGATTGGAACGTGATCCAATACCAGATAAACTTTATGGCCGGTGTGTCAACTCACATGAATATTTTCCTATCTATGACAGTGATATATATACAGTGATATGTATAGTGACTGGTCAAACAAAAAAATTTGCTTTTTCATCAGATAGCAGACGTTACAATAATCCTGTGTGGTCATCTGTTCCCAATTATGCAACAGCTGCCCTAGCTGCAAATATTCAATTTCAATTATATAGGCCGAGAATTGATATTAAGATCATTGTTATTCAGTTCTTACTCAACATTCATCATTCATACTTTTTTATTACATTTATGCCTAGTTTCTAAAGTGAAATAATGGAAACACAGCTTTAAACATTCGGGTTATGAGACATTTCGCGGTTGTTCCGTGTCCCACACAAATTTAGCGCAACTTCTCCACCGCATTTGCCACATAGACTCTGAAAATCATCAGTTGTCTGCAAACACCCATGATTTGTTACAGCGAGCACCTGTAGATGAGAGAAATGAGTGTTCATTAATTAATTAAAGTAATTAGTAAAGAAATTTATGTGAGGCAGTTGAGGTTAAACTCAATCAAACAGCAGCGGGGGAAGACAATAGCGTACTGACCCCCATCAAAGGAAATGCTGCACATTAGTGTGGTATAAATAGCCAAGTCTGACTTTGTAATATTAAACAGAGGACCGGAACCACTCCCACCCCAATGAACGGAATCTCCGTTGGGTCACCCCAATCACAAGTATTCACTATTCCCCTGTGCCTCTCACCTCACCTCACCACTCCTTTTAGTTTGATCTATTTTTGTGCTGATTTCTCTTGACCTTGTTGTTTTTCTGGTCATCGCTCTCAGTTTACTCTTGCATGCATTCTCCATCTGCCCCCTTCCGCTTTTCTAGCAATCATGAATAACTGAGAGGCCTAGTAACACATCTTGCTTTATTAATGGTGCCTCTTCTTGAGTTGAAGTAGCAAGTGCTCTCCATGGATGTATTAAATTTAGAAGGGGGTAAAAACATGCTTGCATTGTGACTCAATTTATAGAATTATTGAAGTAGCTCTCATATGAATGCGTTGATGGAGCCTGTTTACATTAGCACCATCATTCCACATTTAAAATGGGTCAACCCTGCTAATATTAATACCTAAAAACTATACAATACAATTTTAATAATAAAAAATGAATAATTTAGGCATAAATATATTGTGGTTTACATTGAACATGTGACTCAAATGGCCACACTTAATTACACCTAACTAGCGGTGCCAGAATTAAATAATATTGGCAATTAATTGACCATCAAATGAGTCAACAACTATTTTGATAATTGATTGATTGTTTAGAGCGACTGTTTAACCTAAACTAGTCAAAACTCTCTGGTTTCAGCATCTCAACAGTAAATATTGTATAATTATCAACTATCCAAATTCTTTCACAAACATCGAGTGCATCATTACCTCCTGTGTGGTATTACTTAATTATCTTTTATTTGGTTTTGATAAATCATTAAGTAATACCGCCCACAAAACAACCACAAAGATCTACAGTAATTGAAAAAAGATGTATTTTGTTAACTAGTATAATACAAAACAATAATGATTATTTGATTAATCAATGGAAAATTGATAGAATAATTGAATAAAAATATTTGATAGTGACAGGCCTACATTATTATCTAATTGTAGAATTACTGTATTTCCTACATGGCAGTTGTTCAAGCCACCCCATTTTTTTAAGCTTTCTTTTTTTTTTTTAATGGAGTCGTGACTTTCATAGTGGAATATTTTTCTCATATAATGATATGTTGAACACTTAAGATAAGGTCACCATTTCTTAGACATTTTTGCTAAGATATTGTGAATTTTTTGAGTGAAGTATCATAACATCACACCGTGGCACAAGACAAAACAATCCAAGTGATGTATGAAATATAAAAATATAGTGTCTGCCAAAATGAATCTGAGTGTGTGAACGTGGCAATTCCAGCAAGCTTATCTTTTGTCTGTACTGTTTTTGTGTCAAGTGGACAGTCTAAGTGCTGTCACACCAAAACACTGTCACTGACTGTTTGGTGTCACATTTTGCATTAATTTGACATTTGAAAAGCATGTAATCCATATCATCCATGTGGTCAGTGTGTTATTAATGTATCTGACATCTCATGGATTAGCCATCTGCCTCATTTTTGCACAGAATCCTGTGCAATTTACGGCAATTTAACCCAGGAATGTATCATCAATCTTAATACAGATGGATTTTTTTCTTGAATGTCTTTTCCAGTTGAATATACTGTTTGTGTGGGTGTCTTAGGAATAGCAATTACTCTCTAAAAAGATTCTGTTTTGGGAAGCCCACAATGCCGTTTATGTGGCACAGATTGCATTTCCCCCCCCACTCAAGTCTGGGGTATATTTACATATTTATAGAAAATTCCAGTAAAAGGTAAGCTTGTAAGAAAGTGTCATGCTCTCTCTCACACACTCGTAGTCATGATCGTGGTATTAAATCAAATCTGATAAAGTGTCAACTGTAAACACTAGCAAGTTTGCTTTCTTGGTTTCTTAGCACTTCTTGAATTCATCATCTTGTACTACATGCTCTACCATCGATGATAGTCATCACTGTATACTAATATTAACAGGTTTGAAAAAATATTACAATAGTACAAGTTGATAAGGATTTCCTTCAAGATTGATTGATGCCAAATTTGGTAAACTGCAAAGTGTACACTTATCAAACATTCTTGTATGTGTCTGGATTTAGAAAACACAAAAGTAAATACAGTTCCAGCATTGTTTACTGAGAAATGATTAAAATGTCTCCAAAAAATGCGCCATCGCACAATATTAAGTCTCTCCCCACACATTTCTTTTGTTTGTTTGCTTGTTTGTTTTTTTAAAAACCTTTCATGTCCTTTTATTGGGTTTATAAGATAATTGGAGTTGAAAATGCCCAGGATGCCCTTTTCAAGCTTTTTTTGTTGGCCCAAATTGCCTGGCAGGTTGCTATATTGACTATTCATCCTTGTCTTGTTCATAGTTCTCACAAATAACTAAAAAATATGAGTTCAAAATCTGTGTGTTTCTTTCTATGTGTCTACTTCCCTCATTTGCCAGTTGATACCTTCTCTGTTAGTACCTTCAACTCGGGACTTGAGTACGCCGCAAACAAACCACCGCATTCAACTCGTTCAGGTGATAAGTTGTTTCTCTTTGTCTGTTGTCTTAAAAGATGTTGAAGTACAAACGAAACAGCCGCGACTTTGTTAATAGAAGCAATAAACGCTAACTTGCATTAAGATAAAGATTCCTGATCTTTTTGGACACTTGCTTTGAGCACGAGTTTCATAAAGAATGATGTAGTATTTTATATTACAGCTTTATTCTAAATATTGTCGTTCGATTATATTTAGTTTCTGAATAAGATTAACTTTTGGGGCTATACCTGCAAAACACGGGATCCTAGGCTGTATGCCAATGAGCTCTATTCATCTTGGTCTTTCCTGCACGCTTGGCCACATCTAAATATGTAATAAGCTGTGGTCCCATCTTCCTCAGTTCATGTGGACAAAAACACATTCATAATGTAAGCATCACTAGAAGCAAGAGTGTGGTTGCACCACAGTGATGTTTCCCGTTAAATCCTCTGCAGCCCAAAGAGATGAGAAGGCTTTTGACTGTGTAAATTTATGATGCACTGGCTGGAAATTCTTAGAGGTAGGAGTGGAAAGGCCATTGTCACAATCTGACTTGATTTTTTATTTCCAGGTACAACTGCATAAAACCATTCGATGGGCATCAATTTTCTAGCATTTTCAATTTTTAAAACACAATCATTGAGACAGTTGACAGCCACCAAATCAACCAAAATGACGTTTCTTTTGGTCTATGCAAAAATCCTCCACCACCTCCATCATTTTAGTGAAATCCATTTGGTAGTTTTAAACAAAGGTTCCAACAGACATGGGTTAAAGTGTAACAATTTAGCAGTGGTAAAATAACAAATACAACTGTCAAACGTACACCTGGGTTGGAGCGTGAACAAAACAAACATGTCTTCCATTCAAGGCAAGCACACAGAGCAGACAGTGAAATCCACACCACACACAGCTAAAATGTAGAAAAAAAGTGACGGATACATAATCCAAGCTAATGCTTTGCTCAACCATACAGAATACAAAATATGAGAAGGCAAAAAACTTTGCACGCACACACACACTGTGCATATTGTTAATTTGTGGGTTTGACCTACAGGGCATGAACATTCAGCGACTTGTCCCCCAGCAGACGCCCAGCCCATGTTATTCCATTAAGTGCTACCTATTGGACCACAGAATGGAAACCGCATCTATGCCTGCTGCTGCCCTTTCTTTTAGTCCACAACAGATGTAGGAAAGTGACCTTGAAGTGTAAAAAGTTTAGTTTCAAATAATTTGAATTGTTATACATTGACAAAAGCTCACACCGGAATGTTTTTACTTTGTAACTTGATATTACACCGCCTCAAATACATGAAAGTTACCTTTCATGTGCAGACGTGGAAGCCATTTCTAAACCGTGCTGCTGAGTGCAGTGAGTGGGGGAATGGAAACACCCGTTTGGCTGTGCGACTGTTTATATTTTCAGAACAGGCATCAAACGTTAGAATGAAACCAACCTTTTTCTAAGGCTGAGAAAGAATGAGAATGAAAGAGAGGAAAGTCAGGTTGAGGCTAGGAGTCGGAGGGGAAAATAGAGGAAAATATGAAACATTTGGAATGGATGGGGGGGTGCTAATACCTTTGTTCCTTTTTATCCTGTGAAGCAACTGCTTGCAGGCATATTGCTGGCATCTAAGACTGCTAAGGACACAAGTTTAAAACAATATGTGTGTATGTAATCTTGTATTTTAGAGTCAGCAGGTTTTTTTGCGGGGTGTTCACAAGTAAAACGGCTGGTCCCACACTGAAACGCAAACTCCCAAAAGAACTGGAAATAAAATGTCCAAAATTCAATCCGATAAGGTTCCTGAATTCCGCTGGATCCACTTAAACAATGTGCTGCTTCTTAAAGGTTTAAAAGCTCCGTTAAGCGCATTAGGGGAAATGCCATGTTTCGGGTTTAAGAGTTATGTTTGCCGACATGGTCAAGAATGAAAGTATTCATGCAGCTTGTTCATATACATGACTTGTGTTCTTGGACGAAATGGAAATGATGTCTCTGAATTGGACAAACAGGCTAGTGAGTTCTCGGAACGTGGTGTGTTGGCCTCTCGCTTGGTATTTGGTTACGTCATAAACTAGAGAATGAAAGCTCCTTGTTTGACTAAGTGAGACAGGCTATGATGCAGATGGAGAAAATTTTGATTTGTGATTTGACTTGTGCCAGACTCACGATTTGGAGGCTTTGATTTACAAGCATATATTAAATGATAACATCTTTGCCACATAAACTGTCCCCAATAAAAAAAAAATGTCTAAAATAAGCCTTAGCTAAAGGTGTAATTTAGTTCCTCAGAGTAGATGAGTGTTTTTCCATGATGGGATTACAAATATAGTCTTTCCAATACCATGGGGGGTTAATGTGCCAATGTATCCAAAGTCTGTTTTCCATGGCTACTGCTGCTCCTTTTGATTGTTTTGTCACTCTCCAGGACTTTCAAACAATGCGATTCCCCACTTCTTTTCCTGTCCTGTTGTGAAAGTGGAAATTCACGAGAGCATTAGCCTCGAGATGCACTTGAGGAAGGGAGGGTACTGGGAACGTGGTTGTTGTTATGGTGAGGGACGTGTTGGGTGTCATAGGATGTGGAAAACCATGAATTTGTCAGATTGAAGGCCCTTGATCTCAAATGATTTTAGTCATTATCTGATGCTGTGTGACCTGTTTTTTTAATTTACCAATCCATCATTGGTGGTTTGTCAATAGAGGGCACTTGTGCTGCCTAAATCAGTCACCTGGAAGGGGACAAAAAGTTCCGCATTGGCGACGCGCGCTCAAGACGACTAGCGTGAAGGGCGTATCAGCCGGCCAAGCAGGGTGAGAGCGAAGTGGAGACATGACACAAAGTTATGGTGGCCTTGTCAGAACCGACACTGGCCCTGACTTGAAAAAATACTCAATGAAATTCGCAATTATCAGTATGTAGGCCTAATTGTGGATGAAATACTGAAGCGTGTAGTCTCAGGTTCCAAAATGCACGCAAGTGTGAACGATCAACACAGCCACTTAAGAAAATACCCACATTATCCACTTTTCAGTAGACGGTATAGAAGGTGATTTAAAACATTACATAATCCATCTACCCATTTTATACTGCTTATCCGGAGTCAGGTGATGGGCGTAGCTTCAGCAGGGAAGCCCAGATTTGCTCTCTGCTCAGTTACTTCATCCATATAATGCTCTTAACATTTCAGTGAAATCTCAAAGTGCATCGAAAGGTTGTCATGCTGGAGCTGTACAAATGTGATTTCATGTTTTGCTTTAATTTGGATTAGTGGCAACAATAACTATGCTGATAAATGTGTGTGAGCACGTGTGTCTTTGTGTGTATGTCTGTGTTTGTGTGCATGCATGTGTTGACCACTTTTACTGTGCAGCTCTGGCCCTAAGTGGCTCCCCTTACTGTCTGCATTGTTTCCCCAGAGTGACACGGCCGAGGCTTAATAGACTTGCTGATGGTGTGTTAAAGTGCGGTGTTAATTATAACACTATGCTCCGTTAAGCACAGTCACATTAACGTTGCATCGCTTGGGCACGAGATGGCCAGACTGCTGATTCATTCTCTAGTTTGGATGATAAACAGAAAAACCCATGCTATCAATTTGATGACCTAAATCAGATGATTCCTATCTTGTTGTTTTTGTTAATAGTTTTTATGTTGTAAGACACTCTGGTGAAGAAGACATTTACTAAAAATAAAGCATCGGTTTGTTCTCTTTATGATCATATATAACCAGACATGCATGTAAAAATATTGTCATGGTTCTCAAATGGGCACCAGAGGTTGGGCCCACTTCTGACTTGCAATATGGGACCCTGTGATTAACACAATTCTTTAAGGGCAAGCTGTCCACTTTTCGGACACCTGTTGACGGACTACGGCACAGCGTCACGGAGATGAGCAGCAAACGTAATTGTTAGTGTGGAGCCAACCTGATCAAGCCAATTGAAAAATGTAAAATTCTAAAGCAGTATTTGGGTGGCATCAGAAGGTGCATCCAATAAGATAGGGATGGCTGAGTGATCATTGTGTGCCAACAGCAATAGACCAAGCGGCGGGAAATGCCTCCCAGTTACTTCCTGGTTGGCTGCTACGTAAAATTCATGGGCAAGCTTTCCTTGACCCTTGATCTTGCTCTTGTCACGTGCTCATGGTCTCAATTTAACCAAACAAAGCATTTACCCATTTGAACACTACATTTGATCTGTATTTTCTAAATTGTCTGCCGCATAGCATTTTAACCTAATTTCAATGTTTTTAGAAAACAAGAAAACTTTTTTTTTTTTAAATACTCATTGGTACTTTTTTTCATTGATGTAAAAAAAATGGATGGATGGATGGATGGATGGATGGATGGATGGATGGATGGATGGATGGATGGATGGATGGATGGATGGATGGATGGATGGATGGATGGATGGATGGATGGATGGATGGATGGATGGATGGAAAATCCCATCTTCAAATTCCTGGATCTCTGAATCAAATCTGTTCTAGTTGTAAATTATTGAATTTATGAAGGTCATTATTAATGATAGAGGGTTCATTGAAGTGGTTCTGCACTGCATGACCTTGTTTTTTCTTTCTTCATTACAGGTAAAAGGCCAGCTTCTGTGGGATTTGATTTTGTCTTTAGATAGGTTCAACTGAAGATGGAAACACTGGAGTCTGAGCTAACCTGCCCGATCTGTTTGGAGTTGTTTGAAGACCCTCTGCTCTTACCGTGCGCCCACAGCCTGTGCTTCAACTGTGCCCACCGCATCCTGGTTTCACACTGCTCATCCAGCAAGCCGCTTGAATCTGTTTCGGCCTTTCAGTGCCCCACCTGTCGTTACGTCATCACGCTGAATCACCGCGGACTGGAGGGGCTTAAGCGCAATGTGACGCTGCAGAACATTATAGACCGCTTTCAAAAGGCCTCCCTGAGCGGCCCCAATTCGCCTACTGAAAGCCGGCGCCTGCAGCGGCCCTACACCGCCACCATTAGCGGCACAATAGCAGGAACAATTGGCGGCGGTGGTGGCGGTGGCACGAGCGGAAGCAGCGCCCGGAGCAGCCCGGCCACTTCCAGCCACCCCCACCAACACCCGCACGCCAATCACACCAATCACATTAACCACACAAACGCCAACCACAGCCCGGCGTTTGTGGCGAAAATGGATCTGCGCATCTGCTGCCAGTTTTGCGAGCAGGACCCACCTCGCGAGGCCGTCAAGACGTGCGTCACGTGCGAGGTATCGTACTGTGACCGCTGTTTGCGAGCGACGCACCCCAACAAGAAGCCCTTCACGAGCCACCGCCTGGTGGAGCCTGTGCCGGACACGCATCTCCGCGGCCTGACCTGCGTGGAGCACGAGAACGAGAAGGTCAACATGTACTGCCTGGTGGATGACCAGCTCATTTGTGCCCTCTGCAAACTGGTCGGGCGTCACCGGGAGCACCAGGTGTCCTCGCTCACCGAACGTTTTGACAAGCTCAAAGTAAGTCTTTCATGTTAGTTTTTCACTTTGCCAATATTAATCATTTATTGTATTTTAATGGTGAAAAAGTATGACCTGACTTTGTTTAAAATGATTTATCTAGAAACGCCACCATCCCCATTCCTATATCTCACAATTTGTCACAATATCCTTGGGTGTTATTCCCAACCGTTAAAAATTTCATGAGAACCAGTCCTGCCTCATTCCCATAATGTGCACACACATCATCACATTTCATCAGAAAGAAAGACAAAGGCCAGCTTTTAGGACTGTGTGCCGGTGAGCGGAGACAGGCGGTGAGCAATAGGGGAGGCAGTCATCATAATAGTCGATGAGCTGGCATTCCATGTGACCGCTAAGCTTTCAGAGTCTCATCGTAAAGAGAGAGAGCGCTGAGTCAGGTTGAAAAAACAACAGAGTGGTACAAGCTGGAGCTAATTCTACCACCAACGAGCGAGCTATCATTGAAGTTGAACTCATGCTGAGCGACCTGACGGGTCTGACTTTTTTAAATAGTAGGTAGTAACGGTTGTGTCAAAGGGTTGTACTTCTGCCCGACTCACATCGTATTCTTCTTTGTTTTTTCTTCTTCTTGTCTTTCTTTGTCGTTTTTGTCGTCAGTGATTGATATTTAGTCCTTTCCTTGTTTGTTTCATACTGTGGTATACAATTGATGCGCCAAACGATATAGTGCTGCAATCAGACTAAATTGGGTACTAATTATAATTATGGTAATTCCTATCATCTGATTTTTTTCCCAGTTTATCAGTAAATCTGTATTAAGGTGAACATTACCATGTGAAATATGCCTTGCATTAGCAGCATTGACAGCAAGTATTTTCTTAAGTGTGCCACAACCGATCTCGAGGGAAACTGAATGGTAGTTCTCAGCTACAACATAAATTTGGTTTTAGAGAAAATTAAATCCCTAAATTCTGTGTGTCTAGCTTACTTTAGCATTCATCATGTCGGCAAAATTCAACCTGCTGCATCATCAGCTTAACCCACAGGAAAACTGTGTTTATTTTTGCTAACACGTGATCCTGCCACCTCATTCTTTTTAGACTGGGAGAGTTTATAGGAAGAAGTAGCTGGCACTCCTAATGCTTTCTCTCCCACTTCATGGCTTTCTTGTGGTTCTTTGGAAAGCTCCCCGCAGCCTAGGCTTTGAACTTTCTCTACTTAAAAATCCTCCATCTTGTCTGCATCTGGGACAGAGGGAGCCCGAGTCCTAGCTCTACTGTAGAGCTGTCAAGTATTAGTTAATGAATAATCTGGTTTTCAATCATGCAGGAGGCCTTACTCGGGCATCCTATCATGGAAGATGTAGGTCAAGAAGGGATTTATGTACCCAGCTTTTTTTCTACTCCATTTTGGAGGGGGGAAAGTTTTCTATAAAGTGAAAGGTACCTTTTTATGCGTAAAGTGGCGCCTACCAAGGAAAACCACATATGTCCATTTTCAATCATGGATCGTCATCTTAGTAAAAACCTTTGGAATATCAATGGGCATTAGCTATTGCAGTTCTTAACGTTGGCAAGTATAACCTCAGGAAAGTAATACAATTTGGCACAGCCTTCCTGATAATAAATTAATCAAATATTTTGATTTGCTGCATGTTTACTTTTTTACGTTCTAGCAAAAAATAAGAAGGCTTCTCTGTAATTAAACTGGTGTTTCCACACATTTTCTTTGAGCTTCCGGAATATTTGGTTGTTAAACCAATACTGTATTTGACGTGAATATCAGGTTATAGTTAGATGATTCTAAAACCCGATAAATGCATTTATTTTGTTGACTACATTGAAATAATATTAAAAAAACAAGTGAAGGGTTAGTTTTTTTCACACATGACTATACATGCACTAAAATGAGCTACCGCAGCTAAACAAGTGCCCTCTGTTAGCTGTGGTCAATGCTGTCCTCACGTCATCTGATTTTTGACCTCTTTATTACCCCTGCTCTGTGTGCACTGGGAGTCATACGTTCACTGATTCCTCACACTTTGGGGAGCAAGCATGATATTCCACCATGAGCCAAATCTATAAAAGGCGGAATTCTGGCTCTGCTGCAGCAGTAGGGTGAGTATTGTCCTGGCCGCTGATGAGCAGAGCTCTTTGCCTAGAAGTAGTCAATTGTGCCTTTTAATCGGCAGGCCTATAAGCGCATGTGTCATTCTTTGATATGCTTGTGCATTAATGGATTTATTTTAGGTCATTTTGAGCGAGGAAACAATGAAGTGATTTATTTCTGATCAAAACTAAAGAAACCCAATGGCATCATACTTAAAGCACATTTCTAATGTTTGGTCACAAAATGTGATCATGTCTAGCGTAGATGGCTGTGGTTGTCTTAAACTAGGAATTGAAACTCTTAAAAGAAAATGTTCCCAAAGCTCCTGCTCCAGTGTGTGCTTGCCATGTTTACTACTGTGACAAATTTGGTTAATATACATTTAAAAGTGTGACATAATGACAATCAAAATAATTATTCCCCTTGGAAATTTCAAAGGAACGAAGGAAATGGGCACTAAAAGAGAGTAGAGGATTACACAACCCCAAAATGCTGATGAAATTTCAGAACTGTGTGAAATACAGTTGATCGCATCAGATACAAATGTCTTTGTTCTCTCAATTTAAACATTGTCTTTTTTATGTCCCCAAGCTTAAGCGCTTGAGGGTTTGAAGTGTGTTAAGTTCTGCTAGCATTGCCTTTGTAAAAGGTTTTGACAGAGCTCAAGTGTATGTGTGCCTGATCATTGTACATAAGTGTATTGCAGAAGATTTTTCAGGCATTTTTTCTATTGGATTATTTCCTGTTTTGGGAAAAGATGGTCTTCCCACTTCCTTCGGTTCCTTCAGCCCTTCTTTTTCTTCACCCCCCTCAAGCCACCTTCCAGCAGTATCCTCTGCTTCCCCTGCCAAGCCAAGCTCCTAAGGCAATGTTTAATTTCGTGTGATGTGTGCATCACATCCGCTCCCACTCCGGCTTCACTCCCACTTTAGCTAAATTGAGCTTGTGCACGAGTGCACACATTGTCACTGTTTATGTGTACTCAATGCCTAAAAGCACTAATACAGTAAGAGCAAAATGTGGCACAGAAGATTTTGAAATTAACATGAACAACAACATCAACACAATATTACAATCCTGTTAATGCAGTCCTTAGTATAACACAAACAGATGTGGCTTGAATGGAATAAAAATACTGCAGTCTGACAATTACATAGTGTTTTAAAATTCTTGACTAACAGATATTAAATAAAGGTGAATTCTATCTATCTATCTATCTATCTATCTATCTATCTATCTATCTATCTATCTATCTATCTATCTATCTATCTATCTATCTATCTATCTATCTATCTATCTATCTATCTATCTATCTATCTATCTATCTATCTATCTATCTATCTATCTGTCTGTCTGTCTGTCTGTCTGTCTGTCTGTCTGTCTGTCTGTCTGTCTGTCTGTCTGTCTGTCTGTCTGTCTGTCTATTTATTTATTGTTGTGAGCCAGCTCAAAATTATACACAGTATCCTTTAAATAAACATTCGTGTTATGTGCTGTGAATAAACATAATTCACGCTCCCATTTTATTCGCAAGGGTTTGTTGAGTCAGGCTTTTCTTCTAACAGATATTTTTTGTGTAATCATCATAATTATGGAATTCATTCGCGGGCCCGATTAGATGGTTCGGTGGGCCGGATTGGACCCCAGCGAGCTGGCAGTTGATGATTCCTGGTCTACTCCCTTTTGTCATATTTTACCTGTGCACCAAGCTGTCAAATAAGGGAAAAAAAAGCATTAATTAATTTTATAGTTGAACAGCTTCGCAATCACTACCTTCATACAAAATTATTTAGTTGAAAACTGACCAATTGTATGTTGAAAATGAATCCTGAATGATGAACAACGGCCGTTAGTTACAAACTAACCAATTATTATTTTGCTCCATGTTTGTGTTTTTTCAAATCCACACCAAAGTTCAAATAACCATTTTCTGTTCTACTCTGCCACTTCTCACTTTTTGTTAAATTTTCTTCCTTCACAGCAGCTTTCTTTCTGTTTTTTTACTATATTGTTTATTCCTTATTTAGCACTTGTTTGAGCATTGCCTACAAACATGCACACACTGTCAATGTTAGAGAATGGAAGCCCTCCGGTGCGTGTGTGTGAGTGTGTGTGTGTGGGTGGGTGGGTGTGTGTGCGTGTGTGTGTGTGTGTGTGCGTGTGTGTGCGTGTGTGTGTGTGGGAGGCTAAATAATGGCCCTCGAAAATGTGTATTTACAGGTGTGGGGGATGTGGATACGGATGATATTAGGTCTGATGTGTGATATGACAGAGGGCTGTGAGTGTGTTTCCAAAGGGAAACCACGCTGTGTGGAGAGCTGCTGGGGATGGAGATCACTTGGGCATGCAGACATAAAATGAAAAAGATGAGTAAAAAGCTTTTATCGTACCACTTGAAGAAGTGCGCATGAGCAGACCCTCAGTCTATACACACATGCACATGTACACCCACTGCCTATGTGCTGCCATCAACGTATGGACGGGTGTGGTGGGTCATGGAAGGAACAGATTTAAATAAAAATCAATCCCTATCTGTGCATTGTGCACAAATTAAAGAGAAAGCACACTGTAAGCTTTTAAAAGCTATGATGTCAGCGTAATGCTCTGCAGAAAGAAGGGCACAGTACTTATCTGCATCTCCTTTGTATGTTTCACAGCATTGTTCAGATACCTCGATTACAATTCATTCATTAGGTGCTGATCGCCTCTTTTTGCAAGTGACCTACAGAAATAGATCTCTTTTGCTATATTTGAATAGAAAAGCAGAAAATGTTAATGTAGTTCATATGGTCCAGAAATCCTCCCACCCAAACCACAGGCTGCCCTTTTTGGTCAGCATGAACAAGCGCCATACTCACCAGCGTTTCTCACTGACGACTCTCTGTCTACCATGTGTACACTGAAGGTTTCAACAAGAGAACATTCAAAGCAAGCAAAATTTCCATCTTGGCAGCTTTCCTTTACAAAAATACTATTTCAAAAAGCTAAAATATGGCTGAATGTTGAGGCTCTTCCAGATGTATTATATTTTTACATTGCTGTATTTGGAAGTATAATCTATATTAATATTAATGTTTTCCACAGGTCGCTGCTAGATGCAACATGATAAGAGGATTTATAAATTCATCTAAATGATTAACTGAAACGTTATTTACCACTTGGTCCTATCATACGCAAACCTTTCATATTACACTGCTTTGTTTGTTTAAAAAAATATGGTGAATAAGCACTCATAAGTATTAATTTGTGGTGCAGATGCGATGTATGCAAATAGCAAGGGGAAACTTTTTGAGGAAAGTGATGACACAGTCTATTGGCATAGCTCTGAGGCTCAATTCAGGATAGCGTTTCATATTTGCAGAATTTCTTTAAAGAGACTAATTTAAAGCACACAAAAACCGGCAGGTTCCTGCATTTCCTCCCATAGCGAGCTAATGATTAGGGCCATTTCATGATATAAATATTTATAGTTCGTATGCAATATGTGCGCATCAACACACAAACACATTCAAACATATTAAAGCTTACCGATGGAGCATTGGTTGATTCATTCTTATTCAGGGTTTGTTTTGTTGACTGTCCTTTGATTCTCTGCAATTAGTTTGAAACTATGCAAGCTTTCTTCTCCCAAAATTGAGACTTGTCAGTGGGCGTCATTTGTGAGGTACTCAGTTTGAACGAATGACACCAGTGTGAGACGAACTCCACGTCTTTAGTCGCCCAGGGATTCATTGCTGGCCCTAAAATAGCACATTGGTTAGTTTGCTTTGGCGCTACACACAGTGCCCAGTAGTCACTAATGTTTAGTACTTTGGTTTTATTGTGGGATGTTATGGTTACAGTTTCAGTTTAGATTAGCTATATTTTATGAGATGCAATACCCGCGCTGTATCAAGATTTTATCGAGTGGCAGCATATTTGTGTCATATTTTGGCTACCTTTGCTTCATGACTGTGGAATCTTTAGGGAATCTAGACCCGATGCAATATGAAGAAGCATGAAGAAAAATGCACAATATTAAATGAAATTGCGTGATTGAGTACATGATGAAAATAAAGATAACCGGAGTAGGATAAAAATGAATTACCAAGCAAGATTTCCTTTGAAATAAGCAGCTTTCTTTCCATCATGCTACTGTTCCTAATACAACAAAGGACTTTAATATTCAAAATGTGCAGTCTTATTTTGGGAAATGAGCACCGATGGTGTCTTGATTGTTCACACTTTGATAGAATACTACCATTACTTGGGTTCATATCACTTGTCAGTTTGTGGTTGGTCTCAAGGCTGTAAACAAAGAATGAAGGTTAAATAACATGTGAGCATGAAAAAAAAAAACGAAATAGGAAATTGCTGGGGTGAGGGAGTTTCTTATAGTTATAAAAATCCATCCATCCATCCATCCATCCATCCATCCATCCATCCATCCATCCATCCATCCATCCATCCATTATCTGTACCCTAATTGATTGCTCAGTAAAGTTGTCTGGGGAGCGAAGAAAAAAGTGCCATTGTGTTTGGTAATGTGTCCTTGAGTTACAGACATACTGTCCTGGTATTGGGTGCTTTCTTTCCACACTCTGGGCTCTGCTGCCACTAGTAGAAGCAAACAGCCAGACACCTTCAAGCGCCACAATAAAACACAGGTGTCAAACTCAAGACCTGGGGGACAGAACTGGCTGGATAAAAAATAGTGTGTTGAATTTACTCCATTTTATTTTGTCAAGTGGTTGAAAAAAATAAAATGATTTGGATCCAGAGACAAGTGATTTCATAGTCTACTTAAAAAAATGTCTTTGGGTCCAGGTGATTTTATTTTGTGCCAGCCACCTGATGAAATAAAATTAAATAAATTCATCATTTTTTTGCTGTAGAGGCAAATCGTGTACATACATCAACTTCATGTTTCTTGCTAAAGCACTCAAATTGCAAATCATCTTCATGTTCAATAACATAAATATAATACAATCATTTTTGTTCCCAATTGCCCTTTCAAAATATATTGAAAAACATATGAACAATTTTATGAAATGATATTAAAATATATAAATAGATATTAAAAGAGAAAACTATTAAAGAATATAGCGACTGTGAAACATTCCTGGTTGTGTTCCAGGCACAATTCTCAGAGTAATTTCCTCTTCAGAATGTGTCCCAGTAGACATCAGTCATAGTAGTCCATTTCAATCAAACGTTGCCTTCAGTCAATCAATAACAAGAACTAATTTGGGACATCTAGTAGGCTAGCTGTAAAGTTGTCACGTCAATTTTATTCTTTTTAAGCTGAACTTTTGCTTTCCGAACCTTTATAACCTCTTTTTGCAAGAACATTCCTGACAGCTACAGTAATTCCCGGATTTGAACAAGGCAGTTCAGCTCCTTGGGGAGTCATTCAAAGAAGAGTGTCCGCTCCAGATATCCGGACCAAAAAGACCACGAGGCAGAACGAATGGACCGCCAGGAATGTGTCTTTGCTATTTACAGGAGGTCATCCCAGTGCCTATCCACAGGGGTTTCCCCTACTGACTGTGGCCACATAAAGAATGCTAAGCCATGGTCCTGCTGAATTGCATCAGTTGTGTCATCACATTTGGTTGTATAAGATGGCGCTGGGATTCAGCATGTGAACTGCTGCTCTTGTAACTTATAACAGTCTGACAGTGTTCGAGATCCAGATATCCCTTCCTACCCTGCAGTATTCTATTTGATCATTTCTTGGTCATCCTACCATCGTCTGCCACAGTAGCAGGCTTAATATATAAGCACTACTTTCATCATGTGTTTGTTGTATAACCTCATCTATAAATACATGTTAATGCCTTGATTAACTGGCCTGCTTGACCAGAGCTAGATCATGCTGCTCAAATTGGAGGACCCAGAAATTCTGATCCACACATCTTTTTGATAGTATTGGAAAGATTTTGATTTGTGAAAAAAGTGGATGTACCGCATGATCATGATTGAACAAGGCGTCCTTGTCACGCAGTCTGTAATTCATGTTGCAGGCCACTAGTATGGGTTGCTTAAGGGACTAAAACTGGACATTGTTGGCTCAACATAAGTTGCTTAAGTTGCTTGAATGGAATGAAATGTGACAATTGATCTGTGTGACAATTGATCTGAGGGCAGCACTGGATTTTGCAATGTGTTGGGTGAAAAATGTTATTCACACTCGAGTAGTGTTTTGTTAGGTGCTTGAGGATATAAAACATGATAGTGTGCCACTTAGAAAGGTGAAAGTTTAAAGAAATTCAGTTACTGATGAATTTAAAATGCATGGCGTAATATCACTACCATTTGTGTTATGCTGTTTTCTGACAACTATGCTTGGTCTGTTTCTTAAAGTAGCTGCTTCAACCGCGTTTAAATTTTAACTGAAAGAAAATGGCATTAAGGCTTCAAGACGAGACTCTTGCTGTCAGATGAATTCTGGCATGACAGTAAAAGCACAAGCAGAAGTAGTGGAGGACAAGAAGATTCAGGTCAGGGCAATGCAGAAAAATTGGGTAAGGGCGACAGCTGACATTGTGGAAGAGTGATGATGAGGCATCGGTTGTGTCAGGAAAGAAAGAACAAACTAGTGGGAAATGGAAAGAGATGTTATTGAGCTCCATTGTTCAAATTTTAAATGACATGCACTCGCAATTACTCACCAACCTTCAGGGAAAGCTTCAGGTTAGACATGTGTAGACTGTGTAATAGTGCAAAGTTTAAAAAAAAACATTGTCATATTTTGCGTATATAGACATGTTTTGACCTTTTGAAAGCAAAGCAAATCATCGATGCACTGATACTCCTTTCTGTTTAAGAGACAAACGTTTTGAGAAACAAATTTCAGGTGCTCTTCACGTGCAGTTTTTTATTCAGGGAAGAGATGTCACCATGCCATTATTTGCAATCAAACCCCTGAGTCAGAAACAATCCATATTACATCTGAATGACCTTGAGTCTAGTTTGAGTGTCAGACTCACTTTTTACTTGGTCTTGCGGATAAGAGAAGCTACAAGTTGACCACACAGCTCAACCAGCAAGCTTTACGTTTTGACTATTTGTGAAGTGAATATAATTTCCTGACTCCCACACATAGTGTTATGGTCTTTCTATTGGAGGTAAGATTATCTGTACTGTCACTTTGCTATATGCGAAAGAGCGCAAGGACCGCTGCGGGGGAAGCTGTGTGACTGTGATGAAAACTGTTGTTGTCGGTCGTTGTGGTTTGATGGTGACAGTGAGTACGTGGCTCTGAATGTATCTTCGGGAATCAGGAGGAAAATATCCCATTACGCTTTTTCCACAATTATTTGCAGTAGTTCTTTTCACCTTTCAGTATTACATACATATATCTCCTTGCTAGCCTGCATGTGATTTCATTCTATGAGTGTGGTCTAATCATTTTTACTGCGGACTCTAAGTGGAATTGCCCCTCCAATAATTAAAGTCTATAAACAATAAATAGTCAAGCTTTCATGCAGTATAGAGGAAAAGAAGACTCCTACTGAAAAGCTTGAACTCATCTATCAATCCATCAATTTTCTGAACCGCTTAATTCTCATGAGGGTCGGGGGCATGCTGGAGCCTATCCCAGCTGACTTCAGGCAGTCGGCAGGGTACACCCTGAACTGATGATCACCAGCCAGCAAGGCACACATACGAGACAAACATTCACACTCATGCTTAAGAGCAATTTGGAGCAGTCACATGGCCAACCATGCATGTTTTTGGAACGTGGGAAGAAACATGAGCACCCTGAGGAAACCTGTGCAAGCACAGGGAGGACATGTATACTCCACACAAGAAGGCTGGAGCCAGAATCAAACCCTGCACCTCTGAACTGAGAGGCAGCCGTGCTGACTAGTGTGACATTGTTCAACCACTGAACTAATCCAACGCCTTGCAAAAGAACAAACAGAACATTTCATGGAAACTTAAGCAAGATCAACATATCTTTAAAAGTTGTATGTGACTGAATGAGCAAACGAGTTTGTTGCGATAAAAGGAATGTTTCTGCCAGCCAAATGCCTACTTGTAAGAAATCAGCTATTGTAGACCCACTTAGGAGGTACTGTATTTAATGGAGTTGTCTCTTTCCCTAAAACCTTTCAGTTTTGCAGTCATGTATTAACCTGTATGGCCACTCCTAACCAAGCCTTACAAGGGAACCTTTTATGGGCAAAGTGATACCTGTATTGGAAGCAGCATACCTCTCTGCAGCCATGTTGCTCAGCACCATACAAACTGTATAAATCTTTAGCTTAGTCTCTGCCTTCCTTTCTGTAAGAATAACTCAACATGCTGCATGCACTCTTGTGGCATTTCAGAGAATGTCTAAATGTGCAACTATGCCATGTTCATTTCCCCAGGAGCCAGCGCCTAAACCCGTTCGGTCAGAATGTGTTTTTGCAATGCAGACCAGTTAGAAGGTGACAAATCTCTGTAAAATTCACTTAATAAGTTTGACTACAGCCTTCAAATTCCAGACTCTGTTTTGCAGTAGTCCTCAGAGGTTATTTATATTCTGAACATAAATGACAAGGAAATAAAGCTACCTTATTTAAGCTGTTTTGACAAGCGCTGAAAAATGCTCAGACTTGAGAGAAAATGCTTTCAGAGCTAATCCGTTACGTTTACAAAAAGCAGTACCTCATATATTGAGTAAGCAACTCTTGAGAGAAATCTGGCTACTTAGCACTGTGGCTCACTGTTGCCTTGTGAGATAAAGGGGTATTTCAGCGGATGGACAGACGCTAGGTTGTTCAGTACTCGACTGACCTCCAAAGTATTAGATTTGTTCATGAGTGTTTAACGTGGACACACGTTTGTTTGTTTGTTTGTTTGTTTGTTTGTTTGTTTGTTTGGTTGGTTGGTTGGTTGGTTGGTTGGTTGGTTGGTTGGTTGGTTGGTTGGTTGGTTGGTTGGTTGGTTGGTTGGTTGGTTGGTTGGTTGGTTGGTTGGTTGGTTGGTTGGTTGGTTGGTTGGTTGGTTGGTTGGTTGGTTGGTTGGTTGGTTGGTTGGTTTTTGTTTTTTGACAATTGCTTTCACCTCTGTGGTCAGCCGTCATCTAAGCCATTTTCACGCAGAGGCTGTTAGAATGACATCAACAACTAATGTTTTTACAATTGGTCTGCAAATTCTATTCCGCCAAATTTATACTTTCAACCATATATACTTATTGTACCTTAACTCCGATTTCAGACAAATCCCATTATCGAGTGAGCTGTAACTGAAATTTTGTTAGGTTCGTCCAGTTGTCAATCCAGTGATACAACTACAATTTGGCTGGCCTAGCATAGTAGCGAAGTGAAAATGAAAGCAAATAGATAAAGGTACATACTGAATACATTGGCTGTAATTCTATTCACCCTCTTGTGTTTTCTCATTTGTCCTGGTATCAATGCTATGTGAGTATTATGTACGTGCCTCTTCTTTTCTGTTTTTCACCTGCACAATAAATCCTAACATTTGATTCAGCATGGCCATTGTTAAGAATTCCGTTTGGCCAGCAGCAAATGAGACTCGCTTACTGATTCATGAGCAGCTGCTTGTGTTTGGCGCCTATTTACTCGAACCTAAGCTGTATGTACAAGACTGGAATCTCAGCTTCAGAAAAACAGCCTGGGAGCTCATCATACTTTGTTCGGTTGTCGTCATTGTTTTTTTAAATCATGTATCATCTGTCTTTGCAGAGTTTATGGCTTAGAGAACGTTAGTCACAGAAAACATATCAGTAATATACCCAACATTGTCAGAATCTTATCGAAGCAGTGAATTGACTCTGAAAATGTATCATATCACAGCCAACAGCAGCAATCTGATGATATCATTTGCCAAGGATAAGAATTGACAAAGGTAACAAATCACACTGCACCGCGCTGAGATGATGAAACAATTTCAAAAATCTACACGTGTCAATTTCATATATATTCCGCTGCCCGCGGGCTTCAAGGTAGTTCTCAAATCAGTGGGCAGATGAAGGTTTCACATAGATGAGACCAAATATATTGAAACTGATTACAATGAGCGGTTTTAGGATGAGAAATATAATGACAGTGAATGATATATAAGCCTCATTTTGTTTTAAACATCTCCCTAAAATACATTTCAGACTGAGAACTACAAAAAGATGTAATAAGTATTTTTTATAGGTAACTGACTGTCTCACCTTCAGTTATTTGCATTCACTTTGCTTACTTCACAATAATAGTTGCTAGTAATCATAAAAAAAAAATAACTCACATGTGGGATATGGCTACAATGGGCAGTTTAGAAAAGATTTGGTCAAGTGTTTCAAGAAGTGATTCTTTGTACCCTAGAAATATCATTGTGACACTGGTCTCAGCAGAACCAATGATTTATTAGTTCCTTTTAATGCACAGAGGGTTTGGGATCTTGATCCTCTGTCCTCTATGGGGCCAATTCTTAAAATATAATCACATTTATCTCTGTTACGACTGGCTTTCCCTACCTTGTGGAAGCTCTGTTGAGGTTTATTGTGGTTTTACCCTTTTCCTTTTCATGTTCCTCTGTACTTGTTGTTTCTCTCCAATCAATTCAATTTAGAGTTCTCCATGGGGACTTAAACATAAATGTTAGTATTTTATTTAAGTGCTTCTGGTCATGTTTTTTTTATACCACGACTTAAAATCCTTAAAAGGTCACATGAGTTCAACAGTAGGTCAAGTGATAAAAATTAACAGTTTTTCAATGGTGATATGCAAAAGTGTTAAAGTTGCAGCTACTTTCACACGTTACAATTAAAGCCGTTAGCGGCTGGGTGATGGGATGAAGCTCGACCCGCAATGTTTACCCCCTCCAGCTCCCACCCCATTCTCTTGGTCTCAAGGGTTGTGCCCAACAGAATGCTATCCTTAGACAAAAAAAAGTTTCCCAGAAGGCTCATGTTACTGACATGATTTGACTTTTTAAAATCCTCTTGTTACTAACAGCTGTAAAGCAAGCCTGCTTCTATTCTACTTCCCTTTCATGAGTTTTAATCTCTAGCTTGCCTTTAGTTCTGTCTGTGTCTCTGTCCTGCTGAATGGCTTCTGCATAGGGGAGGATCTTGAATTAATTAAAGGGGGGGAAAGACTTTGAAGTCGGATACTTCCCCTCAGGCCGTTTCGACACATTTTTGTTGTTGTGGTGTCATAATGGCTGAACGATTTAGCAACTGGACTTTTTCATCTTATTCCACGACAAGGCGACACAGGATTAGAAACCCCATTATAAAGTTTTCTGTCTTTTTGCTGTTGGTGTGTTGTTTCACGCTTGAACTTGACTGTCACCTTTTCATGGAACATCTTTTAATGTTGCTGAGGAAAAGTATGAAAGTGATGCATCCCTGCATGCCTCAATATGAGCAGTGTAATTGGATTGCCTGGGTTAGAAATGGCCAATTTGTCACAGTTGAAAGCAAAAATGCTATAGTTATTGGAGTATCTTTTATCATCGGCACAAGGCATACCATTATACATTGTGGAGTATAATGACTTGGCTTTCACAGTGTTTTTTTTTTTTACATTGTCAAGAAAACTTGAACCATTGCCTGCACAGTTTGTGTGTGTGCGTGTGTGTGTGTGTGTGTACATACATATATATATATATATATATATATATATATATATATATATATATATATATATATATATATATATATATATATATATATATATATATATATATATACAATTTATTAATAGGGAACAGATTATTTCTATTTTGATTACTTTGTACTACTAAAAATGCATGTAATATCAATATTAGATGAGAACCAGTTTGAGCTCAACTAGCATTCTACAGCAGATATACGACTTTATTTATATAGCGCATCAACAACAGCTGAAAGTCACTTGAAAGCCACAGAATGAAAATGGCTCTTTGAATGAGAGGAAAAAAACAACAACTTAGTAACTCTTATACCTTGTGGCTGATAAGTGTATAATTAAATTTGACAGGGATATCTGTTTATTTCAAAGAGACGTGGGCAGAAGCTCTTCAACATCATGATGTCATGTAGGAGGATTGGCCGGAGTTGTGATTTAACCCGAGACGATGTGCTGTCAGCTGCTGCGGTTGTAACTGTAGCAAGATGGACAGAATAAGGGCTGAAAATGCATAACGCTGAGGGAGTGAGGAGACAGACGATCAGGTTCAAGCAAGAGGTGGTGCTGCAGTGAAGGACAGACAATGCCCAAGAGACAAATAACAATGAGGGTGGAGGGCTGTTGGGGATTGAGCCACAAAAGCTTCGAATCAAAGCAGCAGTCAGTCTATGGCCACTGTGCCACTCTGTGCCATCTCCATCTCATCAACCGTCTCCATAGTTCTTGCAGTCCCATCACATGTATTGTCAATGCTAGATGGTGGTACTGTTTTAGTATACATCATTTTAATACCCCGCATACCTGCCCTCTGCAGCCCTCTCCACCCCAAAAATCCGAATTGAGCATTAAGACCGAACCTAGCCTTAAAGATACAATTAAGATATACGTATGTGGAAGCTGTGTTTGTGTTTTGACAACAATTTGAATGAAAATATTTTCCTTGACGAAAGCTTGGTGTGTTTAGCTCGCTTATTCATTTTCATGTATTTTTTCCACACTCAACTTTGCGTGTGCTCACACTTACGCCGGTGTATGTGTGTGTTTGTAGGCTTATCAGGTGAGCCCTGGCAGAGTGTCAGATGCGGTAATGGAGGCTTCAAAGACAAGCGCTGCGGTGAGTTCTCTAGCTGTCCATTACCAACTGACCACCCTCACCCACTCATCCCTTCTGCTGGGGAGCACACAGGTAGACGCCTAAAAAGGATGAGGATGGAGAGAAGGCAACTTATTAAGTCAGCACAAACCAAAATATATGCAATAAAAGATATGAGGAAGAGGAGCAATGGGGCAGTTTGAGCAGTGACCAGGTGGCGGTCTGATCCTCTTCTTCTTCTCATGTATGAGGAGAACTCCTTAATACCCTGCCGCTTTTCTGCCGCTTTGTTCTCGTCGCAGCTGTTGTTTTTTTTTGTTTGCTTATTTGTTTTGGAGTTTTTGTCTCTGCCCGCTTTACTTGCTCCCTTTGAAGCCTCTCTATTTGTGGCCTCACTTGATTCCATTCATCTTTATTTGGCCGCATGAATGTTTGAAGTGCTATTGACCGTCAAAGCCTATGAGCGTTAAAATTCTGCAAGGGCCATTGCTTTTATTTTCTATCGTTTCATTATCACAAGTCATTAAAACACTAAAACATTATATTCCGTCATTTAAATGATATTCTGGGATTAGTTTTGCTGTAGAAAGAGTTCTAGAAAGATTAGGAAGTTACTTTTTCCATAAAACCTCATTAATTATAGAACCAAGTTCCAGTCAATTATGTTTATTTTTGTCTTTATTTTTTTAAATTGAATTTGATCGTATTGATCTTGGGCTTCTGATGTTGGAAATGTAAAGATGGATGTGCATCGCTGACTTTAGGTGATGAAATTAAACATATTAATTGATTTAATTTAATGAAACACAATGCCAGCGTCGGTCAAAATATTTGTGGCAAAAGGGGATTGCACAAAATATTAACATTAGGGGTGCTAATAATTGTGGCGCACATGATATGATGTATAAAAATATATTATTTTGTTTTTTCCCACTGAATAAATACACTTCAATTAAACATTGGATTTTCCATCTTTTAAATTCTGGTTGCATATTTTTTGCAAAATAAACTTTATTAAACGCTAAAGAACACATGTTTTGTAAAATTGTTTACTACAACAGGCGACAAAACTGAAATTTACATTTGGGTTGATGAATTCTGCTCTTTGTCCCTGCACTTTTTTTCTGCCTCTTCTCCACAGCAAACCTTGGAGAACAACTTGACCAACTTAGTGAAGAGGAACAGTGAACTGGAGAACCAAATGGCCAAACTTATCCAGATCTGTCAACAGGTTGAGGTATGCTGCATCTTTGTATTTTGATGTGTGTAGCATAGGATCATTAATTGGAAGTCAGGCCTGGCCTGGATTTTATTTTCAGTGTACTGATTGATCCAATACTAGAATTTTTTCCTGTCATTTAATTTCCTTTATGAGTTGAGGTTTTAGAACCATCAGCACTCAATCCATTATTTAAATGAACTCTTACTGGTCAAATATTGAGAAGTCATGTAAATTTAATTAAAATGATTTCTGAGCAATTTATTCAAGAACTACGCTGCAATATTGTTTTACAGTCATCTATAATAGAGGAGGTTTCATTTAAAAGTGGAAACTGCTGTTTTACTGTCTGAGTGCAATTACTCCAGTTGAGCATTGAAATACACTGAGTGAACTGAGTTCAATGGTGGGTGCACAGCTTCGGAAGCTGAATGTGGAGGTCTTATTGAGTCCTTCCTGTGTAGTCAATATTACAACTATCCTCACAGAACATTCCCAAAATGGTCGAAGGGCTGTTAAGTAATTTAAAATACGGTTCGGATTCAACACTGTACTGTCTTGTGTATGAGATTGCTAACTGATTATGTCATGTGGTAATTGGCTCATATCTGCTGTCTCTTGTTTTAATTCCTTGTCTCTCAGTATGTTGTTTTTTAGTTTTTTTAGTGGATTGAGGCCTCATCCTCAATGCTGAGTTGTTAAAAACTCAAAACAGTTTAATGTCAGTATTTATTCTTTTTTTTTTAAATATAAAATTTGAGAAGATGTGCAATGGTGCCTTGTTCCATGAAAACACTTGACCCTCAAATTCTTTTTCCCTATTGATATTGACAGAAATTCCATTAATCCATCCACAAAAACAACAACATAAAAATTTGTGACATGGATTTTAATAATTAAAATACATTGTACTTTGTACTGTATGGAAATATACATACACAAATAAAGTTACATTCTGTGCATCAGTTCAGGCTTCAATGCCTATTGATATTGTTTTACTCCCTCTGATGTGCACACCTTGTCCAGCAGGGATTAATAGAATGCATACATGAATGCACAAAGAAGGCAGTCTATTCTGAGCTCAGTAAAATGCAGTGGTTATTTGTTTTTTACAGCTGAAGAAAAAAGAATGTTCCTCTGAGTATTGTATTGACTGTATAAATGAGTTGCAATAAGCGTTATAATGTTACAGCACAGATGCAAGTTGTTAGACCTTAAATTTTGCATCATTGTACATTGGTGTGAAGCCAAACGTTAGGTAAAACGTCAAACCCTTAACTTTTTGCATGCAACTGTAGACAGAACTGAAAGGGCACATCTCAAGGGTCATACTTTGAAACACACACATACACACACAGAAATTATTTGTATGAAAACCCTTGTAGTACTAAAATAAACATTCTCCGGATGAGATTTGACTGTTCTCCCTGAGAAGTTACAGACCGGACTCTATTTGAAAAGTCTCTTTGAGTATGTGTATGTTTCTCCTCAGCCAATCAATACTAATTGAATATGGTGTGATTCATTAAGTGCAGACAAACCCAATGGCATGGGGATATTGTCCGTTGTCTGCATGCAAATAGAGTATGCACATGCCTCAGACTAAACAAATAGAAACTAAAATCCTTTACTTTTTTTTCTAGAACATTGGGTTCTTTATAGATTTGACTTTGCTGAAACAAAATCCACCTGTTCCTAAACTAAACCTAACACTTAATTCATAAAGTTGACTAAATATACTTTATAAATATATACTAAATATATAACCACATGGCATTTATTATTATTACCGTAATTTTCAGACTAAAAGTCGCTCCAGAATATGGGTCGTATTAGCCATAAAATGCACAACAACGTGAAAAAAAACATATATAAGTCGCTCTGGAGCATAAGTCGCATTTTGGGGGGAAATTTATTTGATAAAATCCAACACCAAGAACAGACATGAACAAGCAACAACAGGCTAAACGCTAGGTATGCTAACGTGACATAAACACAAACAAAGAGCTGAGAACGGGCCTGATGTAACATTCAGAGTTATTAAAAAAAACTATTACATAAATAACACGTTTATAAAACCATCTGTGTCACTCCAATTCATTAAATCCATCAATCATCCTTTGTCAACAATGGGTGCGCGCCGCTGACGGCGCTTGCACTTCAAAATATTCCACAGGCCCATATAACGATATATAAATTAGATATCAAATAACTATTATATAAGCAATAGTATTATCAAACCATCTGTGCACTCTAAATCATTAAATCTATTGATCAAATTCCTCATCATTTGTCAACAACGCCGCGCGTGCGCCCTGACGTCAGCCTCGTCGTTATTCCACAGATCTACTATATAACTATATTGTAGCGTTAACAAAGTACAAGGAAAGATGTGGGTTTGGTAAACGGCTCTTTATTTAACAAAACAAACTTCCAGCCGTGTGGCGGCGTGGACTTCCAGCCACGGAGGTGGAAGAGAGATCCATAGAATGCGTTAGGGTTAGGGTTAGGGCGTGCCTAAAAGCCATGACCGAGCCCCATCCACCGTCCCCGGACAGCCACCCGGCCGAGCGCCGGCCCCCGACTTCTATCCACGGAGGTGAAAGAAAGCTCCGTAGAGTAGGACTGGGCGTGCGTAAAAGCCATAATAGTTTTTCAAACCTTCTGTGTCACTCCAAATCCTTAAATCCTTCAAACTCTTTGTCCTCCGTGTCACTTAGAAACAAAGCCGCTAATGATGCCGGTAGTACGTGGGGCCCTTCGTCATCCCGTGATCAATCTTTGCCCTTTTTGTAAACAACCACTGCGCCACGCCGCGTTGCGCTGCTGACGTCACTCGAAATTCAAATTACAGTAATCCCTTGCTACATCGCGGTTCGTTTATCGCGGTTTCACTTTTTTTTTTTGAAAATTTTTGAAAAAAAACACATATAAGTCGCTCCTTATTATTAGTCACCCCCCCACCGAAACTATGAAAAAAAGGCGACTTATAGTCCGAAAATTACGTATTATTATTGTTATTATTATTATTATTATTATTATTATGTTATTTTGAAAACCTGGTGTGCTTGAGAAAATCGAGGGCAGACTGAATCAATGCAAAAATATTAATCTACAAGAGTTCACTTAAATCTCTGATTTTAAAAATTGTGTCAAAATGTTGTTTACCTGTCTAATTATTTCATTGCATATCTTTTACTACCTTCTCACATATGTTGTTGAGTTGGTTATAAGGTATAGACAATCTTTAATGTGTGACTTAGAGACTTACAGCTTAGAGTTTTGGTGCAAATCAGGATGAATGTGGTGATTGGGAATATCTCCTGACGTTTTTTGCTGTTAGTCGCTGTAGTGGCTTATGGTACTGTGTTTTCCCCACCATTTTTGCAACTCCTTAAAGTTCCTTTCTAGTAGTATGCCCTTGTAAAATGGCTAGTTTAATTATTTATGGGAGGAATATGTGAGGATAGTGTTGGTATTAATGTGACTAGAGACCAGTCACCTTCAAATGGGACCTGCCCAGTATCAGACCTGCAAAGAGAGTAGGCACAAAAAGAGCAAATTATCATAGAAATGGTTGGAAAAATGAAGAGCATGAGACAAAGGAATGTCGAAAAAACAGATGTGAAACGGAAAGTGCAAGGTTCGGTTTAATGGCGAGGTGAAAAGGGCAAAGAGAAGGAGGGAGGATTTTGCACAAAAAGATGTTGGTTGAGTGAGCGTGTGTAAAGAGATAAATCTGAGGAGCTTTGTGGGCGACCTCCTTGTTTGCATCAACCCCGATCAAACACTTATCCAATGTGTCAGCACACATAACAGCTTCCGTCCCGTCCTTTGTTCTTCTTTTTCTTTTTTTTTTTGGAGCGGGGGTGTGTTTATTTATTCATTTTTATGTGCCAGGCGTTTCAGAACTTGATGCATTGTTTCTGGTTCATTAATTGTTGATGAGCTTACATACACCATCCTTGTGTTGCTGATACAGAAAGCCAAATAGGGAACTTCCTGCTCATATATTCATGGAAGGGTCGGTGAGAAAAAATGTATTGTGCAAAGACATGTGAGACAATACACCAGGAGAGACTCCTTATGTCTTCTATTTTACTCTTTAAAGCTGTGGGGTTTTTCCAGACAACTGTGGAGTGTGAACCCCAGAAAACTTGCTACCCCAAATGACTATCATTGTGCATGCCTTATTTGGAGTTAATTTAAAACAACCTTCATTTTTTTTGCATATTTAAAGTATGGCAGTTGATTTGATTTATCACTATATAAACATCCATTCAGATAAAACTTGAACCACAAAATGTCCCGTTTCTACTATGCAAATAGAGATTGGCTCTTGATATTAAAAAGAATTTGACCCTAGATGTTGACTGTCATTAAGTTTGTTTATTATATAATTGCAGGCCACCAAAATTAATATTCTGACATATATGGTGACTCATTGTTGTCAGCATTTCCTCTATTTTGCTTGTTAGTGCTAAAGTGATACATTATCGAGTACAAGTCACATTGTCCAAGTTTTTTTTTTTTTTTTTTTAAAGAACTGTACTTTTACATTTGTATTCTGCATCAATTCAACATAGTACCCTGAATAATTCAAGTGCTTGAGACCACCACCAAGCCCCGTTATATCAAATTCATGTCGACACAGCCGACCGATAGAAAGGTTCAGCTCAGTTGCTGGAAAATTTTCAAACTTTGGGTTCCCCCTGAGAATGCAAAGTAAAGTTTTGACAACATAAACACGTTTGTAGTGCCGCTTGGAAAAACGAATTTGGGGATTTGTTCGGTGGTTAATTCGGCAGCATTTGTCTTGCAGCTGACACTGACAAATGTTCATGCTGAAGGCTCAATATGGGAATCGGCGCATCATTAAAATGCACATACAACTTGGCTTATTTATCTGTCGTCAACAGGCTTGTCTCAACAATTCAACAGAACAAAAGATTACATTGAGACATCACACTATCAAACTTGACTCAATCATGCCATTGTCTCGCTGCTGAATACTTCCTGTTGGCCATTAAAACAAAATATATAAATGAATGCATGTCTTTCCAACATTGTGCTGCAAATGAAACCAACCGCATGATGTCGCTGATTATAACCCGAGGTGAATTATATTCTTCATTAAATACTTTCTATTCAGTGATTTCACTGATGTGCATCATCGGGATCATATTAGACTACATTGATTTGTACAGTGCTATTCCACAAACAACCTTGCTTCTTTTACGCATTTTATCAAACTGAGTCATGTTATATCTTGCCAAGGCTGTCATATTTTCATTTCTTCAAGGTTTTATCGCATGCGTTCTAATGAGCTTTGTTGAGTAATTGGGAGAACATGGTCATAAAAAGTATTCTGACTGATTGCTATATGTCACGCAGACAGAATTTTATACAAATTTAGGGTCAAAGTCCAAAGAAGATTATTCTTGCTTGTTGCTCATTAGTTGGCACGGGTATTTATATATTCGGTATTTGCTTGCATTTTAACATTTTAAAATGAGTATTGACATGTAAAAAAATTCCAAGCCACACTGAGACTAAAGTATCTCATGTCAACACAAATTCTAAGCAATTAACTTGCATTTGTTGACGGAGTTTATTTCCAAGCACGAGTACAAGCTGGTGTACCTTGAGATATTTTCATGTCTTTATGTGAATGCAAATACTGTGTTGTTCCTTTAAGTATAGTCATTCCCTTGAAATGTTTTGACAAAATAAATTTTAACTGACAAAATCTTTCAAATATCCACCTTGCATGGTGTGATGCTGTGTTTTTACATTTAACACACTTTGTTCATTGAACATTAGATCAAAGTTCTTAACGTGAATACATTTATGGGGGGGGGAAAGGGGTCATGAGTAATTGATTATTCCACCACTTCATAGTCAAAATGACTGACATGATTGTGCTCTGTAGTATAACAAAATGTGTCGTATAATTATATAACCTTAATTTTAAATTGCTATGTTTCTATTCATTGAAGTCTGCCTTCCATTTTTTGTGATACTTTGAATTTAATTCGTATGAAATCTAATCAGTTGTGATTTTTTTTATTTGCAATAATTCTTTTTAGCTTTAGTCGTTTATTTTGTTAACAACAACACGTAATGTCTCTGAGATGTTTCACTCCTTCACAAATATTGATGACTGCATAAGTCAAAGAACCATGATTTGATCCAGGATGGCGGTCAGTGAGTTTCAAAATGGTGTGGCTCTTCTTCTCCAGGTAAACACTGCCATGCATGAAGCCAAGTTGGTGGAGGAATGTGACGAGCTGGTGGAGATCATCCGCCAGAGGAAGCAAGTCATTGCTGTGAAAATCAAGGAGGCCAAGGTAAATTGATCTGCCGATCACTGCTGATGCCGATCATATTGATTCATTGTATTTAATTTACAGCTACAAAAATGTTTATTTTCTTCTGTTGTTTCCATGTTAATCGATGGATTCAGATTAAAAGACATTTTAATAACTTGATTCTAAAAGAGGACATTATTTCAAAATGTCAGTGCAGAAAATGGGCAAGCAAAAATTGGTTTGTAATATATCAGAAAAATGGGAAAATATTGATTTATTTAGACTGAACACAAAATTCAACAGTGCTTTCATGGAAAACTCAGAGAATATTTACTGCTAAGAGGTATCTAAGATTCTTTGTAATGACGAAGTGGAAACTTATCAAGGATGAGACCCCTTTTGATGTGTTTTGATGTATGCCTTTTGCACTGCCTGGCAGGGCTACGTCCGTCCGTGAAATATTTGCAACGAGGTAGCACGTAGTGAGAGAGCAGATGGCGTAACCCATCTTCCATCACAGAGAAACTTTGGTCATTGAGTCCAATTCATTCATTTTGGGGGCGTTATTTGTTTAGCCTTCGAACTGTCACGCTCACGTAAACTGCTGTTTTGACTGTTGCCCTCCATCTGCCTTCTTGTCAATTCTCTCAAGTAGGCCTTGAAAACCCACAATCTTCTGGCAAAGATGTATTAAATTAGTTGTTTTGAAGCTTTTAGCTTGCTGGTGCTGAATGCAAACTTAACATCACTCACAAATCGCATAAAGGTTCCACACAGCAAGGATCATGATCAGTCGCTGACCAATCACAGCACCATTATTCAGGACACTTTCATTCTTGGAAGAAAACTTATTTAACAGGACATAGACAGGGAATAATGCATGTCTGGGTCTGAGATAGTGGAAAAGGGTAGCACAGAATTACACACTTTAACCACTAAGTGATGTGTTAATTATTAAGAGGAATGAATTCCAGTAAGCACAGATGTTGACAAATGGATGAAGTCAAGCTAAGAGGGAAAAGGAAGGCAGTGGCAGGCTGGGCTAACCAGAGGGGGAAACGCAATGATTCATATGTTTGGTAATTGCTCTAAACAAGACAGTTTGCGCATCAGTAGAGATGACTGATGACCTGCTTAGCTGAGGAGAGGAGGCAAGAATGAATACCTCTATCAAAAACTGTAAATCCTGTCTCATCACAGATATTCCTTTGTGCATTTTTTAAATTGAATTTAATTCCGAGGCCTGCAATCAATAACGCAACTCAATCACAGCATCGGATGTGATTCATGGGAATTTTAGTGAAATGGAAGTTGCAGCTTACCCATGAATGAAATTAACTTTAAAGAACTTACTGGGTGGACATGATTTAGAGTTTTAGTTTTAACAAATGACACTAACTAGACACTACATACAAGAGCTGTCGTCTAAATAGTTTTCTGGTTTTCAAATTCAGCAGTATATTTTATTTACTATATATTTTATATTGTATCACGAACACCTCCCACTGTGACATAGGTATTATAAGGTACGTACTTGATCGCTAGCAACTTTTCATCTAATGTGTTGAAAATGTAATGTGTCACCCAAAACATTTCATGTCTGTTTTTCTCTCTTCAGCGCTGTCAAGTTTAGCCCATGAAAGTTCACATGAGTAATTGCGAAAGAGTCCGATTATAAAATTCCTGACAGTACAGGGACCGTGAGCAAAACATATTTTGTAATTGTGTCAAGCTTCAAAAATAGAAGCTGCTGTCATCTGTGTTGATCTGTGCAAGAGAATAACAGGATTATGCAGGCATTGATCACAGCGGGTATGGCAGAACAAGTCGCTCTCATTCTCTGTCAGTTCCTCTTCAGAACGCTGTTACTCTCGAAGGAGAGGTTTCATCTCTGCTCCCATGTCCTGATGTGTTTGCCTTTACGCAACGTTCTTAGTCCACCTCCCCTATCTATATTTTCATTGTAATGTTGAAAACGTGGTTGGATTCTAAAATATCCCCAAAAAAAACAAATAATTTTTTATTGTGGTGGTACAAGAGGACGTACAATTTGCACTCAAGCCGTGAATTTTTTTTTTTTTTTTGCTTTGATGCACAGGTAGAAGCAGAGGGAAAACAAATTCACATAGGCACCAAAATAGTTTGGGGTTTTTTTGTCGAAAAATGGGTCAGAGAAGTTTGGAGCTGATGCCTCACAACTCTGTCTAGTTTCAGTTTCGCTCTGCTAACGTTTTGAACGTTTTGATGCTCTTCTCCCCATGACCCAAACTGTAAAACTTTCCTATGAAAGAGTTTCAATGCATCGTCATAAAATGAGACTGACTTTTTGTTTCTTATTGAATGAGGCTAAATATTACATTGTGTGGGAACGTCACATTAACAATTGTCATAATGAATTAAACCATTCTCCAATTATCTCTTCAGTTAGTCATCTGCATCTCTGCCTTCCATCCAATCTTTTGAAGAAACAAAATTGACTTTTTAAGTGTTGTTCTTTTAATAAGACTAAGGTGGAACGCCATTGTCTTCCGTTTTCTGCTCTTGCACGCAAAAATAATGTATGACTAGGTTCACGCTTTATAGGCAATTTGGATTATTTGTTAAATCTTTTTATGTCATTCACATTGCGAAAACAAATGTGACATTGAATGTGAAAGAAATGCCTTTGTAATTAGCACGCATGCTCACAAGACATGATGCCACGTGACGCAGTGTTTATTGCAGTAAATGTGGGCTTCCGTGTTGGTCTCAATCCTAACGCACCCTCAAGTATTTTGTACTTGAACTGACCTTTCCCGGGCATATGTTTATCAGTTCTAAAGCATCTTCAGTTTGCCGCTGACTGTATTCTGCTCCTTCTTCCGCCGTTGCTTTTTCTGCCTGATTCAATTCTAATGCATCTGTGGCACCCTCAAGGATTTTGTGCTTGAACTGACCTTTCCCAGGCATATGTTTATCAGTTCTAAAGCATCTTAAGTTTTCCTCTGACTGTATTCTGCTCCTTCTTCCACCTTTTATTTTTCTGCCTGATTCACACACGCACCTAGACTGTTAGTTGAGCAATGCACACGTCACTGGCAACAATGAGTATATCTTTTAGATTCGCTACGCAAATTAATTTTTCATTTAAATTGTAACATATTTTTCTAATGGCTAACATTCAAAAGAATTCATGTCTTACGGAAACTGCAATTTCTGAAAATTAAAGCCTCCCTCAGACTTCAACCAGCCCATATGATGTGTTTCAGAAGTCTAGTAGGGAGAATTAGCATACTGTGAAAATGGAGGACAAAATCCAAAGTACATTTAAGTGAAAATGAATACAAATATAAAAAATATACTTTAAATAAAAGAATTAAAACATATAGAAATTGATATTCAATTTGATGTATTTATTTTGCATTTCTTTCCACATTTATTTTGCGACTCATTTTAAATGTTTACATTTCTCTTTATTTTTCTATTTATCTTTAATTTTATTTTATTAGATAGTTTGTTCATTTTATTTCCATATATATTTTAATTAAAATGTTCAATTATATTTTATATTATTTTTTCACTTCACTTTTATTTGTTGATTTTGGCAGTTTTGGTCCTGCAATGCAGAAGGAAATGTAATTCAGATTAGGGGGCGACCGCTATCATAAATGTGTCATGGATTGAACTATGAGCCTATTAGTTTATCGAAATCCACTTAGTATTTCTGCTTGCCAAAAGGAAGTAGTGATGGGCATGACAGTTCTTTTACCTGAATCGTTAGAACAAGTTTATTAAAAACACCACCGCTTCACAGACCGGTCATCCCCACCATGGGAGTAAAAAAAAAAAAAACTCCAGATGAAGACATGGGTGTCTTTTGGGTTTCAAATATGTATTTATTTATTTCAGTCTTGAAACTTTTCGGATGCATCTCGTATGACAAATTGTCCTATCTAACAATGCTGTTGCAGCGTCATGTTTGCGTGTGGCCAACAAGCTTCATGGATGGAGTTTATAGTGACAGCAGATTATGAAGCTCAACGTGGAAGAGCAGATAAAATAGCCAGTTGACAACTCCATTAGGTTGCCAGATCAGAGCAGTTTCTAAGAAGGAGCAGGCTTTCCAGCAACAGACAGAAGTGCACATTAGGTAACGCTTTGATTCTCACAGAACGTTTGATGACAAGCTCTTAACCAATTCCCTCGCCGTGAGATTTTTTTCCCCCAGAGTGCCTGTTTGCATAATTCAAGTCTCACAAGCAAATGAAAATTGAAATAAGTATATTGTTGAGGTCATTGAAAGGTTTATCTGCAAACGCTAGCTTTATAAAACTATGCTATGTTTGACAATAACTGCAGCAAGGCACAGAACATCGCTTTGGCTGAATAGTTTCTCGATAATAGAAAACAAACTAATGCTGAACTCCAATGTTAGCTTTTTTCGCAACACATTCAAGAGGTCAGCACAAGAATGAGGAGCCAAGTAGTTCACCTCACCTCACCTCACACCCATAAACTAGACCTCTGTCCACTAGCTGCATTCTTTCTCCTTTCCTGCCTTGCCTGTCCGTGCATCCTCAAGTAATCTTTGTCTCTAAAAATAGCACAGAGCTCACTTGTTTTTGGAGCTTATTTTTCTCAACAAACGTCACCAACTTTCATCAATATAGTGCAGCAACATTTCGGTTTTAAACCGAATATTAATGTTTTTTTAGTCTTTTTCTTTTTTAAATGCAACTCTCACCCTGACAAGAGTTTCATGCAAACACATTGGACCTCATGAGTCTGTTATGGAAGTGCAGAATATTATTCCAAAATGTCAGAAAAAATAAACAATTAAAAAGGGGCAACAAAGACAAACAAAACGAACTAGGTGGCCTTTGGAAGTGGTGATGATTGATGAACCATAATGTTTTGATGAATAGAAAACATTAAGGAGGATTAAGAACATTTCAATTTGTTTTCCAGGTAATGAAGCTGCGTAAATTGGCCCAGCAGATTGCCAACTGTCGTCAGTGTCTGGAGCGCTCCAGTGCCCTCATCACACAGGCAGAGCAGAGCCTGAAAGAAAATGACCACGCCCGCTTCCTTCAGACTGCCCGAAATGTCGCTGAAAGGTGAGTGATGGAAACAGATACGTAATTTGCATCTTCTTTGAAAAACTCATCTCTTTTCACATTTGATTTGACTGAACCTCACTGAATATTCACGTGCTTGTGGTGGTGACCGGGCCCCTCATTTGGTTTTAGATTGGAATGTAAGTGGTACTTTTTATGGAGAGGTAGACCTATAAAAACTGTTGGTTGGTTGGTTCTTTCAACATTTCAGATTTTTCAATCTTTGTCTCTCCTAAATACATGCCAGAGTTGCCATGGCGACAGCCTCCTCCCAGGTCCTCATCCCTGATGTCAATCTAAATGAAGCTTTTGACAACTTTGCCCTGGACTTTTCTCGAGAGAAGAAGATTCTGGAAGGCCTTGATTACCTAACAGGTGCATTGTGCAACAAACTATCAACACAGACACATTATAAATATCCTTTTTATAGGCGCTTTTTACAGTTGCTCTTTCAGTAGTTTTGCTTGGCTGTTTTGATGCATTGCCATATGCCATATTCAAAAGGAAAAGAATGAATGAATAAAAAAACACATTTCATAGTCTTACTGTCATGCTTGTGTATTTATATACTTTTCTACTGCTACTACTGTCCCATGCAGCACCCAGCCCGCCGTCCATCCGAGACGAGTTGTGCACGGCGTCACACGACACCATCACTGTTCACTGGACATCTGAGGACGAGTTCAGCGTCACATCTTATGAGCTGCAGTACACCATATACACTGGCCAGACTAATTTCATCAGTGAGTCATGTGACACATGTGCGCACACACACACACAAAGTACTTTCATTGGCATGTCAATCAAATTTGTTTAAGAAGGATTTTATCGAGTTAATGTTCAGATCAAACCACAGCATGAAAATATAAGAAAGTGGAACATCTCAATTCTCTATGTATAGCTGGGTGTTTTTTGCAACATGCTCAATATTTTATTCTATTCTATTTTAGGCTAACCTAGATGTTCCCCCTTTCTATTGTCAATGTTTCAAGCGAAACAGAGCTGATCTGCACTGAGTCCTGCGAATTGTAAAAGTGGACCAATGTGAGCAACCATAGTGAGGCTTTAAATGGATACACCAGCTCTTTTCTGCCATTATGAAATATTTGTCCGACCATGAATAATTACTCCCTGTATGTTACTGATATTAGATGAAGCTTTAAAATTGCATAAAATACCAACAACTCTAGTGAAAATAATGTCTCTACTTGTGTCTAGAAGGGATTTAAAGAACTAAACCCCAAATTATTTCAGTCAAAACATGGGACTATGATTAATGCGTGTTAGGCTGATTGAGCACTCCAAATTGCCCCTAGGTGTGAGTCTGAGTGCTGATTGTTGTTCGTCTCTTTGTGATCTGCAATTGGCTGGCAACCGGTTCAGGGTGTCCCCCCCCTACTGCACAATGACTACCGGGATAGGCTCCAGCACGCCCGCGACCCCCGTGGGGACAAGCGCTACAGAAAATGGATGGATGGATAAATTTATGATCTTAGGTTGCCAAGTCATCGGCTGGGATGCTAATCCAGTGTACCAATGGAATTACTTTGAAGTTAAGGGGCTTAGAAACTATATGCATATAATATTACTTAAGTTACTTTTTTTTTTCTTCATAAAGATTGCAGCAAATTATTGCTCCCTTGATAAATAAAACTATATTTAGCTCACTGTGGAGGAAGAAACAGAATGAATGCAAGAATCGGAGTGGATAATGGTTGTAATAGAGGTAATATACCTCTTACTGAGGATGACATGATTATTTTACATAATTACGCACACTGCACCTCTCGGCTTTAATCTGCCTCTTTTACCCCTTCATCCTCTCGTCGCTTTCCTCATGAGCAGCCCCGACTTTTCTGCATCCAACCATGAAAGGGGAGTGCCCTGGCCTGTTTGAAACATCAGGTTACATTTCAACTCTGACTCAGACATTCAGCCTCGTGCTGCCATTCAGTCCTGAGAGAGTCACAGCAGACATTAAGAAAGACAGAACCCATTAGGCCTAGCATGCCACTTAGGTTTCTACCATTGCAACTTAGGTTTCTACCATTGCAAACATTCAAAGTGGCTAAACGCTTCCATTTGAGTACCAACTGATCTCTCCCCTGGCATCGTCCTCAGTCTTCCTGGGGGCAACAAGAAGTGGAAAGAGTGGCCTTGCAAGAACTCTGTGCTGATTCATATGAGCACAGCACAGGAAAAAAACCAGGCAAGCGTATTGTGCAGAATGAAAGCTAAATTACAAACTAAGCAGACAAAAGAGGTCTTGCACTATGAATATATACATACAGTAACATCTACCTTTACAAGCTTGAAGGAAAACAGGCAGTCAGTCAAGTTTGATTTTATGATACTGACTCAATGCTTAGTCAAAAACAACAACTAGCCAAAAGCAGCAAAAGAGAATCTTTGATGGAAGTGATTAAAATTGAATCCAGTTGCTTATTAATTGATGAAGTTCTAAAATTGCAAATGACCCACATTTGAACCTTGTTTATTTTTTGTCCTCCTTAGGCTACTTATAAAATTCTCTTACTAGTCTGCATGAGCCTTCTGTGGCCATACCACAGCCACCAATTTATATACCATTAGTAGCCTAATATTACATATTTGGTTTATTTAAAAGAAAAGAACAGCCTATATTTTAACATGGTTATAAGCTAACCTAATACATTATGATAGAAACCTCATCTAATTGCACAAAACAGACAAATTCCCCAAAAAATCTCTACTCCTGCCATCAGTTGCCACCTTTGTAACGCATGATGCCATCATCTTCAAATTGAAACTCCACCTTGATATGTCTGTGCTCTTTGCATTTACAAACTCTACCACCCACTTACACAAATATACATGCGTACTGTGTTGAATTCAACTCGAGCTACATTATTTTGACTTCAGCCCTAGATTTCATAACATTGAAAACCAACAATACTTGCTCTTACAAAATACAGCAAACCTTACGTTTTATGAATTATTGTAATGTATTTGTGACCAAGATGCAGAACAACCAATGCTTCAACCTTGGCTAATGTTCAATGTCAAGTTTGCTGTTTTTTCACTGAACAAAAATCACGTTTTTTTCTGGGGTGACAATCATGAGCAAACATGCCTACGGTTGCCCACCTATAAACAATCTCACCTTGAACTAAGCATTCCATGGTCGAAGAAGAGTCGTGATGGTCTCCTAGGGTAGCTACCATATGTTTTGCTCATATCATCTGTCGAGGACGCATTCATTTTCTTTCCCGCCACCCAGTTTCCTGTTGCTACAACCTTACTTTGAAGCCGCAGTGTTTTACAACGCTGTGAAGCTGATGACAGCAGGCATTTTCCTCACATTTTCTCTTTGAAAACATACCATTGTATAACCCTTTTTTAATACCATATTAAAATAATATATGAGGGAAAACTGTGTCAGTGGTTAAAATTAAAACTATTTACTCAATCACAATTTCTTCATCGCAGTCACTTCAAAATAACTCTCCATCCGAGAGTTCCCTCCCCTCATCCATTCTTAAAAGCAGCTCACATTTAATGGCCTTATTTGCGTCCTGTGAAGTATTTATATTTACAAGAAGTCTCTCTGCTATTACTTATGTATCTATGTTGTTGCCACCCCGCTCAATAATTCATGAAGTCCCAGAAGGTTTGAAGTCAAGATTGTTCCCAGAGCTCCGGATTGCCACCACAGGGAAAGATTTAAGGAACAGAGAGATGAGAAGGAATTATTGTAGTTTTGTCTATACTACAAAACCTGAACCCAACTGTATGGCAATTCAACAAAATGCTTTGTTTTATTTGGTGTTTGAATGTGTTGGTTATTGGCAGTTGATGTAAATCCAAAGAAAAGTGTTGTGAAAAGTGCTCTTTTGCCAAGCTGGCTGATAGCATACTTCACTGACATTGTCTTCTTACGTGTGTACAGCAACAACTCGAGAAAATGATCAAAATGTACTATTCTATCAATTAGAGACTTGTTTTGCTTTGGTGCTTACTTTATTTAGGATCTAAGATTGTCTTAGATAACGCTGGGGTTCTGTTTGGAGTTTACATTTTCTCTCTGTGCTCATGTGGCTTTTCTCCAGCCACTCCACTTCCTTCCACATATCAACTTGTATTGTAGGTTAGCAAAGACCCTAAATTGTCCACAAATGTGAACTTGGGATGAGCTACCGCCTCTTAGCCAAGGTCAAATGGCATAGGCTCCATCTCCTTAGGACAACATGGATGGATGGATGGGCTAACATCCTATATAAGTAAAGGCTTGTGTTTCTCCTGATCCATTTGTTTCTTTGGACCAGAACGCAGATATTTGTCCACATTGGAGAGAATTGAAAGCCAAATTGTCCTGTAAATTAGACTTGGGAAGCCTGTAACAATAGTCAGCAATACACAAGCATGTCTATTTCTTTTCAAATTAATAGTTTTAATTACAGTATTGAGAGACAAAAACAATCTGAAAAGCATAAGCATCCTAGTGGTGAAACGTGAGTTACTATCGGCACATGGCATCGATTCAACTACGGTAGAGATCATGTGAGCTTGACCTGTCTTTCCAGACATTTGAACATGACAAGCTTTCACATTTTTTCACCCCCGGGCTTGTAGCGCACTCTGCACACATCCCCCCTGTCGTATCTCTGTCTCCTGTTGTTAAAGCGTTCAAGATTCACGATAATGAGCGTAACAAAGTCAGCCCTGGCCAGGGGCGCATGGCATATTAAACCTGACGGAAAGGTAACGAGACGGATCACTACGTGCACATAAATGTTGCATAACACCTGAGGCCGTGGGCTCGCCAAGCTTTTGCACGGTTTGATGACTCGGTGTGCTTTGAGGGGAAAGATAACACGACTCTGTTTAAAAGTTGGGGGAGAATGTTGTGTTGTTCCCAGTTGAAAATCAAAGAGAACTGCTGTGCTTAACCTTCCTTGTTAGCATAACACTGTCGCTTAGGGAGTTTTTGCGTGTGTGTTCCAGGTTTGTACAACTCTGCTGACAGCTGGATGATTGTGCCCAACATCAAGCAGAATCACTACACAGTGCACGGCCTGCAGAGCGGCACGCGCTACGTCTTCTTCGTCAAGGCTATCAACCAGGCAGGAAGCCGCAACAGCGAGCCGGCCCGTCTCAAAACCAACAGTAAGTCATGTGGCGCTTGTCTGCAGATTCTCGTTGAATATTTACAAGCCTTATTAGTTTTGTTTTTGATGGCTTGAGCGTTGTACAAGTCCTTTAGTTTGTATTTTGCAAAGGCCGCAGTTTTTTTATGAATGTGTTGTTCTCCCTCTCACTAATGGATGGTGGTACTAATAAAAGTTATCTTAATATTATACGGGATTTTCTCTCAATGAGCTTACCTTTGATCCCTTGATCCCAATATTTCGGAAACACCAGAATTTCCGGTCTGTAAGGCACTGCTTTTTTTACAAGCTTTGAATAATGCGGTCAATTTGTGGATTTTTAAGGCGTAATGACGCCACTACTACTTTAAGTACTACTTCCAGTTCTACCACTCAGCCCTTGTTTCACACCTAAGCGCGTTTACAAGAATGAAGGAGTGTCCCAATTCTCAGAGGGCTTCAGATCACAAAAGGAAGCGGCGACAGCTCCGAAAAATAGCAACAAGCGATCAATGGGCGGCCTGATGTGAGACAAAGCCTTTTGACGTCACAAAAAAAAGAAGAAGAAAAAATAGTCGACATAATTTCCCATGTTTACCAAGTGTGTCCAAGGTAAGAGTGTAGTGAAATGGTGATGTTGCAAGACTTGGTTTGGAAATTGCTTCTTTCTGTCTGGAGAAGCTTTTTATACAAATCACAACATATTAGATGTTTTTTTACAACCATTCCTTTGTTCCTTGCCCCATCACAATTCACAACTCGCACGCCATCATCTTTCTTTGTGAGCACTGAAAATGACAGGTGAAACTGTCTCACAAGGTAAACCTCTTTATTCAAAGAAAATACGTCAAAGATAAGCAGAAGATAAATACCAATTACAGAAAGAATTCAAGCTGTGGTATGTAACCTTTTTTATTGTGAGGAAAAAAAAGTTTTCACCAAACCCACTACGAGAGATGACACAGTGCTGACAATGCCTGTAATTTCTTCTTTTTGCTGTATTTGCCAGTATTTTATAGTGCCCCCTTGTCTTGCATGTCTAAAAAAAAAAAGCCTATGTAAACATAGTTTGTGTTTATGTAACAGAAACTATTCATACAAGAATTACAGTCATTGCAAAAACAATCATCAACACAAAAATATGAATTAGCCCTAATGAACTCAACATCTTTCTTGGGACCCTTTAGCTTCCCAACAAGGTGTAAGGCCTGTTGTAAAACACACAAACCACCAACGTAGCAGTGATTGGGAATGACTCACTGCATTTGACTGCCTAGGATGTTTGTTTGTCTTATATCATCATCACCATGGAGGCAACAGAAGTTATATAAATCTGTGGAAGTGGAAGTATTTAATTGTTTGAATTTTACTTTTACTTGCTCTCGGACTTCTCCAACAGACGCATTTCATTTTGACACCAGCATTAACCCATTTTTATATAAACACAACTCGTACATACAATAAAAGGGTGTCATAGAAAATTGCATAAACTTTTTAACAGTAACATTTAGCAACAGAACATTTGGCATTCTCATCAATATTTATAAATGGCTAAAGTAAGTAATCTAAGGTCACCATGGTAATGAACACAACACCACTGTTCTTTCTATCCCAAGGCAATGCACTCTGTAGTGTTGAGGGATGTAGAGTTAGAAACTCGAGCCATGTCGCTGATTCGAGATGTTAAATTGCAAAAGTAGTTCAGTGAAGCTTAAATAGAGTGAATATGATGACTCCTCTGAGCGCCTGTCAGCAGCCGAGCCGCCGCATTGAGGATTAACCGTAATCTGAACACACTGCTGAGTAAAACAACATGAAATGCTAAAAAAAAAAAGTTGCGCTTGAAGCCACTTCAAAGTTTGTCAGACTTTTCTTTGAAAACCAAAATAACCAACTTTTTAATTGCAGTGCATCTCTAAAACCAAAATCCTTTTATTCCACCGGTTGAGCTCTGGTATGAATATTTAACATATAAAATAATGTTTTATATGCATTGTGTTTTGTTTGCATTGCTTAAAGTACTTTAGGACTCTGTTGCCAATGCTGCTTAGGCATGCCACAGTGCTAATCTGTTTACATCACCTACCTTTCACTAATAAACGTCTGCAAATGCAAAGACACACCTTATGGTGTGACAAGTAATGGCTACTGGTGCGTGTTACCACTCACATGGTCTCTGACAAGCAAAGCTGAACAAAATGTATCGCCGCTTCCACACGCAACTGACTGTGTCGCAACCCTTTGCTTCCAGCCAGTCACAATGTCATGCCCATTCAAAAGGGGCTTAAAGTGAGCCGCCTGAAAAACAAATATTCAAATGAGCACAAGGGTAATAAATGCTTAAGACGCCTAAATTATGATGGACATATAACGATGAATTAATTTAGAGCTATGTCTGTGTATCATTTGTTTGGAGACAAGTCCCAGACTACATGTTCTGACCTACCCAAAACAAATGAATGAAAAGAATTTTAAGTTTGGGCTGACCTGACCTGAGGTAGGCTAACACTAATGGAGTACCCCTATTATATAAGATACACAGTTTATTTATACATTTAAATTATAATTTTTTACATAACATTTTACACAATTTTTACAATTTATACAGTCAAATTGAAATGACACATTTTGGATGATATCAGAGACATATTTATCCAGACACTAAGTGGTGAATTAAAATCAGGCAAATTAAACATAAAACCCCCTTTGTCTGTGAGATTTAAATTTAAAACCATTAATAAAATCAGTTAATTTAATTTTTAAATTTAAGTCTCCTCACAGGATGGATGGATAAAGTATCTGCCAATATGTGTTGTGATAGACCCATAAAGATTTCAATAGGTTAGTTTAAATGTCTTGTATCCTAAAAAAACATTTTAGTCATTTCACAGCAGGGAGATTCACTGTGCTTCGCCATGTAAAAGAAAAACAAGTATTCAAATGTTTTATTCAACCTGCAAATGTTTCTGATTAGCCTTTTAGCGGTAACGGGCTTTTTAGCAGTTATTGATAAATGTCAAATCAATATGTTGCTTCATTATTTCCTATCCTGAATGCTTGATTCAAAAGTGGTTCCAATTGCACTTAGCGGATCTAAGGTCATTACAGGGAAAAAAAAAATTCTGCTTTTATTTCAGGCCCCTTCTGCCTCACCCTCGTGCGAGATAATGCTGTCTGTCATGTTCTGTTTAATCCTCACTTTGAAAATATTCTTTCAAACACTCCTTCCCTGTGTCCTTGTTTGTGGATTAGAGCACCGATGTGATGCGGGCATGACATGCAATCGGGGAACATTTAGAATTGAATTTGTGCTATCGTCTACTTTCTTGCAATGAAGTTGCATCACAATCTGGCTACAATAAGAAATGTACTATGGTAATTGAAGCAAAAGTGGCATACCTGTAGACAGTACCAGAGTATTAAGATGCATATCTCATCATACCATTTTTAGCATGACAAAACTGGTTCAAACAGGTTTGTTTGAATGAGTTGGATGTGCAAGAACCTGACCAGACTAGATACCTCATACTTATAGTATGCTTTCAGCATCACACTTCAGTTTATTTTTCCAAATGCTTTTAGAAAAACCTGCAACAGATGCCACCACTGTGGCATAATAAAACAACCCTGGTGATAAAGGCTTCCTTTATTAGCGTTATAATGTTAGTGTTTATTAAAATGGACCCATAGATTTGATTTACTTTTCGACTCTCATATTTTATGAGTTCCATATTCTCAAATGGACTGTCTTGGTGTTGAGTAAAGTTGGTTCCATAAAAAACTTCCATAAGATTTAATAATATGTTTGCTATAAATGTTCAGTGGTGCAGACCGACACCCTGCTTAAAGTTGTTAATGTAAATTAAGTGTACGAGTGTTGTGAAGGTACAGCCTCGGTGGTGTATATCATTTTAATGGGGAAAATAATCTTTGTTTTACAAATTATTTTTGAGATGTCCTCCGTGCAAATGCATCACGGTCAAATGGCAGCATAAATGAATTATGCTGTTATTTTTTGATTAAAAAATGTTTTCTCTCTAGACTTGCATGGCTAGTTATGGTTAGTTAATCTGCATTGTTCAAGTGTGACCTTCAGTGACACAATTCACACAAAAAAATATACCATAAAGAGATGGCAAATGTTTAACTTTATTTGAATGGTTTATTTTCAAATTGGATTCTTCTCTGTCTCATGCTGGGTTTTAATCTCCTCACTTTCATCCCTAGCACTCTGTCCTTTGATCCCCAGGACTTTGACATACGATCATCTCCTTGTGCCCTTTTCTCCAGCTCATCTTTCCGTTTTTGCAGCCATCTGTCACTTTAGCCTGAAGGAAACATTTTCTGTGACAGGACCTTGGGTCTCATGGCAAAGAGATGCTTAGGAAAAAATCTTCAAGCTACTCTCGTTAGATTTTGAAATTCCATTCACCCATGCAGTTAAAGACAGACTGATGAAATGCGCGTTTGGTATTTTTCTAATACCCAATGTTGTGATTTAATCCAATGTTGGCATCAATCACTTTACTTGTCTCTTTTTGAGAACGTAGTCGTGTTCTACTGTTTTAATAACACCAATGGTGATAGAATTGAGGTCAGGAGAAGGCTTGTCATCCAATCCGTTCATGAAGAAATGTCTGCTTTTCACTCTTGGAAAGCAGAAAAGGTCCAATTGTTGTAACACTGGTAAGGCTTTCTAAATTTTTTCGTAATAGATTGTTTCCAGGTTTCACACACTGGCTGTCTCGTGCAACACAGTTGGCTTGATTGAAACACCACTTAAAATCATGTTGTTACACTCTAAAGGCTTTCACCAGCTTTTAGGTTACTCCAGACTCAAACAGTGAAACCCGACCATGGCTTAATGCAGCATTCTACTATTGTTGATAAAAGTTTCACTGCGCTTTAAGGTACTCACTGCAAAAAATGTGTCGCAGCATCATGAAAGCATGTATGAATTAAGTATGACAAAGGGGAGGGTCGACAATTGTGTGACCTTTTACTGCCGTGACCCATACTTCCCCATTTTTAACTCACACTGGCCCTCGACCATCCATTCTCATCCTAAAGTGGCGTGAGAAACCTCTAAGTGGAGAAGAGTAAGCACGTGGATGACAGAAAAAGTGAGAGGGAGAGTGCACTAAAGACACCAAATAGCTTTTTGCAGGGACGAGTGTCTGCAGACATGAGTGCCCTCAATCTTCTGCTTTTTATCCACCAATACTGTTGACTCACCCGTGCAGGTGAAGAACGTAAGCCAAGCTCTGGCATGAGGTCATAAAAGTTCCAGGACTCGCATCCCATAAGATATATTTTACATACAAAATACAGAAATTGTTTTCATGGAGCGGTTCACGTGTGCTTGGGCGTAGAGACAGGCTCATTTTGATTACATGTGCCAGTGCAAGCCTAGTTTACCATGGTTGGTAATTATCCTAACCGCGTTTGGCAATACACTCAGATCGCACATTATGTCCATTCATCTGTTGGGAAACTCAGGATGTTGTTTAAATGTGCCATTAGATTATACAGAGTGCACCAAAAAACGGGGTGCCTGTACATGCTCTCAGCGGGGTCGTTTGTACTTTTGGTATGCAATGTAGCCTTTGTGAGATCGATCTTGAAACAAGTCTGCCACACCTTATATAACACGTAACGGTGTCTATAATGCCTGCACTTTCTCATTTGTGACTTTCACCTTTTTAAAGTAGCATGAATGCACCGGAAAAACTCATAAGGAAAACATGAGTGATGTAAGCTTCTCTGCTCCAATGCACTTCAATTGTTATGCTCCATTTTAACCCTTCCATAAAAGGAAAGCTAGAAATAAAATATTAGTCATTAATTTTGACCTTAAATCACAATGTTATGGGCATGAAATTGAATTAAGCTAAGAGTGTCTGCTAACAGGACAAAAACCACTTTCATCCAGACACAGCTTTCTGGCTGACTTTTTATTGAATTCATATCAGTAATGTACACAGTTGCTATTTTAGATGTGTGTGGTTGCATCTCTCCAGCCCTAGACATTGTGACCATGTTGAAGTGTCCTTGAGCAACACACTGAACCCCCAGTTGCTCCTGATGTCAACAGGAGCTGAATGAGGAATTAATGTGAAGCGCTCTGAGTTCCAAAGGTACAAATGGGCTATACAAGTGACAGCCCATATACCGAGTAAATCTTTAATCCTATTTCTCCAACATTCCAACATTAACATGACTGTAAAATATCTTCTTTATTCTACACAATTTAATTTTACATGTATCCTAAGAGTATAGCATTGGAGCATTCTTCACATCATATGTAATTTCTCATACATTACATGTTGGTTCTACTATGTACATGTATATGTGTATGACTATAGCAAATACAATGTAATTCTCCAGGGGGGTAAAAAATGCTGATACTCAAACGTAAGATTCTTGTTGTTATGTACCCGAATATGTGTGTCTGCACGTGTGTGTGGCAATATATGTAGTATATGTATGTGTGTGTGTCCTGGCCCCCAGATGTGAGCCTCTACGTTAGCTAAGCCTAAAAACCAGGCTGAAAATATCATGAGTCAAGGTGCCTGGGGGGGTACACATAGCTCTTGAGTTTCTTTCAAAGAGACTGCGATAATATTTACCCAGCGTGCATCCCTGACGAGAAACGTCAAACTAACTCAGAGGCTTTTAGGTAAACAGTGGGAGATTGTGCGGAGACGAGGGAAGAGGAGACGATGGCGACGGTTATGTGGTGTTGAGTGGAGAGTACAAGACAAATATTTCATTTCATATTTCTGGCACTGCTACAGAATGTATTTCTCAAAGACATATGGCATTTTTACAAGTGGGAGACATTTAACAGTAAATTTACTATGCCATGTTTAACACTGCGATCCTATCACTGTACTGTTAGGTTAAGCGTGGCATAATCTGCTGTACATTTCAATGGAGCAGTGAAAGCAAGGAAGGAAAGCAAGGAGAATAAAAGCAGATTTAGCAGAAGTAGCAGATTTTCTTTCTATAAACAAAAATCACAGAAAACAATTCAACTAAGAGCAGAATCCAAAAGGGAGTGAGACAATGCAGCTCAGCAAATAACAAAGATCTAGGGATGATCTGGCACCCTCCTTGTGTGGCCGCAGGCTAATGACTTGGAGTTGCTTCAAGGTGCACTCTTCCTTGTTTAACTCCTCCCCATGCCACTTTGGGGAAACATAGGATGTTAGGGTGAACCGACTGAAACAACAACGACTCCGAGTGGATCACAGTAACAATTAATGCATATTAACCTAACCACAGAATACAACAAACTTGCCCGAAAATTTTGTGGCACCTGCCAAAGAAATAGCTTTAGGATCTTGTGTTGTGTGTTTGATGAGTGCCAGTTCAACTCACGAGTGTGTTTGTCCTCACGTTCTTCCCCTCCAACCTCAGTCGCCCCTGGCTCGCAGGAGTCGTCCCCTGGAAAGGCATGACAGAGGGCCCCAGTGTTTGCAAGAGGCTGCGCTGGCAGCGATAAGCAGTTCAAAGAAGCAAGCGCATTAATGTAATTGGCTGCCAGCAGCACGTTGGCCTCGTCCTCTCAAATCCACAAGCGGTTTCACTCAGCAGGCGGATTATTGGGGGGGGGGAGGAGGAGATTGAGAGGACAGGGAAAGAGAGATGAAGGGAAGGACACAGAGAGCGAAGGGATCGGATGCGAGGGGGGCTCATTGTGTCTCATTAAGCCGTGGGAGGCTGAGCGAGCCAACAAGCTAGAGGTGTCACAGTTAAATGTCAGGTCTAAGAGGGATGCAGATGACCTCCTACAAGTTTACAGTGACAATCTTCAGCCTGGAATTATCCCATCAACTTCTCCCCTCTAACTGTCTCTCGCCTCATTTGCCCTATCAATTTTCCACCCGTTTTGCCCAAATTGCTGGTCTCATTATGTGAACGCTTAAAACTCAAGCGTTAACAAAATAGACCTCAGAAGCACAACGGTCGCCACAAACCCCAACTATCAACAAAATAGGAGAAAAAATGGTCAGTATGTTTGTTATAAAACAAAAGCAATGTAAGTCAAAATAACTTTGACACTCTACAGATAAGTGTTGTTATTACCATTGTGCCAAATTTGAATCATTAAAAAAAAATCATTGATGTAAAAGGGGCTTCAAAATAGTGAAAAATGCACTTCAAATTATCAAGAAACTTTCTTATGCCATCACATCCCTACAGTTTTTGCGCCAACAGAGCCAGAACCCAATTCTGATCCAGAAGACACTGACCTACTTATCTAATAATGAACCTCATTCCTTTTTCAGTATTTTTTTTTTTTTTTTTGGTCAAAATGTATTCGTCTGGCCTTTTTGGACTTAAAGCTGGGCTCGCAGGCCCGCAGTAAAATACTTCAGGTGTTTTGTCACATTATCAGACAGTTTTCTCAAGTTCTTCTGTAGTTGGGAAGGAAGGACTCAAGCTGCTCACCAAACTACAAAAAAGAAAATCATCTCCACAATTCAGTTGTGGATATTTCTCAGTCTTTGTTTATGTTTGCTTAAACCTGCTGAATTAAATTTTTGCCACAGTTTATTGTGACTAATGATACCGTCAGTGCTCTGTTGATGCAAACTCATGAACAAATTGTACAGCTTGTTGTAGAGTGGATTATTTTGTCTCATAGCAAATATGGCCCAGGTTTGATTCATTTGATTTTTTCGTACTTTGTGTTACATTTCATTCCTGAGACGTAATTTCCACTTTCCCGCATTTGCTGTCAGTATTGACACCCGAGTTGCCTATGGAATTGTTGCAAAATGATGGCTGCGTTTTTCCACCATTCCAACTTACTCAAAGTTTCCTTCTGCTAATTTTGAAGTCTGTGTGATGGCAGGCACAGAGGAGGATGCCGGCTGCCTTTCTCTACTCTCACGAAATGTTTTCACCAAGGCTGCGAGAAGCTTTGAAGTTTCGACTGCGCTTTCCTTGTCTCACAAATAACTTTCCCCTTATGTCTCTCCTTGAGGTCTCTGCAAACACTTCTCAACCCACTTTTTGTTCATATTTCCCCTTTCCTGCAGCTGCTGCCATCATTTCTTCTCCCTCAGCTCCTACATTGTCCACACCTTTGAGCGACAATAACTATAGACAAGATAGGAATGACTCAGCACTGTCACGGTCATTTTGACTTAGTGGCTTAAGCGCTGTGAATTGTTGTGGTTGTTTGGTCTGTAGTAGACCAACTGCTGATAATAACAATTCACTAGTTCATGAAACTCACATTCTAATGCATCTGGACTCAAGCATGCAGGTTGCTGTAGGTGCTGGATATATGACTACAGCATGTGTAACAATCGCATTGCACTTACGTTGTCACTTGAGGGAATGCTGTCATGACATTTTGCCTGCACCTCTGCTGACAAAATTGGTGGTAGGCTTTAGACATGTGGTCTCTCTGTTGCACTTTTGTGTGTAAGCTTCAAGATCCTTGCACTTAGTTGCATTGTTTTAGTTCACCACGAGATGGCACTAAAAATACACGCTGTCTCTTTACTATCTTTCACTAATTGCCCAAAAACCTACTGTTTTGTGGTACTTCTGTGTGCTCGGGTAGTGTACTCAGGTCAATGTCCGATTTTAAGATTAGAAAAGTGGGGCTTTACCACCATCTTGAGGCATTGAAGGGCGATTGTTAGAGAACGCTGGATTGTGCTGACAATAATCATCTTGTTACTAATATTTGTGTATTTCCAGGTCAGCCGTTCAAACTGGATCCCAAAACTGCGCACAAGAAGCTACGTCTATCCAACGACTGCCTCACCATGGAGAAGGACGAGAGCTCTCTGAAAAAGAGTCATACTCCCGAACGCTTTGGTGGAACGGGCTCGTACGGGGCCGCCGGTAATGTGTTCATTGACAGCGGGTGTCACTACTGGGAGGTGCTGCTGGGAGCATCCACATGGTGAGAAACTTGCACACACACACTTCACAAACATGATTATGAGTGCGTTATATAAGCCCGCAAGGAGGTTTGATGAAGTGAAATAGCTTTCTTCTGGGAGTTTTAATCCAGGCTCTTACACAGGCGCACATCTACAAGAGCATACCGGCACAGTGTGTACTTTTATCCTAATTATATTATTAGCACTAATTGGCTCTGAAGTAGACCACTTCCTGCAGGAAGGACTCCAAGTGCCTATGTCTGTCTTGTGTGTCCTCAGCATGAGGTAGCTTGACTGTGCAAGTAATTAAGGAGGACACTGCTTCTTGGTGGTTAATATATTCCAAAACGTGCTTTTATCCCCACAGGTACGCCGTCGGCGTGTCTTATAAATCAGCGCCTAAAAATGAATGGAGTGGCAAAAACTCGTCGTCGTGGGTGTTCTCACGCTGCAACAATAACTTTATGGTGCGCCACGACGGCAAGGATATGCTGGTGGAGGCCAGCCTGCAGCTGAGGCGTCTAGGCGTCCTGCTGGACTACGACAACAATTCGCTATCCTTTTATGACGCCATGAACTCTCACCACATTCACACCTTTGAAATCTCCTTCCTCCTACCCGTCGTACCCACCTTCATGATCTGGAACAAGTCGGTCATGATCCTCTCAGGGCTTCCCGTGCCAGATTTTGTGGAGGGCATGTCTTTAGATCATCAAGAGCAGCAGCAGCAACAGCAGCAGCAAATGGGCCTGTGCCGGCAAGAATCCCCCTATTTGACCGGAATGAAGGCCTGCCACTGAGGGGACGGTACACCGAGGAGAGTCCTGATCCAAGTGGTCCGTGTGACTGCCGAGTGTGAGTGAGTGGACGTACATAATAACTTTCTACTGGATGTAGAAATTGTAAAAATATGCACACCACTCGATAAAATATTACAACCTTTGAGGTCATATGCGATGTTTTAATTATCCATCAGAGGTTAGACAGTTGGAAACATCTCTAGAGTTGACATTTATATCCCAAACTCACTCAGTACGTTTACATGGGAGAATAGTTTATTGTATCAATTTATTGACTTGTATCTAAATCACTGCAGTGAGCTTGCAGAGTTGAAACTGAGTTCTAGCTAGATCTTCTTTACCCGGAGACTTTTTACTTCACTCCGCTCATGTTAATGAAACTTAAAAAAAAAAAAAAAAAAAGACGGACATGAACAAAATTCTTCTTGTTTTTTTTTTTTTTTTTAACATGGCTGACAAGCACGCTCTTGTACACATTGCACATACTCCAAGTTGTGACTCTCAGTCAGTAGTTGAAGTGTTGGCTTTGACTTTCAATTGCAGGCCATAGGTCAAGTGTGAGTGAGTTGCAATTAAAAGGACAGCAATTTGTATATTTGCTCAGTTTTTTGTTACCGCAGTAGAACATGTTAACGTACTGACTGAAGAAGAGGATTTGCTCTGTCAGGCAGGGTTATCATTTCTTGACCTATTGTGGGCTTACTACTTGATTCTTCCAGATTTCAGTCAAGGTAGAGGTCCAAGTGCGAAAGAAAAAGGGTTTCCACTTGACCATTGGAATTAGTAAAATATATTTTGCATCATAATCTAGCCAAAACAACAAATATCACTGATCATGTGTTGCTTCCTCACAATCTACTGTAAATTCCTTGACTATACACTTGGAACTGACACAATAGTCTTATTTGCATAAGGGGGTCAATTTTGCATTGTGTGACAACTGAACTTGTATAATAAGAGTTTTATTGAAAAGGATAAATGTTATTTATGACAGATGTTTAATTTTATTATTAATTGTAACAGATCCACAAAAGACTATTTAATAACACTATTTACCCTCTATTGGTGTGTGCTGTAAGTAGGTGCTGTGAAATCAGTGGATCTTAATGGGAAAGTGACAGCTTGACTGTCCATCACATTGCTACTTCCCAAAGACATTATGTTGTGGTTTTTAGCACATAAAATATCGACAAACAACTTCATAATGCTAATTGGGGAACGGGGTAGATTTGACACTTTAACTGTCACAATGTCATAGCATGGTTGTGTTTTTCTGTCGGGTGTCCACACACGTGCACGCACAATCTCACATTTTGATTTTGTTAAGCTTGGCCTGTTTGTGGTAATGCATGAAAACACTGTAGATTCAATGTGTGATTTCAGTAGCTATGTCAAGTTCTACACATCTGTCAAATGCACACTTGCACACTTGCTCGCAATGAACTTACAACTCATCTGTCACCACCCGTTCGGTTCAATTTAGTCCATTGCATTGTGGAGGGTGACAACTTCACTCGTTTTCACATAGAAGGTATGACAGACGGTTTGACACCAAAGTCACTACTTAAAAATCATAAAGGAGCTGCTGTTATTGATGTGTCAAACATTGCGTTCCTTCTCTCAACAATGGACAAGTCGTCAAATATTTAATTTGTAGCCTCAACCAACAGTGTTTCACATTTTAATTGAGCTTCATCGGAAATTTACATGCTGTGGACTTTGTAATGTTAAAACTGTCTAGTACTAATATATCTCGGCTTTTCTACAATGGTAATCAATAGAGCACAGACCTCCACCAAAGCCAAACGAATTTTGTTGAAAAATCTTGCCGTGCTGGGAACTTCACCTCATCGAAAGGAATGTTTCCGAGTCATCTGTGCAGGTGTGTCAATACATGATATGTGCTGCAGCTTCAAAATATCTTCCACTTGAGTTGTTGTCATAAATTTGGTGAATTTTCTTTCGCGAGGGTGTTGCCAGGATAAAAAAAAAATTGTCACATAACATTCATCAAGCATATCAAATAGTTTGCTTTGATTTTTTTTTCTTCATGTTACAAGTCAATACAGTGAAATATTTACAGTAAATGATTTCCAGTAGCCACCAACCAACCCTGGCAGTGCAGAGTAAAAGACATTGCAATAGATTCTCCTTCTGTTGCTTTTGTGTAACTTGGTGAGTCATTTTTTTACAACTCAGAAAATGCACTTTCCTCTCCTGTTGGCATTTTAGTAAACAGCACAAAACAAGCAGTATTGCTTTTGTGAACTTAGCCTGAGAGGAAAATAATCAATGGAGGAAAATAAAATAACTAATGGAACTGTAATAAATATTACAGTTTTATATTGTACACTATATACAAACCAATGTTATTTATGTGAATCTAAGTCCAATTAAATGTCTCATCCAAAAAAGCACTTTTGTTTTCTTTATAAAAATGAGTGGATTAACGTCAGCCTAGTTGTCACGAGAGTATTAAAGGATCATGGACAGTAGGGTCTCAAGGCTGGCAAGTCATGTAGCGCTGAAGGGTCAGCGGTAAAACACGGCAATAAATATCAGAGTATCGCACACAGTGACCATTGAACCATAAACTATTTGCTCTTTATTTTGTAAGCTGGTTTGCTGTCATGCAGTGTGAAATTCTATGTAAAGGAGTCCATTGACGAACATGACAGCCACTTGATACTGCAGGCAGCACGACAACAAAAAAGCTGCTCAGTCCGGCTCATCAAAACGCTGTGGAATTGTTTAGCCAAATTAGGAGAACTAGGTCAGGTGAAAATGAGGACAAATTAGTGATAAACCTGCAGGACAAGGTACATGTAAGGTCATGATTTCAACATTCCCACATCCCACTCAGTGGAGAGTCACCCATAATGGTCCAAGAAGGAGCTTAACATGGCTGCCTACCTTAAATGTGTGGAGATGGAAGACAGGGAACTTTTGACGGGAAACCGTGAAATACACTATTCATGGTGGCCAAGAAGAAAAAAACAAAGCTGAGCTGTGCAAAACCAATCTCGAGTTGGAGAAGATTAAACCAAAGATCACCTTAAGTTGGAGATGGCTGAGCTTGAGTCATGCTGGAATCGAGACAAAAGCAGGTGACTTAAAGAGGGAAGCTCTGCTGAATGAAATGAGCCAAATGGTGCAGGATATCAAGCACTTGACCCTCAAGTAATTGCTCACTACTCACCACTTTATATTTTAAAGTAACCTAGATGTTGTCCTGTTTGTTTTCAGGAGCTTGTGATGAGTACATTAGAAGGTGAGTTTACGCTAAAGGTTGAGTGCAAAGGAGGGCAAAGACAAGCAGAAGGACAAAAAGTGCTCTTTATTTGGAAGAACTATGAACCGTTTAATCTCTGTAACAACTCTGTAGCCGCCTAGGTACAAAAGCCTGCAAGAGGCTGGTCTAAGAGACTCAAGTGGCACTCCAAGTTTGTTGTTAAAATGAAATGTAAAGCTTTGTTAAACTGTTTGGCAGCCACCGTAAAGTGCAGATATATGCACTCCACAATTTTAATCAAATTGGGTTTCTCATGTTGGACTATGACTCTTTTTTTCCGGACGGAGAATGGACGGAGAGACGGAACCGCTGAAAGAAGCCCTTTTCAATAACGGAAGGGAATGGGGAACGATTATTTTATGAATAAGGACGGAGTGACTCCAATTGCTTGAAATGTACCGGTCGGGACCCCACATTGAGAGCTTGATGGAGAAAGGAGCAATATTATTAAGTCTGATCAGTAGCTGGTGTCCCGATCTTTGTGTCTGTCTTGTATTCGCCATAACAACCCCCGGATTACTATTTACTGCACGGTGCCATGTTGGCATGCATGATGGTATGTCCCCACCATCGCTTGCCTATGGATGGAAACCTTTTTTTTTTTTTTTTTTTAATCACGAGATGACCTTAATAAGGCGCCATATGAGGAAAAAAAGCCCACCGATAAATCTGAGGAGTGGATGGAGACTTTCACAGGATACCTTTTAAAAGACAGAACTCCTCTTGCGCCTTTTAATAATTTGTAGTGTATTTACAACGATATCGACGTTGGTTTGAAGACTACTCAACATAGAGCTGAAATATTATGGAAGCCTTTATGAAATATTTTTCATCATGTCGATTCCACTCCTTCCCGTGTTTTCCCAACCTCCATCTTTTTCAAGAAGACTTGCTGAGTGGGAGGAGACCATGTTGTTCTCCTCAGGCTGCTTCACATCAGTACACCCACTCGTCTACCTTTCATGTCCTATAAATAGGCAATGCTCCCAATTATAATTGCCAAAATAAGATGCTTGTGATTCTTCCTGCCTGTTTGCTGTGTTTCTGGCTGGACACAGTAACATCACTATCTTCGGCGGACTTGTTTATCCTATAGCAGATGAATCAAAGATTGAGAAATGAGAAGTGGAAAGGGCAAGAGGACCAGGTTCATTTGGTGCAAGATTCGCTAATGTTACTTTTCAGATTTTTTCTCCAAATATAAATGGACACGAAACCAAAGTGATGATTATGTCCCTTATATTTGACATATGAATATGTTGTGAGTCTACATGTTGCTCCGGGATTGGTAAAACTGTCAAAGGATAGTCAATCTCTATACTCTCTTTATATCTCTATATTAGGCAGGCTACAGATTAAAGTAGATTCTCCCGTTTTTTATTCAGCCCAAGTGGGTTGGATTCATCGTGACTTGAATATTAAAAAGACAAGATAACTTCCCTTATGTATAATTTTATTCTCATGCACAAAGGGTGATCGAAACACTACCTCTCTTACATAAGAGCTTTTATGCTTGTCAGAAATAACATCCTACATTTACACTGAGAAAATTGCTGGTACGCTTCCTTCAGGGACGTGCGGTCAGAGGAGGCAAGGGAAAAATGCCGTCATGAAAAGGGAAAAAACAAATTCCCTTGTTTTTATTATGAAGTCATTTTCCTTTTAATTTCAATAATTTTGTATCATTTTGAACCAAAATCGTTATATTCTATTGATTTTATAACACTTATAGTAGTTTTTAAATAACGTGTATGCATATATACGCCTAAACATTGTTATCCAATATATCTACTGCAATTTCACATTGGATTGCTGGTTTGAAAGTTACTTTTAATATTATGATTATTATTATTTCAATAAACATTTATGTTAAAACTTGTCTGGTGTTTTATTCCTTGTATTTATATTCAAACAAACCTTTTGAGTGAACCGATTTTAAAGATTCAGTTCACTTAAAACTGGAATGCACATCACTAGCACAAAAGAGTGCAGACGGCCATTGGCTTCCAGGTCGAAATAGCCGACTGGTTAGTGACACAGGCTCTTACTCAGTAAGAGCTTGGTTTGATCCCAGGTGTGCGCATGTACCTAAATGTGCTTTTAGACTTGGAACCTCGCTTTGTATGCGTTTTTTTCATTCATTAGGTAAAAAGCTTCACAGAAAGTGAAAACTACCACACCCACCCTCACCCCCACTTTTTGATGGGCTGTTTCATCTGTGACGTCACGCAGACACTCTATTAGGTACACCGTCATTTTCAAGTGTACCTAATAACAGGCCACTTTATTAGGGAAATATCATGGTCAAAGGTCACGGGTGTCAAGCTCTAGTCCTCGGGGCCGCGTTCCAACATGTTTTCCAAGTGACCCTCGTTAAGCGCACCTGCATGAAAAGTTTTTGGTCATTTTCACGTTCTGCAGGAGCTAAAACTTTTCACGCAGGTGCACTTAACGAGGAAATCGCACGGACACTGCATTAGGTACACCGCCATTTTCAAGTGTACCTAATAACAGGCCATTTTATTAGGGAAACATCATGGTCAAAGGTCACAGGTGTCAAGCTCTAGTCCTCGGGGCCGCGTTCCAATATGTTTTCCAAGTTACCCTCGTTAAACACACCTGCGTGAAAAGATTTTGGTCATTTTCACGTTCTGCTGGAGCTAAAACTTTTCACGCAGGTGCACTTAACGAGGGAATCACACGGACACTGCATTAGGCACACCGCCATTTTCAAGTGTACCTAATAACAGGCCATTTTATTAGGGAAACATCATGGTCAAAGGTCACAGGTGTCAAGCTCTAGTCCTCGGGGCCGCATTCCAATATGATTTTGGTCATTTTCACGTTCTGCAGGAGCTAAAACTTTTCACGCAGGTGCACTTATCGAGGGAATCTTGGAAAACATGTTGGAATGCGGCCCCGAGGACTAGAGCTTGACACCTGTGACCTTTGACCATGATATTTCCCTAATAAAGTGGCCTGTTGCAAATTTTTCCATGATAAAATATTTTCAAGACCCCACCAGGATTTGAACTCAGGTCACTGGAGCAAGAGTCCAGAGCACTAACCACTACACTATGGAACCCTTGCTCACATGGAATGGAATATATACGGTTTTACGGAGCGGCTCACAAGCAAAGAACCGCCGTTACAGATGACAAAAAACACAAGACATTATATACACCAGCCTAACTACGGAAAATAATTAATATAGCCACAGTGTTTGAACACTTAAACAGCGACATAAAGACAGAGAATAGTTCAGTCTAACTGCATAGCCTGTCAACATAGGCAGCCGTGTGATTACGCTATCCTCAGAAGAGGCTTGACAGGACGTAGGCTCCTCCAAGCGAATCGTCTTTGGTTTTAATACAACTATAAAAATTCTGCGATTTTGATTCAAAATGATACAAAATTATTGGAATTAAAAGGAAAATGACTTTATAATGAAAACAATTGAATTTGTTTTTCCCCTTTTCATGACGGCAGGGGAGGCCGCACGTCCCTGCTATGATCAGACATCACCTACTCTTGCATCCCTGCAAAAACTTTGACCTCAGTAGCCTGCCTTACACAATACATTAACATGTTCCATATATTTTCTAAAAGCAGTTTTGTGTTACATCCTGAATGCCAATGGATGTTGAAACTATTCTGACGTCGGTGAGTCCCTGAGGAGCAAAAGTTCAGAATGTTACGTGGCCTACAGTCAAAACTTGAGTTTGAAGTTAGTTGTGCTTCTTTGGCCTTTATCACTCAAATATATGATTTAGGAAAATGTGCACTTCTTTAATTCCTCTTTAGATAACATCTAAAGTTAATGATGATCGTGGTGTCACATCAGGTGTGTTGCACCAGGGAGACATTAAACATGCAAGACATTGGACACTGAGGACCAGGATTGGTGACCCCTGCTGTAAAGTAAAATATGTAATCAGTAATCATAGATCTATCTAGAGAACATTCTCGTGAGTTTCAGTCTTGCATTTACATTGCTACAGAAAATGTTTTTGCTGCAGCAAGACCCAAATTAAGTTTGGTCAACTTACTCTGGTGTCTGCTGATGTAATAATAAATGATGATCAATGCTGACGTTGGCTTACACGCAAGCCACATTTTGTGTTCCCTCCGGCCAAATGGCGCTTTAGTTCCAGCCCTGTCAAGAGAGTGTTACGTTTTAATCACAAACACAAAAGCAAAAGGTCATTCTTCAATTGAATAAGCTTAAATGGAATAACCGTCTTTTTTTTTTTTGTATATTCAAATTGAAGAGTAATTGTTTGTTCCTTTCATGATAGGGTAGACACTTATTAACTCATGTATTTATTTTATACTATGTGTAGGTTATATCTATTTATATATGTATTTCTGTTCATGGACTTTGTTTTTGATGAGCCATCTTTTGATCCCAACTGACCTGAACAAGTCATGTTCATGCTGTCATGGCGAGAGATTTATGCTCAGTTGATGGATGTAAAAGTCATGTAGTTAGCATCCATTTAGATAAACATCTGCACGCTTCAGTTTAATTTCCAAGAAACTTAATGGCTTTGATCTATTTTTCAAGCGTTTTCTCAGATTTTGTCCAAAATAATGTGAAATAAGTGAAATTATATATTTCAACTCTAATTGCTTAAGAATCATGAAAAGAGAAAGCATACTTGTGTCGAAATGTAGATGTCTTAGTCTAGCATGTCTGCCATGTTATTGGAGCCTTGCTTTTTGCCAATGCCATCTGTTTGCATCAAGAAAAGTGACCTGTACTGAAAATTGCATTTGCTGTGCTTGTGTGCTTGCTGAAGCTCGCTGTGTGCTGACTGAGTCAGTCCAGAGTGACCTGCCACAAGTCAGCTGAAACTGGTTCCAGTTACCTGTGACCTTAAGGTTATGATCTAATGAGGGTGGCCCATTTTCCACTCAAAATGTCCTTATGAATTTTTTGATCAGGAAAATTAATTACTAATCCTCCCTAGCTGCAGCTCTGCTGCTCCAAATTTTTCCAGTTCATCCATTCAGGCATCTATTCTCTACACAGCTGGATTTTTCGAAGTCAAACTTCCGAGGGTTGTTGTGTAGCTGCCTATCAGGCACGAGATGACTACAGAATGAGAAAAAGACAGCCAGGAAACAATATTATAATAGTTTCCCCCAATTCCTTCAATGACAAAGCCAGGCTGATGCATGGAAAAAAAACAGGTGAACGCTGTTTTTTTCACAAATGAGTGTCACTAAGATGTGCTGAACGTCGTTATATTTTTTTTCAACAACCAGATATGTTTAAGATTTTTTGGTCTTGCCAGGTCTGCACTGCTTAGTGCATTTGAGTTTGTAAATTGGTGTTCAAAGTCAGGAAGATTGTGCCTGAAGCTTATACATGTAGGATCGGACTTCAAGAAAGACAACTGAAGACAACGTTTATCACCTTCAGCAGCGAGATGACTTAACTTTTCAGGAATGTTGGACCGTGTGGAAATGTTCACCCGAATCAGAGGAAACTGTCCAGTCAGAGAAAAGAGATGAAATACCAGGTTTGTATACACTTCCCTTGATATGCTGAGTGCGAACTAAAGTATGATCCGCGCTACCCTGGTTTGCTTTGCCACAATTTATTTGCCATCCATATTTCACTGGCTTCACTTTCTCCCAATCGCTCATCTTCACTGTTTTCTTTTGCACTGTCGCTGCATTACATGTCTTCTCCTGAACTTAAGGACCTCCCTCCACTTGGATTACAAGTCTCAAGTGTTCAAGTCAGATGAGTGTCAGATGTTACCAGTGTCGGGGGGTGGATGCAAAGTAAGTAAGTCATCGCAGAAGAAATGATTTCTGAACTGATAGAGCGCCAGAAATGATAAATTCTGATTTATTTCTGTCAGTCAGACTCAGAGCACCTTCATCATTTTCTGATATGATGCCTGGATTTAATCTGCAGGTGTCACTCAAGAACAAGTCTACGCTTTTTACCCTCCTCCCTCTGAGAGTTGCATTGCTTTTGACGTTAGGATGTGTTGGAGCTACGTTCTGTATTGTCTGCACTGATAATGTGTTCAATTCAGTCGTCCATATTTGGTCTAAAGAAAAGTGATATGAGGTCTTGATTTGGATGTCTAAACCGAGTCTAGATTTGGCCTAAAGTATAGACCGATTATAGACGGGTGAAGTTTTGTCTTAACATAGAACGTCGACAACACATCTCATAAATGTCTAAAGCTCAGTGGGTTGTTGCCAACTATTGTACAAAATATGCATATATTTGTTGATTTCTGCGAGTAAATTGTCACCATTCATCACAATTTCATTTCAAGCACAGTTAACACGACTTGCTGAAATGGGCAACGGGATGAAGCAATTGTGCTTATGTAGTACCGCCCCACCTATGTAGACTGTTTGGCAGGAATATTTAAATAAATAATTTTATGAAGTTAATTTGTAATTTGACTAACATTACATTATTTGTTTTCGGGACAGCGAATGTCTTGACACATGGATTAAATGTTAATGTAGATGCAGTAGAACCTCTGACTTCGCTGGTTCTGTTATGAACAAGTATCCTTCCACAAAATCTCAGCAGCTCACAAACTTCACTTACAGTAGGTTCTGACTACTTTTATGAACCATCACTGCCACCTAGTGAATAATATCCACGTGTACATTGTCAACGGTCCTTGTCCCCAAATGCACCACATGAAAGGATTCAAGTGTGACTAAAGGTTGCCTGTTAAAGTTTAAGCCCTAAAAGTACTTTTTGTCACCAAAAGTAATCAAATAAAATCAAATGAGATGGGTAATGAAGACACATGCTTGAGTATTTTTGTCAAGAATAATTGAGAGGTTAAAATGATAAAATAAAAATGTCATGATTTGACAACATAAACACCAGTGGTGTTATCTCTGAATAATCATTTACAGCCCCTTTCTTACTCACTTGTTTTCAACACTTGTTCAATTGCAGTCACCCATGACTCACTTGGCCAGGCGACAGTATATGAGCCTGTGACCCTAAGAAGGACAAGAGCTATACATAATACAGTACTTCATCTACACACTCTCAAGAAAATCTTGTTTTTCTCTATTGTATGCTTCGGATGAAATTCTAGAAATGACAGGAATTTCCACCTGTAGGTTAACGCCGTTGTAAATAGCTGTGCATTTTTCTCATGTAAATGTGTACAAGGAACTTTGAACTGGAGTTAGTTCCTTTGGATTACTGAAGAAGAATATAGCAATGCCTTCTTGTTGTGCTTGCATAAAACTTGGTCCCGAACATGATGATTATATACAACCATACATTGGGACACTGTATTTTTCATAGTCTCTCTCTCTAAAAGTGATGGATAGAATTAGCTTTTAGAATTCTATTTTAGTAGGCCCAGCGAATTGTAATTGCAGGAGACATAGATTTGCTCACAATGACAATTTCACTTTCACAAAAGAATAGCAAACACACACGCGCGCGCGCATGCACACACGTACACACACACGCACACACTCCAATGCACTATGATGCAATGTTGCGCAATGGCCACATGCCACCGTGGAGTTCCAGCGCGTCAGCACAAAAAAATAAACCCAGAAGAGAGCATGATCCTGCTCCGAGTGACCTGACTGACTGTGAAGGGCAGCAGGACTTATTCTTCATCGTCATCAACGGTGAGTCTCTTTTAACGCTCGTGCACTCTCCAGCGTTATTAAGGAGCTTAAATTTAAAAAAAAAAAAGAGCGTTTTTTTTGTTTTGTTGTTGTTTTTGCCGTGTGCCATGGGCCAATACGAGGGCCCCCTTCACCAACCCACCCTCCAGCATCACTCTGATTGGACACGATCATGGTCAGGTTCATACACTTCATGGCCTCATTTGATATAAGTTGCAACAATAGCGTCCAAATGCTTGACTGGAAGCCTTGCTAGTACATTTATTTTAACCTTAACTTGCGAAGAGCACACAATGGAGAACGGTATGTGGAAGTGGGATGATTTAAACATGTTTGACGCTGCTGAGGTTATTGTCACTGCTGGCACCATGCTATTTACTTGGAAGATAGCATGTCTTCTCTCATCTAATGTTTAATTGATTTATATATATTATATTATTATGTCTATATTATTATATTTGAAAAGGTAAATACACCTGAAGAAATTTCTTCTGAGATACTTTTTCATTTTTATTATTTTATATGGAGGCATGGTGGCATGCTGGTCAAGTGGCTGGCACCTCTGTCTCGCAGTACTGATGTGTGGGTTCCAAACTCAGCTTAATTAAAGGGACCACATGAGACAGGCTAACTGTGACTTTGTCTGTATTCGTTTAAATGTAGTATTTGGAGAAAGAGATAGATATAATAGCGAGAGAGAGAGACAGAGGCAGACAGACAGAGTTTAAATATGGTATCAGGGTTTCTACAAAAGTTTGGAAATATGAAACTAAACATGCATTTACAGGTCTGGAAAATTATGGAAAATGAAAATTTGTGTATAGTGTATAATATACATGTTTGCCAGACAGTTAAAACAGCTCTATTTTCTAAAATAAAATAAAAGATCTAAAAAAAAATGATTGATCCATGTTTTTTCAAGGTGCTTGAAAGCACAAATACAATGCTTGTGTGAGAGCACACGTTGTCACAATATGGTCTTGGAGAATACGGTATTCTGATTGGCTTAGAAGATACATCAATGTGCATTGTCAGCTAACAGTGTAAATGACAAAATAGACAGTTAAAATGGTAACTTTCTGGCCCCAAATCGGACAAATAGTAAGTGTTTTGAATCATGTCAAACCAGAAAATCTATTTGCTAGAAAGGGATGCCAAATAGCGATTAGATTTCCTTAGAAAGTTATGGGATTGGAATGACTCTTAATCAAGCACTTGAGGGTTGCAAAGAAAAAGAATAAAGTATGAAATTGTTAATTAACGTTATGCAAAAATTACTTTCTTAGTCTTTGCAAAACTTCAGAAAGCAGGTCCAGATGAGAGTGTGAAATTAGGCACATGTACTTGTTTGTTTTTGTTAAGAATGGGCAAGTAGTTACCAGGGATCAGTATTGAGCCGACGCTGGCCTCGTTTCAAGGTATCGAGGACTCACAAAGGTCATCGATAGCAGTCACTGACACCCTGTTGTGGCCATTTCTAATACCGGGAAGTAAATGACATGCATGGCTGCCTAGACGTTTTTTGAACTGCATCTGTCCATCCTCTCAAATGCCCATTGGAATCCAATTTTTGTAATGTATGTTTAGAAGGTTTATATTAATGCTTAGAGTGTATTATGAATATGAAAAAAATAATATGAAAATGGGGACAAAGCGGTAGAGAAAATGGATGGATGGATTAATGATGTCCATTTTTTCTGGTAAATACAGTACAAGCAACATAGTGGTTTTCCTTGTAGTACTGAAAAAGTGACATCAAACATCCCTAATTTGTAATCATTGCAAGAAAAATTGTCTTTTATTTTCACATTGATAAATAAACAGCATTTGCATGTCATCCATTGATCTGAATATATCCTGTGCACTATGCAGTGCGTAGCACCATGACTGAGTTTTGGAAGGAGCACTCTAGGGAGGCCACAGTGCAGGAGATGATGCTGGACTCGCGCGCCGTTGAGCTGACACAGCAGGAACTACCCGAGATCTTGTCTATGTTGCCCAGTCTAGCTGGATGTCGATTGCTGGAACTGGGGGCCGGCATTGGGTAAGCATGCAGTGGTGGTCTGGATGCGGACGTTTCTGAGTGCAGACTTGTACCCACCAATTCTGTAATTCACAACCAAAGTCCTCAACAAAAAAGAACTGGTTCCCAGCCAATTGCAGGGTACACATAGACAAGCATTCATGCTGACATTCATTTAACTACAGTGGCGTGTTTTCATTATGTGGGAGAATATGTTGTATGTGTCCCGCTAGTCTAAACATGGCATTCTGATTAATATTGCATTTGTGGAATATGAATTAAACAGGCAAAAATCCACCTTTTTCTATCCATCTAACAGGGCAGCCATTTTGCCACTTGCTGTTGACTGAAAATGACATCACAGTTGCCAGTTCTCAGGTCACAACCAATCACGGCTTAGCTTCAGAAAACTGATGAGGATCACTCGTATATAGAATTGATGGATTATTTGCTGGTCACTAACACCAAATTGTACAATAATCTCACAAGAGGTTTATATTTCAAATTTTATCATCTCCAATATACAAGACTGAGACACATATGCTTGATTAAACAGTCGATACACCAGCCATCTGCTGAAACAGGCAGACCACGTGACTGCTGTGGATTTCATGGAGAGCTTTGTGGAGAAGAACAGGCAGATCAACGGGCATCACAAAAATGTTACCTTCCTCCAAGCTGATGTCATGAAGTTGGAATTGCCCTCAAACAGGTGTGTATGGCAAATGTGCATCGTCCAATCAGAATTGTATTGACCCTCACTTCTCCCATCCTCCTCAGTGTTGACTTTATCTTCTCCAACTGGCTGATGATGTACCTCAGTGACGAGGAGCTGAACTTGCTGTTAAAGAAAATGCTGATGTGGTTGCAGCCCGGTGGCTTGCTCTTTTTCAGAGAATCATGTAACCACCGATCAGGTACAAAATTCATCCAGTTATCCAAGTCGAAATTTGTGTTGGCACTGTGTTGGCGTAATTGTGAACACACAGGTGACTGTAAAAGGGAGTTCAACCCAACATGTTACCGCACTGAGGCCCAGTACAACCATCTGACCACTTCAGTCCAAGTCGAGGATGAACAAGCGGCTCAGAAGTTTGGATTCAACATCATACTCAGGAAGAGGGTCAAAACTTATATTGAGGTAGTTTGCTTTGGATCGTTCACAATATAGAATTAAACCTTAACAAGTTGACTTGTTCAGCAGTGTCAAAAAATTGCCAATGAATGTGCTTGGCCTTTTACCTCCAGATGAAGAACAACCCAAATCAGATCTGCTGGTTGTTGGAGAAGGCTGCACGTTCTTCAGACACAAATGAGGCATTCAGCACCTTCCAGATGTTCCTGGACAATAAGCAGTACACCAGGAGGGGCATCCTGCGCTATGAGAAGATGTTTGGCACCGGCTATGTCAGCACAGGCGGGCCCAGCACCACCAAGGTCAATGTTAAAGTTCTCCTTTTTAATTTTAAATGACAATAAAAGCCATCTAGGGAACAGAAACTTTAGATAGTTTTCATTAAAAATAGAGCACAGTTGGGCATGTGGTTTAAACGTAGTATGCCTCGTGTTTGAATTTCACTTCAGGCGTACCTGTACGGTGTTTGCACATTCTCCTTGTGACCGTGTGGGGTTCACGTATCAAAACCATGCATCTAAATTTCCTGTAGGTGTGAATGCGCATATGAATATTGTGAATGGACTGGCAACCAGTTCAGGTGTTTACGGGTTAAGGGATTAAAAATGAAATGATCAAAACTGAACAAGTTCCTCGGACTTTGTTCTTCCCTGAAGAAAATTACTAAGAGAAAACCGTATCTGGCCTCGGGGCCTTGAGTTTGACACCTATGAATTA